>NC_135788.1:52249375-52577500 GCF_051106095.1 Pogona vitticeps | reverse complement strand
TTTTATACCATTCATTATTTGTAGATACCCCAGACTGCCAGAGATGAACAAGTGGGTCCTGGAGCAAATCAAGCCTCAACTATCTCTGGAGGCAAAAATCGTAGCACTTAAGTTGTCCTATTTTGGGCACATCATGAGAATGCAGGATTCCCTGGAAAAGACAATCATGCTAGGAAAGGTTGAAGCAGTAGAAGAGGAAGACCTAGTACAAAATTGATTGACTCCCAGAACAGGATTCTGCCAATCCTATTTTTCGCTCCATAAGACGCACCTTTCCATAAGACGCACCGATTTTTTAGGAGAAGAAAACAGGAAAATATAATCTGTTTTCTTCGCTCCATAAGATGCACAGACTTTCCACCCCCCTGTTTTGTGGGAAAAAAGTGAGTCTTATGGTGCAAAAAATACAGTATGTTTTGACTTAGTCACAGTTTGAGGAGTAGACAGTGTTGCTTTTTTCAGCAATGCAGTTGCAGTGGTTTCATGTGATCCAATATTTGCAGAAATCTGATGTAATGGTGCTCATAGCTGGTCAGGCATTGATAAGGAGATTTCTGCACCACTAGGAAAGTTCTGGGATTTGAGGCAATGGAAATTCATTAGGAAATATCTGTGACGTAAGAGAATGAGGACACACAAATATGCACCTTTGAAATTTAATGCAACAAATACCATATGCCAATTTGGTACTCAGAAAATCCCTATATCATAGATATCTTTCTAAATAACCTCTTTGGGACAAACCTGTTGCTATGTGTCTATAAATCTATAATTGGGTGGTGCTTAATCCCATACTTCTGTGAAATAGTGAAATAAGTTGAGGCACAGCCTGTGTTTCCTCACAGCATGAGGCACCTCTTTGATCTTTTCCTTGCAAACCACTTCACAATTTGCTCCCCCTTTAAAGCCTTGCTCAGCTTCTGTAAGTGGGCCAATGAGAGAAGGAGGAGATAGTGGGATAAAGTTAATTCAATAGTACAGCCAGCTTGTGCACCCAGAAATCAAAAGATGACATGATACTGCAGAAAGAAGTGGTCAATCCCCTTGCTCACACACACAAAAGGGAGGGGGGCTGGCTGAGTAGATAAGCATCTGTCTTGAATGCTTTAGAAATAGGATATCCTTTCTTAAGGCCCAGAGTTAGACTGGATAATCCATTCATTGGGGTCTTTTCCATTTCCATACGCTTGAGGCCTCTGTTATGTTCTAGATTAAAGGATAATCATTTATACAAAGGAGAAAAATACCATTAAGAAAATGTAAGACAGACTAAGAAAACCATTTTACTTTTTGAAGAACGGTGAATGAAAACTGAAATAAACAGAAAATAATTTCACAGGCATTCAATCATGGCATTAAAATATCAGCTACACTAAAAACAGCTGTTGCACACAGCAACTTCAGATCAGCTCCTTGATGAAGCTTTATATTGTTAATCCTGCTACATGTTTTGTAGCAACACACAATCCATTCTTGGTTACAGAACGCACTGAACTTCCAAACATTTTCCCACTAAAGGACACTCTGTGGCAGGTTGTTGCTTTTGAAATCAATATACTCAGTGTGGTGACTCTCAGCAATTACTTCAGTCTTTTGAGATACAACGGAAAACTTTAGCCAAAGCAATGTTGTACTTTTTAAAAAAAGTCTGTGGTAAGCAAAACTTATACTTCTGTTTGGGTAATCAGGTATAACTAGGCAAAAGCATACGCATCATTGTGAGGCCCCCAAGATGGAGGCAATGATAGGAGTGCCGTCGCTCCCGAAGAATACCCATCACACCCAGACATCCCCACCACGGCGGGAAGAGAAAGGTGTGGAAACCCCTGATTGGGGGAAGGAGAGCACCGGACCCCTTACCCTGAACAAAGGGGTAGACACCCACGATTTGGAGGCGGTCCTGAAGGAGTTAAAGATCACCTGGGAACCGGGGAGGGTTCTGGCGGGAAACCGAGGGGTGGAGATTGAGGCTGGGGTAGGGGATATAAGGGAAAAATCGAGGGATATACCAGGAGGTTGGGAGTGGATATGGATGGAGGATCCCTGGACCCATAAATGGGAACAGGTCCGGGTTCCTCATGAAGAGGCGGAGAAGCGTCGTCAGTTGGGGCTGAAACCTCGGCCTTCGTATTGGGGAGAGACAGAGGCAAAGGAGTGGAGGAGAAAGCTACGCGAGGAGCGAGAGGCAGTGGCTCGTGAGTTAGAGAGAAAGAGGCAATGGCATATCGCAGAACTGAGGAAGTTGGGGGGTTACCCGGCCCTTGGGGGGCAGAAGGAGGAGATGGGTCATCCTGGGATGGCTGGAGCGGAGATGAAGAGACATTACCGCTAATTTCGTTGGAAGAAGCTCTGGACCCTGGGCCTGGATCTGTGCCGCCTATAACAGATCCCTGGAACCCAGAGACGACAAATCCGTTTGTAAATAGTTTATGGACACCGTTGAAACCTAGTCATGTTCTGCAAGAGTCTTTGAATCCCTTTGTAGGGGGAAATCCTGTTGGTGTTAACGTAGCAATAAATACTGAACCTTTTGATGTACCTCCACTGCCTTGTCCGTTTTTTGGGGAACAGACAGCCTCACCAAATGAACCCTCACAATCATCTTTTCAAAACAAAGTTCTTGGAGAAACAAAGAGGGAGAAGTAGCTGGTAGATGCACTGTGCCTAGTATACCAAAATTATTATTTACACAGATGGGGGGGGCAATTTTTAATGTAATAATATACTTTCACAATTATGTATATAGGTGCAAGAAAACATTTAAGACTTACTAAAAAATAAAAGTTAAATCCTGCATCTCAGTTCCCTGATGCATTCAGCTTAACATTTTGTCTCTAAAGAACATGATACATAAACGTAAATTGCTCTTAATCATCACTCTCTTCTTCATCAAAGGAAAGCAAGTTGCAGTTTTTCACTTGCTTGGTTGTATTTTGGGGGGTTGGAGAAATCTTCTTTGTTTCTTTCTTCTTCTTACTTGATGTAGCTGTCAAACCTGAATACTTCTCTTCTGATGAACGCTTGAGAGGTTTCCTGAACACAATCTTCCCATCTCCAGGATCAAGATCTAGAAGCAAAAATACAGAGGGCCCATTATGTCCTCATCTATTGTACCTGTTTACCTATCCTGTTTCCCAAACTACAATAATTCTTTTTTAAAAATATTTATTTAAGGACAGGGTAGGGTATACAAAAAGTAAGGGGGAATAGGGAAAAGGGAAAAAGGGTTAGGGGGATAGGACAACACAAAGTATACAATCATCCAATCAATTCATATTACAATAACAAATCAACTTTTTGCTTTTTCACAATTTGATTACCCTCCTGCTTTCATCTTATAACTTTAGTTTATTTCTATGTTACTCCAACACTATCTGGTAACTGCAGCCATTTATACGATACATCCCATCATTCAGTTTTCTTTTGAATTGAACATTCTTTCAGCCCATCTGACAGGATATCCATTTTTGTCATTTCCCATATTTTCCCAATAAATTTCTCTTGTTTCAGTATCTCTGCTTTCTTTAGATTTTTAACATAATGCTTTTTAATTTTGGAAGCTGCATAGGTCACTGGATAACAATTTATCCCATCTATGTTACCTGGTGGCATGCCCAATAAAGTCAGTTCTAAAGTTTGTGCAACTTCATTTAACTGTTGTTTGGCATCTAATGTCCCCTCTTTCATCACTTTCATCAGATCTTCTATTTTGCTAAGACCTTCATTCACTTGCTGAAACCCTGTCATTATTGTCTTTTGCATAGTAATCTGCCATTCCTTTTCTATTTCTTGTACAACTATTCCAAAACTTTGAGCTTGCACAGACCAAGTCTCCATTTGATGTCTTAAATTTTGGGGGGCCATCTCAGGCTTTCAAATAAGTGGGGTTTGTATAGATGATACTATGTCCTTAACCACAATGATCGCCCCTTAGACATCCTTCAACAGTTTCCACAATTTTATCAACAATCCAAACCCCTAATCATAAACCTCCCCTTAGATCTCCCTCCAATCTTTATCCAAATATTATAATATAAAAATCAACTTTTAACCCAGCAAATTCAAATTCAAGTAGAACCGTGGCACAATTATTTCTTCTTCTCCTGAGTCTAGTAAGCTACTATTATCAGACTCACACACAGTCCAACAAACCAAAACAACAGTCACAAAGTCTTAGACTGTCCAGTAGTTGTCCTTGAAGCCCATCTTATGATCTTTCTGTTAACCCATTGATACTCCTCAGTCCAGTCGACCACATCAGCTCCTTCTTTCTTCTCCAGAAAACCACCAGATTCTATTATCAAAAGTTCACAGAGTCCAGGAAAGAAAAAAGAGAAATACGTCCAAGCCAAACTGTATTCACAAAACTCAAGTCTTTTGAATCTTGTCCGATGGTATTACCGTCTGGGATTCTTTTCCAGAAACACAAAATTTATTTTTCCGTCTCACTCTCTCGGCTTTGAAACCAGTGTGCTGTATTAAAAGTTAGTTAGTTTCGCTTTTGAGGCAGACTGATAAGATAGGCTCGCCGCTGCTTTTCTTCTTTCAGCCAAATATTTTCATTCTTATTTTCAGCTTAATGGGGCTATTTCATAAATCAAAGGCTTCAGCTTACTTAGTTGTTATATATTTTAAGCTTATATTGGTTGTTCTCTTCTCCCCTGATAAAGGGTTACTCACGGCTCAGTGCCAAATATGGCTCCCCACCTCCGACCCGTGCTGGGTGATTTCTTCAGAGGGAAGAAGTCCGGGTTTACCTCCCATTCTTCTCCTTCTGCTGCTCACCATCTGCTTCAGAGAGAATTCTCCTAGACTCTCCTTCGATCCCCATTTCAAAAAGGGGATCCCAAACCGGACGGGTTCCAGTTTTTCCAGAGAGCTCTTCTCTGGAGCTACTGGCAACACCACAACAAAGCCCCGCCTCCCAAACTACAATAATGCTGCAAGATATCTCAAATATCCTTTAAAAGGGGGATATAACTCAGTGGTAGAACATATCCTTTGCCTATAGAACAGTGATTCCTAGCCTTGTATCTCCAGCTGTTCTTGGGACTAAAACTCCCAGAAGCCTTCAGCACTAGCTGTGCTGGCCAGGATTTCTGAATTATAGTTCAAGAACCCCCTTCAATGTTTGCTGCCTTGTCGTGGTGAAGGGGCTTGAGTAATTCAGAGAAGCTATGGGCTATCCCATGCAGGGACACCCAAGACGGACAGGTCATAGTAGAGAGGTCTGACTAAATGCGATCCACCAGGAGCAGGAATTGGCAAGCCACTCCAGTATCTTTGCCAAGAATACCCCATGAACAAAAACAAAAGGCTAAAAGATATGACGCTGGAAGATAAGCCCCTCAGGTCAGAAGGCGTCCAACATGCTACTGAGGAAGAGCGGAGGACAAGTACAAGTAGCTCCAGAGCTAATGAAGTGGTTGGGCCAAAGCCGAAAGGACGCTCAGCTGTGCCTGGAAGTGAAAGGAAAGTCCGATGCTGCAAAGATCTAGGAACCTTGGTAAGCTGGATGTGGTCAAACAGGAGATGGCAAGAATAAACATTGACATCTTGGGTGTCAGTGAAGGAAATCAACCCTGAGTGCTCACTGGAAGGACAGATCCTGAAGCTGAGGCTCCAATACTTTGGCCATCTCATGAGAAGAGAAAACTCCCCGGGAAAGACCGTGATGTTGGGAAAGTGTGAGGGCAAGAGAAGAAGGGGACGGCAGAGGACAAAATGGTTGGACAGTGTCATGGAAGCTACCAACATGAATTTGACCAAACTCCGGGAGGCAGTGGAAGACAGGAGGGCCTGGCGTGCTCTGGTCCATGGGGTCATAAAGAGTCAGACATGGCTTAATGACTAAACAACAACAAGTTCAAGAACATCTGGGGACCCAAGATTGAGAACCACTGCTATAGAAAGTTCCACCTTCAACACCAAGCAATTGTGCAGTTTTCAGTTTGAAACCCCAGGCAGCCACGGCTTGGAATGTGCTGAGCTATGCAATACTATTTTGCTATGAAACAGTTTCATAAGCATAAAATATGATTTTGTTTAAACATTCCATCTCTTTTTTTCCCTATGGCACATGAACCATGAGATAGATACACTACATTTGGTGGAAGCCACATTATCCTAATGATTCACTCCCACTACGTTATGTTCACTCAATATATTTATTTAATTTCATAAATGCAAGGCCTAGGTCACCAATTGTTTTTTAAAAAAAGGAACAAAGGTGGAAGAAAAGTTGATGTAAATGTCCTAAGAAAATTAACACAGTTTTCTAAAAAGCTGCATTTTGCTAACCACACTGTCCCAACTCAAATATCACAGCCATACTACATAAACAGATTTTGGCATACATGTATCCTCTTCCCCTTCGGCACATGCTGTCCAGCTTCCCTCCTTCCTCATTTATCATCACTACAGTTTGGGGCAATCAGACAAATTTGGTTACCATAAACCACAGTTGGTTTCCACAAACAGCAAAGCACTTTTGGTTTGCAAGAACTGTAGTTTGCATCATCCGAGTGATTCTGAGCACATAAAGGGAAGGTAGGGGGCACAATGCTGAAATCTGTTCACAATAGTCTAATTACAGTTTATCTGGAACATGTGTACTAGGCCATATGTAGCACCAATCAATATGATCAATTAAACACTGCTGCTCAGCAGCTGTTTATTTAAATGATCCCCATTGAAATACATGGTAGCTATTCAAAAGAAATGACTGATGGACTATTATGTCATTACATATAAGTTCATGATAATTAGGGCCTGGGATTTACAGAATTTGTGCACCATAGGCCCAGAAATCTGCAGGAATTCACCCCTCCCCCCCACTAGAACTCTGAGGGATTTAATCAAGTAATCAAAGTTGTAACATGAGTTTTCTTATTCTTACCACTAACACATTCAGACTTGGGCAGTCGTTTTTGTCTTGTGGATAAGACAGGAGAAATGGATGAGTAGGGCTAAATTCTGTGGGAGTTGCAAGGTATCATGAGCCTTTCCCTCCACTAGACTCTGCAGAGCAAGCCTCCCCCTCAAACCCCCCCAAAACACACCACAGTCCCATAAACCTTTGTAGCTGCCACAGAACTTAAGTCTCCTCCACATATTTCCTTGTCTTCTCCACAAGATGAAAGTGGCTGCTTGAGTTTGAACTGTAAGAACATTAAAACACTTGTTAGGACTTTGATTACTTGATTAAAGTCCCCAAAATCTGGCTGGAGAAATTCTTGCAGACTTCTGGCGGTTGTAATCCAAATTCCAAAAATTCCATGCCCAATAACAATATGATAGTTGAATGCTAATATAATACTATGCATTTGCCATGGGAGGTTTATTTAATTAAATTTTTGAGATCAGCAGTATTAGAAGGGAAGACTGGCAGTGAGATTGAAGCATCTCAAAACTGTTTTGCTAGGTATGAAAACTACTGTCATGAATCACAAGGAAAGCTTCATGCTGAAATAGCTTGCAATTTAGATGATTTATAGGTGACAGAGTATTAAAGAAGTTAAGCTTCTTCTGGGCAACACATTTCTCTAAAATAAGTAACAGAATGCTTTAAAAATCAATTTTGTAACAGAAATTTGCCATAAACACTGTAATTGATTGATCCTTATTTAATAACTTACTCTGTGCCCTTACCCCACCATTATCTTGAAATTTATCATAAGCTACAGCTGTGATAGAACATGGTACCTTTTTCATCAAGGCTGTCAGGGAAAGCAGTGCAGTGGTGGACTGAATATGAACAATGTATGGAAAGCAGTATAATGATGGATTAAATATGAACAACAAAGAGAATATAAAGTGAACTCTAATCATAATACAGTGGTGCCTCGCTTAGCAACGTTAATCCGTTCCAGAAAAAACGTCGTTAAGGGATTTAGTCGCTAAGCAATTTTTTAAAGCCCATAGAAACGCATTAAAACGTGTTTAATGCGTTCCTATGGCTTTAAAAACTGACCTTAAGTGAAGATTCCCCCATAGGGGCGGCCATTTTTGGTGCCTCTAAAGCGAGGCAAAACAGGCGGCCATTTTAGAACCACTGATCAGCTCTGCGAAAATGGGGGCGTTGCAATGATCGATTCCGCGCGATCATCGCATTTTCGCCCAGCTGATCAGCGGGCTTCAGGATGATTGGGGGAAGCGCTCCCCCCCATCATCCTGAAGCCTGCATTTTCGCCCAGCTGATAGGCAGGGCTCCGGGATGATCATCCCAAAGCCCCGCTGATCAGCTGTGTGAAAATGGGGTGTTTGCAATGATTGCAAAGCGATTTTTCCCCATAGGGAACATCGCAATGCGATCGCAAAAGCGATTGCAAAATCTTCATCACTATGCGGATTCGTCGTTAAACGGGGTGCCCGTTAAGCGAGGCACCACTGTAATTACACTCTTTGAAATAAGTTCTAGGACCCAAACCTAACCTGGCTCCATATTCAAAATGTTTAAAATACAGATCTCAGCAAAGCCAACCACCTGTTTTATATTACTCCTCTGCACTGAGCTGGGCATACATTACAGTGGTGCCTCAACTTACAAACGCCCCTACCTACAAACATTTCAACTTATGAACAGCTCTGATCGCAAAATTTTGCTTCGACTTATGAACAGAAAAAAAATGCGGGGAGGGCGGGAAATTTGAACTTTCAATTAACCGTTGGCCAGTGAAGAGGCTGCTTGTCTGCTACCTCGCTCGCCCCAGCAGTTAGAGAGTGGGGATATGGAGAGAGACTTCAGACTGCCTGGTACAGTACTCCTTGGTACTGTACTGTACTTCTCTTTTTTTGCTTTTTTCTTTAATTTTTGATTTTTGGATTTTTGAGTTTCTTTTTTAAAACAGAGAGACTGCCTGTTCTGGGTGAGTACACTGTATTTACTGTACAGGGGTTTTGCAGCTTGGGTTTGGGCTAGGTGGGGGTTATGTTTATGTGCTCTGATGGGTCTTGCGGACCCTTTCTGCAAGGGTCTGTGCTGGCTGTTATGCTCTAAAACGGAGTTTAGACTCAAGTCTCTCCCCCTCCCCCCACTGTCTTCTCTCTCTATGCTCCCTAGGTGCTTAGTTTGGTTTAAAATGTGTTTTGTTTAAAAGGTGCTTGGTTTGGTTTAAAATGGGTTGCTGTAAAATGTGTGGGTTTAAAATGTGTGGGTTTAGCATGGCTGGGTTTAAAATGTGTTTTAGACTCCAAACTCCCCCCCCCCATTGTCTTCTCTCTCTCTGTCTGTCTGAGGGGCCTGTGTGCCCCAGTGATGACCTTCTTTCTTTCCACTTTTCCACATTGTTCCCTCCCTCCCTCCTTTCCTGCTCTTATTTAGCTTAAGTCATCTTAGGTTAAAAAAAAAATCTCCCCTTAGTGGTAGATTAACCGGTTTTGCATTGGTTCCTATAGGAATGAATGCTTCAATTTACAACCGGCGCCCCTGCATGCAAACAAAAAACAGCCAGAATGGATTAATCCGGTTTCAGTGCATCTCAATGGGAAATGCTAATTCAATTTACAAACATTTCGATTTACGAACATCTACTGGGACGGATTAACTTTGCAAGTCTCTTTTCCTTCTCCTCCAAGGTTTCATCTTTGGCAGCCTACCATACATGTTTCAGATCAGACTCACCTGATCCCTCTATTTCAAACCATAACCAAAATCTGTACCTCTTCTCTAGATACCTCCCACTAAGAATAAGGCAACTTAGAGTAAGGGCTGGCAGGAAGGGAAAAGGAGAAAAAATGATGCAAAAGTGGGGGGGAATCACAGAGCAATGCATATGGGCTCCAATGATTCAAGAATCTGGCATCATTTTGGGACCACATTTCACCTGGGCTACATAGTGGTACATTTTTCAAGAATGTGGAAATAAAAAGGTAAAATGGAATATTGTCTAGCTCAGGCTCTGACTCTTTAAGTTGACACATAAAGGAAGAGACACAGGAGAGGATATGCTGGCTCATGGTGATCCAAATCTTGCCATCAAAACCACCTATCCATTTCAGGGAGTCCTTGATGTACTCCATATTGTCACCAATGGTGAACAAAGAAATACATCAGCGAGGAATGACGACAGGTAAAGTCTTATGCAAGCAGTTTGCAGAAAAAGTGAAAAAAAGATGAGATCCTAAATCAACTCAGCCAACTTGATGAAGGAAAGCCACTTTGATTTGTGAGAGCCTGCAAGAAGAGATAACCTTCCTTCAGCTAGGAACAAAATGCATTTTAGCCATTCTCTGATACAGGAAGAGTGATAAATTCTGTACTTGGGCCAATGACCTCCAGAAACTGATGAGCTATCCATCCTGGAAATGTTCAGAGAGGAATTTGTAAAAGAAACAAATGCAGTGTTGATCGCTTGACAAAGGTCTATGGCCCAATTCTGAAGGGAAACTAGTTATAGAAGTGAGTCAACAACTGTGGAACTCAACAGCAAAAGCTAAGATTCTTCAGAAAGGAAGCGAATTGAGATCCAGTGGCCTGTGTTGAGAGATCTACCTTTAATGATACAAATGGCAGGGAAACAAGTTCAGTCCTGGTTTATTGATGCATGTGGTGTTACAGTAACATAGCTTAAAAATTGCATCTCACAAACACAGATTAGATTAGATTCAGTTAGGCATCCTTCAGTCTAGAGAGACTATGGTAACGTGCTCTGAATAGAGGACTTGGAACAACGTGACAATCCCTTCCACACTGAAGACAAATACAATCTGTCCCCTGTCCAGCTCCCTGGTTTCGCTGGGTTTGGGACTGCCTCTCTGTCTCAGCCTGCTGGACAAGGGTCTCTTCAAACTGGAAGAGAACATGCTGCACTGGCTGCCTCCAGGCTGAACACTCAGATGTCAGGGTTTCCCATCTGTTGAGGTCCATTCCTAAGGCCTTCAGATCCCGCTTGCAGATATCCTTGTATCACAGCTGTGGTCTCCCTCTGGGGCGATTTCCCTGCACTAATTCTCCATACAGGAGATATTTTGGGATCCAACCATCACCCATTCTCATAACATGCCTGAGCCAACATAGACATCACTGTTAGAATGGCTGATGGTCGGATTCCAAAGGACCTCCTCTATGGAGAATTAGTGCAGGGAAAGCGCCCCAGAGGGAGACCACAACTGCGATACAAGGACATCTGCAAGCGAGATCTGAAGGCCTTAGGAATAGACCTCAACAGATGGGAAAACCTGACATCTGAGCGTTCAGCCTGGAGGCAGGCGGTCCATCACGGCCTCTCCCAATTTGAAGAGACCCTTGCCCAGCAGGCCGAGGCAAAGAGGAAGTCACAAAAGCAGCAAAACCAGGGAGCCGGACAGGGGACAGACTGGATTTGTCTTCAGTGTGGAAGGGACTGTCACTCTCGAATTGGCCTTCTCAGCCACACTAGGCGCTGTTCCAAGCCCTCCATACAGAGCACGCTACCATAGTCTTTCGAGACTGAAGGATGCCTAACCTAACATGCTAACAATTCCAGCTCATTCTAGGACTACTCTATTTGGAATTTTGTCCTGCCAGATGATACAAAAAATGCGTCGACAACGCATATGGAATATGTTCAGCTTCCTCTCCTGTTGTGCACAAATGATCCAAGACTCACTGCAGTACAGGAGTGTACTCAGGATACAGGCTCTATAGACCTGGATCTTGGTATATGCCATCAGCTTCTTATTAAGCCATACTCTCTTTGTGAATCTAGAGAAAGAACATGGTGGCTGCTTTGCCAATGCATTCATCCAGCTCTACATCTAGGGAGAGAGTGTCAGAGATGGTTGAGCCAAGGTACACAAAGTCATGAACAACCTCCAATTCTTGTGTGGAGATGGTAATAGAGGGAGGTGAATCCACACCCTGGCCCATGACTTGTGTTTTCTTCAGGAAGATTGTTAGTCCAAAGTCTTGGCAGGCCTTGCTGAAACGATTCTTGAGTTGTTGGAGGTCTTCAGCAGAGTGGGCAACAATGGCTGCATCATTGGCGAAGAGGAAATCCCACATGCATTTCAGCTGGACTTTGGTCTTCGCTCTCAATCAGAGAGATTAAAGAGCTTTCCATCTGATCAGGTCCAGAGATAGACACCTTCTGTTGCAGTTCCAAAGGCGTGTTGCAGTTCCAAAGGCATGCTTCAGCATGACAGCAAGAAAGATCCCAAACAGGGTCAGCGTGAGGACACAGCCCTGATTCACTCTGCTTTAGATGTCAAGCCATCAAAATCTACAGTGCCCTTCATTTCCTCATGAAAGGACCTGATGATGTTAAGGGCTCAAGGTGGACATCCAATCTTGGGAAGTATTTTAAAAAGGCCGTCCCTGGTAACCAAATCAAAGGCCTTTGTGAGATCTATGAAGGCCACAAAGAGTGGCTGTCGTTCCCTACATTTCTCCTGCAACTGTCTGATGGAAAATGCCATGTCACTGGTGGATCTATGAGCTCGAAATCCACACTGTGATTCTGGATAGACTCTTATCTGCAAGCATCTGGAGTCTCTTCAGTACAACACGAGCAAGCAGATTCCCTACAACACTGAGAAGAGAGATGGCACATTAGTTACTGCAGTCACCCCTGTCTCGTTTTTTACAATGTGACAATGTTTGCATCCTTCATGTCCTGTGGTACTCCACCTTCCCTCCAGCAAAGACAAAAGATTTCATACAGCTTGGTGGTGATGATCTCTTTACAGCACTTCAGCAGGGATGTTATCCTTCCCAGGTGCCTTGCTGGAGGAGAGGGAATCCAAGGCCACTTTTATTTCTGCTAAAGTTGGTTCGCTGTCCAACTCTTCCAATACAGGCAGGCACTCGATGTTATTTAATGCTTCTTTGGTTACTACATTCTCTCTGGAATATAGCTCAGAGTAGTGCTGCACCCAGCGTTCCATCTGCTGTGCTTGGTCCTGGATGATCATGCTGTAGCAGACTTCAACGCCTTTACACACACAACCACACTATAATACATATGTTCACTATAATACTTCATGTGGAGCAATTTACTTCTGCTTGAATAGAGGGGATGTGAGGCTGCAATGGAAATTAAGTCCTCACACTGCATAGAACATAGAGGGTGAAGAATGTCTGTCAATCTCTTACCATCCATGTCAGATTCCCATACCACATAAAGCTGCTATTTAATCTAGTCAACAGTTCTTTAAGAAGGAAGCAGAGAAGGGCAGCCAGGAAGTTTCATCCACCCCTACAGCAGGATTATTAGTTTTAAGGATGACACATATAAACAGGAAAGGGGGAGGCCACAAGAGGTTCTTTGTATGTGTGTATGTGTGTGTGTGAAGCAGAACCTCTAAAACACAAATGGTTCATTTAAACCAAAGAGGGGTACACAGCTTCATGTTATTTCATGTTTCCCTCTTTCATTTAACCTTTCGCCATTTGTCTGTCAAACAGTTTAGGACCTTTTTCATCCAGTAGTACTGCAAAGGGTGTCATTAACAACCAATCAGAAATTCCAGGCACAGAGGTAAAGGAGGTTTGGGGATGCTTTGTTTCAGTTGTTCTTGTTGGAATCTGAGTGCTGGCTTCTGGTAACTTCAGTTCTGTATTGTGCTGCCTGGGTGATGGATTCTGAAGAGAAAACATTGGGGCGGGAGGGACGAAATCTCTCCATATCATAGTTTTGGGGAAGGAATTTGATCCCCCCCCCCCGCTTTTCTTCGTTTGGGGAGGAGGCCTGTTTGTGTATATTTGAATTTTGCTGTTTTTAAACTCTGTGTGACCTTCCCATTAGATTGATTTTTTAAGAAAATGTTTGTGACCAGTCTCAGCCCAGGCTTGTCACATTTTAAAATAACCTTCCTTTAAAGGGCTTTGGACCAGCCATTTACCATGCTAGACCAAGCGATTGAAGAAGGAAAAATAATATTCTCTTTATTATGAAGTTATGAAGTTACAATTTATACGGAAACAGATTTCAACATAAGCTTTTCTTCAATTACAGCCTACTAGCCCAAAATACACTTTCCTTTGTCGGTTATAAACTTTCTTTTCCATTCCTGCTCTCCCTGCTCCTCCTTCTTCAGACTTTTCTGGATAGGCTGGCCCCCTGAACCACTCAGCCAATCACTTTATTTTCTCTGTTACTAAGCAGACTGGCCAAGGTTCTGTCACAATGTTATTCAGTTAATTTCCTGTGCATTGATTCTATAACAGGTCTATTTTTGGTGGGTTATTTTTATTATTCATTTATTGATGCCTGCTTTTGCAGTAGATTGATTCTCTGTTGCCTAGCCTCTTTGCTTTTTGGAGTAGTTTTTAAGAGTTCTTCAAGGCTTTTGAACTATTGGTGCCAGGAAACATGAATGGGGAAAAATGGAAAGAAAAAAAAAGTCCCAAAAGAAACAAAATGACTAGTACCTGCAAAAGCTCAAAACCAAATAGGCACCCTACCCCCAAATGGACAAAAATGAAAGCTGTGTAATTGCCACAGGTCCTTACTTATCTAAGTGTGTTTTTTCACCAACTACTTTAATATATGCCTGTCAGAAGCATTCTTTGACTTTTTTTACACATAGGAACTGAGAGAACTAACGAACTAATGAACTTTCTTTCTTTTCTTTCTTTCTCTCTTTATCTCTCATAAGACTTTCCTCAAATTTAATTGCATTTGCAATGTAAAGAATCTGAACGTAAAATATTTTAAATCTAGGCCAACCTGAAATTCAAGAGATTTGCCCATCCAGGCCCAGGGCTTTGAGTGCACAGCTCTTAAAAGTCTGGCTTTGAATCCCTGTATGGTCAACTGGAGTCCTACCTCTTCAGAATTAAGAGTGCTATCTCACCACCTTATCTATCTCCTGAAAGATAGATAAGGCAGGAAGATTGCAGAAAGTGAGGAAGAATTAAAAAACCTCTTAATGAGGGTGGAAGAAGGGAGTGCCAAAAATTGTCTGAAGCTCAAAATCAAAAGACTAAGATCATGGCCACTGGTCCCATCACTTCCTGGCAAGTAGAAGGGGGAGATATGGAGGCAGTGACAGATTTTACTTTCTTGTGCTCCATGATCATTGCAGATGGTGACAGCAGCCACGAAATTAAAAGACGCCTGCTTCTTGGGAGGAACGTGATGACAAACCTAGACAGCATCTTAAAAAGCAGAGACATCACCTTGCTGACAAAGATCCGCATAGTCAAAGCTATGATTTTTCCAGTAGTGATGTATGGAAGTGAGAGCTGAACCATAAAGAAGACTGACCGCCAAAGACCGCTGTTGAATTGTGGTGCTGGAGGAGGCTCTTGAGAGTCCCCTGGACTGCAAAGAGATTTTGAAAGAAATCAACCCTGAGTACTCACTGGAAGGACAGAACCTGAAGCTGAGGCTCCAATACTTTGACCATCTCACTAGAAGAGAAGACTCTCTGGAAAAGACCTTGATCTTGGGAAAGTGTGAAGGCAAGAGGAGAAGGGGATGACAGAGGACAAGATAGTTGGACAATGTCATCAAAGCTACCAATGTGAATTTGACCCAACTCTGGGAGGCAGTGGAAGACAGGATGGCCTGGCGTCCTCTGGTGCATGGGGTCACGAAGAGCTGGACATGACTTAACGACTAAACAACAACAACCTCTTATTTCCTGAGAAACCTCTTATCTTTTACCCACAGGTGAAAACTTTACCTATTGAATTAAGACAATGTAGAGGGGTGGACATTTCAGTTTATTTTTGAAACATCTAAAACAGAAAGAATTTGGAGCATAGAAGTTATGAATATGGGAGAAACTAAAGTGACTGTTTTCCCCATTCCATCACTTACACATGGATATAAGCCTCTTATTTAGAAAGTCTACACATCAATATTTGCACTAGTATAGTATCTTGCAATTTTCAGACCACCATCATTCACCTATAGATACTTATTTTTTTTTAAAAAAAGTAGTAGTATACCAAAGTCCCATCTGTTTTCCTCAGTGCTGAAAGTCAAGTGGTCTACAAGGTTACGGAAATAAAAGCAGCTCAATAAAGCTGCCAATCAGCTACTAATCAGTTAAACGTCAGCATAAATCTTTGGAAGTGCTAAAGCAGCACTTTGGTACACAGAGAGTACACTTTGATGTCCTAGCAGATAAGATGTTGCATATGTTTTTTGGAAGAAGAAAAAAATAGCCACCAAACAAAAGCAACGGTGAGGGGGGGAAAAGAAGCAAATTGAACAAGGCTACATCATTACCATCTGAATGAGTAAGGACACTTGCTGCCAAGTTTTAGGACTTATGCATATATTAGAATGTCCCAGAGGCCAGATGTACTTGAAGAGCAGTAGAAAAATCAATTGTGGAAATTACATGAAAAAGGCATTATACACCAATTACCATTTTCTACTTTCATGAAAGTTCATCTAGTAAAAAATAACCATTGACAGGACAGTAATTCTCTCTAGGATTCAAGTAGAAGTTTCACAAAAAAAATACTGTTCATAGAAATTTCAAAGCTTTTTTTATTTTAAGAAACTACTTTTGTTTTCACCAGTAAATTAATGGAAAGGGAATATAATAATCTAAGAATTAGACTATGGCTAAATATTTAACTGTAGGGAGAAATCTGTAAAATGTGGCTTAAAAAGTGATGTAACCCTGTTAGAACTGTTGTATGTGTTCGGTTCTTGAATTTTATATATTTTCTTCATATACATTGCTATACACACAACAATACAAAGTTGCCTTGTTCTAAGTCAGAACATTTGTATCTGCAGCAACCTGTCCTTTCTGCCTTGGCTACAGGCATCGACCATTCTTTCTACTAACATCCACCTGTGTGTGTCACACGCCATCAAGTCACATCTGAATTACAGTGACTCCAAAAGGGTTTTCAAAGTATGTGAAATATTTAAGGAGTCGCTTTACCACTGACACCACCCAATTAGTTTCAATGGCCAAGCAGGTATTCAAATCCATATCTCCTGAGTATAGGTCCATCAGTGTACAGTGGTACCTCGACTTACAAACTTAATCTACTGTATTTTGGAACGGCGTTCGCACGTCGAAAAGTTCCTAAGTCGAAGTACCATTTTCTATTGAAATGCATGGGAATGGAATTAATCCGTTCCAGCATTTCAAAAAATTACCTTTGGAGCTCTCAAAGGGCTTTCCCCCGACATCGGATGAAGCCCTCTGAGAGCTCTGAAGGCAAAAAGGCAGGGAGAAAGGGTGGGAAATTCAAATTTCCCACCCTTTCTTCCTGCCTTTTTGCCTTCAGAGCTCTCAAAGGGCTTCCTCCGATGTTGGGGGGAAAGCCCTTTGAGAGCTCCGAAGGCGACGAACGGCTCCGTTCGCAAACAATGGCATTGACTTGCGAATGGAGCCTCAATCTCATTTGTAGGTCAAGGCTCTGTTCACAAGTCTATGCCAATTTTTGCAAACGGAGCCATTTATAAATCAAAAAGTTCATATGTAGGGATGTTTGTAAATCGAGGGTGGACTGTATTCACTGCAATGACTAGCTACTGTCTAGTTGATTCCAACTTATGGTGACACTTTCCAGGGTTTTCTAAGTATAGTCAGATGAGGTTCACCATTTCCTTCTTCTGGGCACACCCTAGTACTGTGTTCCTTGCTCAAGGCCACATGGACTGGCTCTTCTCCTATATGGCACAAGGAGGAATCAAACTCCTGACTCTGCAGCCAGGTGCTCCATCTTGACTGAGCTACCCAGCCAGTCAGTAATTTCCACCTATCTCTAGATTATATGTAATCTAAAACTGGGACTGGAAGTGAAAGGAGATAACTGAAAGAATTGTCTACAGTGTTGGAGTTTACATAGCAGTTATAGGTGCAATATGGGTTTTTGTTGTTGTTGTTCTTTAGTCATTAAGTCGTGTCCGACTCTTCGTGACCCCATGGACCAGAGCACGCCAGGCCCTTCTGTCTTCCTCTGCCTACTGGAGTTGGGTCAAATTCACATTGGTAGCTTTGGTGACACTGTCCAACCATCTCGTCCTCTGTCGTCCCCTTCTCCTTTTGCCTTCACACTTTCCCAACATCAGGGTCTTTTCCTGGGAGTCTTCTCTTCTCATAAGATGGCCAAAGTATTGGAGCCTCAGCTTCAGGATCTGTCCAGTGAGCACTCAGGGTTGATTTCTTTCAAAATCGATAGGTTTGTTCTTTTTGCAGTCCAGGGGACTCTCAAGAGCCTCCTCCAGCACCAATTCAACAGCGGTCTTTGGCGGTCAGTCTTCTTTATGGTCCAGCTCTCACTTCCATACATCACTACTGGAAAAACCATACCTTTGACTATGCAGATCTTTGTCAGCAAGGTGATGTCTCTGCTTTTTAAGATGCTGTCTAGGTTTGTCATCGCTTTCCCCCCAAGAAGCAGGTGTCTTTTAATTTTGTGATTGGTGTCACCATCTGCTGTAATTATGGAGTGGAAGAAAGTAAAATCTGTCACTACCTCCATATCTTCCCCTTTTATTTGCCAGGAGGTGATGGGACCAGTGGCCATGATCTTCGTTTTTTGGATGTTGAGCTTCAGACCATTTTTGGCGCTCTCTTCTTTCACCCTCATTAAGAGGTTCTTTAATTCCTCCTCACTTTCTGCCATCAGAGTGGTATCATATGCATATCTGAGGTTGTTGATATTTCTTCCAGCAATATTAATTCCGGCTTGGGATTCATCCAGTCCTGCCTTTCGCATCATGTATTCTGCATATAAGTTAAATAAGCAGGGAGACAATATACAACCTTGTACTCCTTTCCACATCCATTTCTAATGGTTGCTTCCTGTCCCACATATAGACTTCTCAGAAGATAGATAAGGTGGTTAGGCACTCCCATTTCTTTAAGAGCTTGCCATAGTTTACTGTGGTCCACACAGTCAAAGACTTCTGCATAGTCAATAAAGCAGAAGCAGGTGTTTTTCTGGAACTCTCTGGCTTTCTCCATAACCCAGCTCATCTTAGCAATTTGGTCTCTAGTTCCTCTGCCCCTTCGAAATCCAGCTTGTACTTCTGGGGGTTCTCAGTGCACTTAATGAGTATTTATACAACATAATGATAGTTTTATTCCAATTTAATTCCCATGGCTCCATCGTATGGAATCCTGAGATCTTTAGTTTAAGAGTTCTCTAGGGGAAAAAAATCTAAGTACCTCACCAACCAGACCACAAATTTCAGGATTCCCATAGGATGGAACTATGAGAGTTAAAGAAGAATTAAAATACTACAACTATGTAGTTTAAATTGTCCCGGGGGAACCAAAGGATTGAGGGTGGCAATATGAAAGGACTACTAAGATGACTGGTGGGGACAGAAGAGAGAAGAAAGCTGGGGAAGCAGAACTATGGAATAGAGAAGCATCATACCAAAAAATTGGAAGACTGTTATATCAAGAGCCATTCTACTTAATAAAGAATACGGAAATAAAAGTTTCCAAGAAAATGGCTAATTACTTTCTACTTTATTTGGTCACCTTGGATTGTCCCAAAATGTACCTGTGGTCTTGGAAGCTTCTTTGATCTCTTTTTTAATCTCCATCACTTCTTCTGCTGTCAGATCCCCCTTTTTCAGCACAACCACCTGTGGCTGCTCATCCTCCTGATCACTTCCATCATTGTCATCTTCAGGAGGTGGGAGAAGTTCTCTCTGGAAGGAATATGAAAAGCTATACTACTCAGATAGTCATCTTAGAAATAAAATTGGAAGAAGGCCCATACTAGTATGTGACCAATTCTTTTAGGGAAAGAAGACACTCAAATAATCCATATCAACAGAGCATAAAGGACAAAAAAATCTGGAAAAAAGTTGAGATGCAACACTACTTCACATCATGCTGCTCTTCTATGACCTCTGCAAGAAGGGTATAATGAACATTCAAATATGAGTAGCATCCTTTGGCTTTCTACATTATAGAGGTTGCCTGAAGTGCTCCTTCAAGAAAAAGCAACAGGGGATATAGGTACAGAAAGCTGGAAAAAGGCTGAAATACAAGACCCCTCATGCTCTTCTTCTATGACATGTATAAGAGATGTATAATGCACACCTAAATACACACAGCATCCACTGACTTTCCACATCATTTAGGTTGGCTCTCTGAAGGTTTCTTTGAGAAAAAGAATATGAATTTAATCTTAGTAAAGGAGTGATTCCTTGCTAAATGAGAGAAAGCGAATCTTTCCAGAAAGCAACAGTCCACATGATCTAAAATAGAAGCCACACACAAATCCACCTTTCCTATGGACTTTACTTAATGTATCCTCAACTGCTCCTGCTCAAAGAAAGAGCAGGTTAACTTTTTTTGTCCCTGGTAGGCTTCCTTTTGTTTCAGCTGTCATAAGGACTAAAAACTTACCAGGATGGGGAAACTTCACACCTGAACGTTAGATTTCTCTTAGATTTCTCATATGTCCAGAAGTTGACTTTAGACTTTGTCTTCAAGCTCTGACTTGCAAGACAAACGAAGCATCTAGGGTCAAACCTAGCACTTCCTTCTGCCCTGGTAAACATCTAGTTAGCCTAGCTCCTCCAGGATGAAAACTAGCATTTTTTTTTATGATTTACTAGTGTTCTCATAAAGATATTACCTATCCCTTCCTTTAGATTATTTAAAGACACCCCTCTTTCGCCCTCTTCTGTCAGCCATGTGGGAGAAAATGATTTCGTATCTGCAGCAACTACAAAATATGGTGGCCAGACAGATCTCAAAGACTTCAAGATACAATCATATTTCTCTGGTCCTGGCTTACCTGCACTGGCTGCTGGTTTGCTTCCATGCCAAATTTAAGGTACTAATGTTGACTTATAAAGTCATGAACAGTTTGGGACCTTGCTACCTATTGTAGTGCCTCTTCCCAAAATCATCTACCTGTGCCACTGACACCCCTCAGGCTTTGAGGCTGCAGGTGGCCACGGCGAGGGAGGCCAGGAGGTCCATGACTAGCCTTCTCAGTGGTGGCTACCTCTCTGTGGAATGCTCTACCTGTGGAGGTGCACCAGGCTCCTTCTCTCCTAATATCCAGAAAGCACATAAAAACATTGCTTTTCACAGAGGCATTTCAGGATAACCTCCCTTTATAACTATTTGCTATTCAGTTTCATTTATGTTAATACACTTTGTAGTCTGTATTTTGTCCATTGTTGCCATCTTGAGTTTTCAAGAGTGCTGCCCTCCTTTTTATATTTTCATATTTTGTGGGTTGGGTGGGGGCAGGTTGTTTTCTTGCATGTTTATCTTTATTGTTCGAAACCACCCAGAGTAGTGGCATGCCACTAGATGGTGCAGAATAGAATAGACTATAAACTAACTAACTAACCTTCGTGGTTTTGCAATGATTCTGTATAATTCTACATGTATCTATTCAGAAAAGTCAATTGGTTTTACTCTAAGGTAACAGGAAACAACATAGCTGCAGGATAAAGTAATTCCCTTTACCAGTTATGTAGCCCTCTTGGAATTGTCCTAGTCAACTTCCTTAAAAGTTTTATACAGTTTATTTCAAAGCAAATATGGTTAAAAATAATCACAATGTTAGTAGACGAAATATGTACTCTTGTGAAACTCACTTACAGCTCCTCACTTTAAAAAAACTGTAAACTCAAAATCATCATAGTTACGAGCTGGATTTAATTTTTCCAAGACTTATTTCATATTTGGGAATCTCTTATATTCAAAGACAGCTACATTTAGAAAAACTAAGCTACTTGCAGATTTCTGTGAAATGCAACTACCAGTCAGTCAGCTTTCACTGAGAACACAAAACTGACAGTTTTTTATCTATGCAACGTTACCCAGCTTGAACTGACAGAGGTGCGGCGTTACCAGACTACGCCAGGGGGCGCTATGGTGAAATGAACTGCTCAGAGATGAAACCAAACAGACACTGTTGTAGTGTTGGTAGAATTATTTACATTAAAGTTCATATATACAGGTACAAATACAACTTCTCTTGGTCTTTACACAGTCCTGGTCTTTCACAGTAGTTCTTCAGTTTGCAATAGTAAATTACAGGTTCAGTATCCAAAGATTGTTACCAATATAAATAGTCCAGCATCCACGAAGTCTTCTCCTCTCACCACGGAGATAGTCTTCCTCCAGGACCTTCCTCTTGCAATGTAGCAAGTCTTCATCCAGCGATGCAGCATAAATTTCTTTCACAATCAATGAGACTTATCAACCAAATAAACAGCTCTCAACTACACAACCACCAACTACCCAACAACTTGTGTCTGCTAGCTTGGCTAGCTTTATTCTTGGTTGCTCCAATTAACTTAGTTGTCCCACAGCTGTCTCAATTAACCCAGCTGTATTACTTTGGTACATGTTGCTCACTAAATTCTGGTCCTGTTATAACTTATCTACTGAATTGCAATGAACAATTCCTAAAGGTTGATTTGAGACCTGTCATGAACGTTTGTAGTGCTTCTCATTTCTGCAGTCCCAGAACATTCCCCAGCACAAACAAAATAGGAAAACAATGAAACTACCATAACATCAAATGCAGAACTACAAATTGCTTTCCATCACACTGCATAAACCTGTCAGAGAAGCATTGATACTAAGGACAAATTGAAAGAGTCTTCTGTCTCTCCCTTCTAATCCTCTGTTGCCTTTCTTGTTCTGGCAAATTCAGAATGAATCTCCTCTATTTAGCTAACCTACCCCTTACCCTGAAAAAGGGATGCAAATCTCTATGTATTTTGTTCCTGGAAGTAAGAGTGAAACATTTCAATGAAACAACATCTGCTAGGAGAAATTATAAGAGCTTTTGTATATTTTTCACATTTCAGCCATTTTTCTTCCAAAAAAATCTGTGTAAATGTTTCAGTGCTAAAATCTGGTACTTTATGTAAACAAATACAAACTTTTTATCCACAATACACGGTGCTGTACTAAAAATACATGCTCTTTAAAAAAAATTTTGATAGCACTATTAATGAATAAGTGCTGATCTTTTTAATCTCATGCAGGAGCAAAAAAAAAATCTCAGTGTTTGGACTTTTTTGAAGAGGTGCCTCCATGTCATGATACACTATTTTTTGTTAGTGATTTTCTGCTGTGGAGCCCTTAATCTCTACATTTCCCTGCAAGATTCTAGCAGTTATTGTGTGAACACAATTAACATATGCATGTATCATTTTGCATTTCTAAAATCTACATACACATAACTAACGTTATTTGTGATCTGGCCACAAAAGTTTCAAAGATTTCTGGAAAAAAAATCATATATAGACACATTAAACTCATTCCCCAATACATGATTCTTATGAAGCCAGAATGACATCATCATCCATGCACAAAAGGCAGCTAAGTTGGGAGAACATCAGTGTTTGAGAAGGTGTCTACATACACATATACAAGTTGCGGGATTAAAAAGTCTTGAAGGAGAGTCAAAAGCTACTCGGTGAGAACTTGCCTGTGGCCCCAAAATGCTGAGTTATCTATTGCAGAGGAAAATAGAAAAGTGATAGTAGAGGAGTAAGAATGGCATTTCCTAGAAGAGAGCATGGCTGATTTGGACTCTGAACAGGGACACTCCAAACAGTGTTGCAGATCCATTATGTCAAGAAATATTGGCTGCTGTCCTGTTTAGGATAGGATGGTTAACATCATGTTTCACTCTTCTCCCCACTCACCAACCTGCTCCTAAATCTTATTCCTATGGGAAAGACTTAATAAAATCAAATGCCTCTGATGCTGTAACCTGATTTGTTTGTCTGTATGCTAGAGCTGAGCATGAGTAGTGAAACTGTTCATATAGTATCTATTTGGGCCACTCATGCAAATCACTTTCAAAGCTCATTTCTCACTCAGAGATGTCAAAATTAGCTGGTATTAGAGATATTAAGTAGCTGGCGGCACAAAAACACAAACACACACAGCAGTGCATTTCTCTGGACTCACAAGCACCATTTAAATGGCAGGAATCAAGACTTTAGGAAACACTTCCCTATGAATTACCACTTTGTCAACTGAAATGCAGATGGATGGGGATTTATGGATCTGACATCATGGCAAAAGCGGGCAATGTCATTTCCCCTGCATGTAGGCTAGTTTAGTATCATCTATCAAAGCAGCCATTGCTGCTGCAAAGTGTTGGGTTAGGAATAGCATAAGGTCAGTTTACCTTGTACTCCCTCTGCTGTCTGTTACTGGAAAAGTAACAGCACACAAGAAACAAGACTACGGTAGTTTGTTTTTCTTCTGACAAATTCTCTTCCACCCCATCTGTCCTTGTGTATATTATGTCCCATCAAGTCGCACCTAATTTACAGCAATCATAATAGGATTTTCAAGGTAAATGAGATATTTAAGCAGTGTTTTTAGTTGTGAATTTCCGTGGTTAAGAATGGATTAAATCCAAAAGAAAGTTATACAACTATCTGTCAGATATACAGTGGTGCCTCGCTTAATGATGTTAATTGGTTAAAAAAAACATTGCTATGGGAAAACATCGCTAAGCAAAACACCATTTCCCATAGGAATGCACTGAAAACCGAATAATCCGTTCCAATGGGAACAGATTACCGTCCTTAACAGAAAATCGCCATAGGAAACATCGCTAAGCGAAACGTGGTTCCCCCATTGGAATGCATTGAAGCCTATTCAATGCATTTCAATGGTTTTGACAGGTCCGTTTTCGCTATTTTTAAAGTGTCTTAAAATGTTCAAGAACTGTTTTAAATGCTTGGAATCGTTAGTGCACCTTGTAAAACCTTTGCAAACTTAATTTGCTTTGTTCTGACTCTTCGTTAATTTTTGGTGGTTTTACAAGATGCACTAACGATTTTGGAAAGGTTTTACAACATGCACTAACGATTCCAAGCATTTAAAACAGTTTTTGAACATTTTAAATGCAATTGCTATGCGAAGCATGGTCCTGAAATCGCTAAGCAAAAATCGCCCATAGAGAACATCGTTAAACGATGCGGAAAATTCCTCAAAAAAAACTCATCACTAAGCGAATTCTTCGTTAAATGAAGAAATCACTAAGCGAGGCACCACTGTACATTGATTTAGATTTCTGTATTGAGCACGTCAGATTGGATGGTTTTATAACCCCCTTCCAACTCCATTATTCTATGATACTCTAACCTTAACCCCTTCCAACTCAGTTATTTTATAAAATAAATATTTTAAAAAGTAAACAGATTTCCTGAGTCCTAGTCTGTCACTCTCTCCATTGGCTCCACAGTGGATATTTCTTTAAGTTTCTATTATTTTAAGCCGTTTCCATTCCCCAAATGTTCTTCTTTTCCCTCAGACATCTGCCTCTCCATCTGCATCCTTCCATAAGTGCTAAAGGTTCCCTGCTTCAGTAATGCCTTTGCTATTTTTTCATTACCTTCCAAAATACCCATTTTTTTTCTTCAAGGAGCTCAGAGACTCATCGTTGCTGGATTAGTTGCATGTAAAGTGTGTGCCAGTCAAACTTTTTCCAAATGAACTATGAAAAGATGTTGCAATGATTATAGGCTCAGAGTGCACTGTCTACAATATATTGGTGCAGTGACTGAAAAAGACTAGGTTGAAAGCTAACAAATTTTAATGTTTTAATTGGTCTAATAAAGGTATCATGTGCCATCAAGTCAATTCTGATTTATGGCAACCCTTTTCAGGGTTTTCAAGGAAGATGGTACTCAGAAGTGGTCTACCACTGTCTTATTCTGGGGGCACCCTGGGAATGTACAGCTTGCCCAAAGCCACCCAGGCTTGCTGTTTGGGCATGTACAGTGGCGAACTGAAATCTTCACAGCCGGATACCTAACTCATTAAAAGTATCAGCTGGCTGAATAGCTCAGTGGCTCAGATACCTGGCTGCAGAGCCAGACGTTGAGAGTTCAATTACCCACAGTGCCTTCTGCAAGTGGAGTTAGCCTGTGTGGCCCTGGGCAAGCTGCACAGTCCAGAAGAAATGATAAACCACTTCTGTATATTCTCTACCTGGAAACCCCTGAAAAAATCACTATAAGTCAGAATTGACTTAGCTGCATATGATTATTATTTTATTAATAAATGTACCTTGATTTTGAAACTCACTGTGTGTCCCACTGGGCCCATCACTTTCTCTCAACCTGACCTACCTTATAGTGCTATTGTAAGGAACAAGTCTCCTTCATGGATTGCTGCCTTGTCGTGGCGAAGGGGCTTGAGTAACTCAGAGAAGCTGTGGGCTATGCTGTGTAGGGACACCCAAGAGGGACAGGACATAGCGAAGAGTTCTGACTAAACGCAATCCACCGGGAGTAGGAAATGGCAATGCCACTCCAGTATCTTTGCCAAGAACACCCCATGATCAGAAACAAACGGCTAAAAGATATGACGCTGGAAGATGGGCCCCTCAGGTCGGAAGGCATCCAACATGCTACTGAGGAAGAGAAGAGGACAAGTACAAGTAGCTCCAGAGCTAATGAAGTGGTTGGGCCAAAGCCGAAAGGACGCTCAGCTGTGGACGTGCCTGGAAGTGAAAGGAAAGTCCAATGCTGCAAAGAAAAATACTGCATAGAATCCTGGAATGTAAGATCTATGAACGTTGGGAAGCTGGAAGTGGTCAAACAGGAGAGGGAAAGAATAAACATCGACATCCTGGGCACCAGCGAACTAAAATGGACAGGAATGGGAGAATTCAGCTCAGATGATTATCATATCTACTATTGTGGGCAAGAATCCCGTAGAAGGAATGGAGTAGCCTTCATAGTCAACAAAAGAGTGGGAAAAGCTGTAATGGGATACAATCTCAAAAATGATAGAATGATGTCAATAAGAATCCAAGGCAGACCTTTCAACATCACAATAATCCAAGTTTATGCACCAACTACCACTGCTGAGGAGGCTGAAATTGAACAATTTTATGAAGATTTACAACACCTTCTAGAACTGACACCAAAGAAAGATGTTCTTATCATTCTAAGGCAGTGGTCTCCAACCTTGGGCCTCCAGATGTTCTTGGACTTCAACTCCCAGAAATCCTGGCCAGCAGAGGTGGTGGTGAAGGCTTCTGGGAGTTATAGTCCAAGAACATCTGGAGGCCCAAGGTTGAGGACCACTGTTCTAAGGGACTGGAATGCTAAAGTAGGGAGCTAAGAGATAAAAGGTACAAAAGGGAAGTTTGGCCTTGGAGTTTAGAACAAAGGGCAAAGGCTAATAGAGTTTTGTCAAGAGAACAAGCTGGTCATCACAAACACTCTTTTCCAACAACACAAGAGGCAACTCTATACATGGAAATCACCAGATGGGCAATATCGAAATCACATTGATTATATTCTTTGCAGCCAAAGATGGAGAAGCTCTATACAGTCAGCAAAAACAAGACCTGGAGCTGATTGTGGCTCTGATCATCAGCTTCTCATAGCAAAATTCAAGCTTAAACTGAAGAGAATAGCAAAAACCACTGGGCTAGTCAGGTATAATCTAAACCAAATCCCTTATGAATACACAGTGGAAGTAAAGAACAGATTTAAGGAACTCGATTTGGTGGACAGAGTGCCTGAAGAACTTTGGATAGAGGCTCGTAACATTGTACAGGAGGCAGCAACAAAAACCATCCCAAAGAAAAGGAAATGCAAGAAAGCAAAGTGGCTGTCCAACGAGGCCTTACAAATAGCAGAGAAGAGAAGGGAAACAAAATGCAAGGGAGATAGGGAAAGTTATAGAAAATTGAAAGCAGACTTTCAAAGAATAGCAAGGAGAGACAAGAGGGCCTTCTTAAATGAACAATGCAAAGAAAGAGAGGAAAATAACAGAAAAGGAAAAACCAGAGATTTGTTCAGGAAAATTGGAGACATTCGAGGAACATTTCGTGCAAGGATGAACATGATAAAGGACAAAAATGGGAGGGACCTAACAGAAGCAGAAGACATCAAGAAAAGGTGGCAAGAATACACAGAGGAATTATATCAGAAAGAGTTGGATATCCCGAACAACCCAGACAATGTAGTTGCTGACCTTGAGCCAGACATCCTGGAGAGTGAAGTCAAGTGGGCCTTAGAAATCCTGGCTAACAATAAGGTCAGTGGAGGTGATGACATTCCAGTTGAACTATTTAAAATCTTAAAAGATGATGCTGTTAAGGTGCTACATTCAATATGCCAACAAGTTTGGAAAACTCAACAGTGGCCAGAGGATTGGAAAAGATCAGTCTACATCCCAATCCCAAAGAAGGGCAGAGCCAAAGAATACTACAACTACCGTACAATTGTACTCATTTCACACGCTAGCAAGGTTATCCTTAAAATCCTCCAAGGTAGGCTTCAGCAGTATGTGGACCGTGAACTCCCAGAAGTACAAGCTGGATTCTGAAGGGGCAGAGGATCTAGAGACCAAATTGCTAACATGCGCTGCACTATGGAGAAAGCCAGAGAGTTCCAGAAAAACATCTGCTTCATTGACTATGCAAAAGCCTTTGACTGACCACAGCAAACTATGGCAAGTCCTTAAAGAAATGGGAGTGCCTGACCACCTTGTCTATCTCCTGAGAAACCTATATGTGGGACAGGAAGCAACAGTTAGAACTGGATATGGAACAACTGATTGGTTCAAAATTGGGAAAGGAGTACGACAAGGCTGTATATTGTCCCCCGGCTTATTTAACTTATATGCAGAATACATCATGCGGAAGGCTGGACTGGAGGAATCCCAAACCGGAATTAAGATTGCCGGAAGAAATATCAACAACCTCAGATATGCAGATGATACCACTCTGATGGCAGAAAGTGAGGAGGAATTAAAGAACCTTGTAATGAGGGTGAAAGGGGAGAGTGCAAAAACGGCCTGAAACTCAACATGAAAAAAACTAAGATCATGGCCACTGGTCCCATCACCTCCTGGCAAATAGAAGGGGAAGATATGGAGGCAGTGACAGATTTTACTTTCTTGGGCTCCATGATCACTGCAGATGGAGACAGCAGCCACGAAATTAAAAGACACCTGCTTCTGGGGAGGAAAGCAATGACAAACCTTGACAGCATCTTAAAAAGCAGAGACATCACCTTGCCAACAAAAATCCAAATAATCAAAGCTATGGTTTTTCCTGTAGTGATGTATGGAAGTGAGAGCTGGACCATAAAGAAAGCAAATCGCCGAAGAATTGATGCTTTTGAACTGTGGTGCTGGAGGAGGCTCTTGAGAGTCCCCTGGACTGCAAGGAGAACAAACCCATCAATTCTAAAGCAAATCAACCCTGAGTGCTCACTGGAAGGACATATCCTGAAGCTGAGGCTCCAGTATTTTGGCCATCTCATGAGAAGAGAAGACTCCTTGGAAAAGACCTTGATGTTAGGAAAGTGTGATGGCAAGAGGAGAAGGGGACGACAGAGGATGAGGTGGCTGGACAGTGTCTGCGAAGCAACCAACATGAAATTGACAGTACTCTGGGAGGCAGTGGAAGATAGGAGGGCCTGGCGTGCTCTGGTCCATGGGGTCATGAAGAGTCGGACACGACTAAACGGTGAAGGAACAAGTTGAAAGGAGGAAGAGAGCCATGTCTGTTGCATTGACCACAGTGGTAGAAAAAATGTAACTAATAAATAAACAAGTCAAAATCCTAACTCATGGATACAGTCCACAAAATTCAGTAGGATTTATTCACTGGTCTTATTTTTCAGTTTTCCCTTAACTCAGGAAAGCCCTACGGTGTCAGTTCGTTTTCCCAAGTAGTGACAATTCCCACAACCATACCAGTGTTTGAGGAGAACTGCTTGAAGAAAATTAGGCCAAGTTAAGTATATTTGATTTCTTTAAGTATTGCAGAACTCAGGTCAAATACATCTGTTTGGTTATGAGTGCTGAGCTAATTTAATATTTGTAACACTAGATAGTGAAAGAGATTAAATGTCGTTCGTTAAGACATTCATCAAAATTGGTATAGTATGTGCACACAGGTGTTATGATTTGCAAGTAGAAAAGGTCCCCCAGGCATTGAGAATGGGATTCCCCAAGGAGAGAATGTGTCCTGAGAACTAAGGCTCAAGGAAAGGCATTTTACCTATCAACCAGAATCCAAACATGACTTGCCTGACGAGAAGAATTGAAGAATTATGGCCAGATACTAAGAGAAGAAACCAACTGTAGTTGCCTTACCCTGTTAATATTTGCCCTCAAGGCCAGAAATGGATTGTAACCAACAGCAGATACAGGTACATCCAATGTGATCATCCTTTCCTTCCCAGGTAAATCATAACAAGTGCTGCTTCCAAGTGGGAGCAGTAAAAACACAGATGATGTAGCCTTACTTTAAATAGTTACAGCTACCAGATCGATACATAACAGTGAGTACAAGCACAGAGCTATAGAAGGGCGGCTGATTTTGATTAATTAAGTCAGGCAGCATGTGATTTCACAGCACATACTCAGGGTAGCCAACACACATTCAATTTGTGCTCATCAACTAAACATACAATCAGAATGTTAAAACCTTGAACTTTTACAATGGCAAAACCATAAATGAAGCAAAGTATAAATACACAAAGACAATAGTTATCAAGAGAACAACATTTATTCCCTGTTCAGTATCTATATGTATAAGATCTTCAGTACACATCAAATAAAACTTGGTAGTATTAAAGATCCTCCTCTTGGATGCACACCTTAACATTGGAAAAGGGTTTGAGTGTCCGTGAACCTGGGAGCGATGCCATCATGAGGCCAGGCTTCATTACAAGCCTAGAATCTTAGCAGGCTCACCCAAGGAGGAATGGTAACAGCTGAGACACACGACTAAGATGCATCTGCCCTCTTCAAGAGTAACAGCTGCATCGACAGAAGAGAATGGATAGTTAGAGTCATGGCCAAAATATTGGCACCCTTGCGATTCTGTCAGAAAATGCAACCCTTCTCAGAAAATTGTCGCAGTTGCAAATGTTTGGTACTCACATGTTCATTTCTTTGATTTGCGTTGGAACAAAAAAAAAAAAAAAAAAAAAAAACCAGAGAAGAAAAGTCAAATCTGATACAGTCCCACACAGAAACCCAAAAACGCACTGGCCAAAATTATTGGCACCCTTAATATTTGGTAGCACCCCCTTTGGAAAAAAAATAACTGGAATCAATTGCTTCCTGTAACCATGAGTGTCTTACACCTCTCTCTTGGAATTTTGGACCACTCTTCTTCTGCAAACTGCTCCAGGGCCTTCAGATCTGAAGGGTGCCTACTCCCAACTGTTGTTTTGAGATCTCTCCACAGGTGTTCTATGGGAATCAGATCTGGACTCATTGCTGGCCATTTCAGAACTCTCCAGCGCTTTGTTTGTAACTCTTTACACTTCATTCTTTTCTCCATGCTCAGTGTCACTCACAACACAAAGGTTGAGTAAACTTTGCTCCATCTTAACTGGTTGCAAGTGTGATTACTATATTGCCCACACCTCTTGCTTGCAACAGGTGTCTCTAAATACAAATTAAAGGAGCATCACACGCTTGAAAAGCAGTTATTTCTTGCAATTTAGACAGGGTGCCAATAATTCTGGCCAGTGCATTTTTGGGGGTTTCTGTGTGGGACTGTATCAGCTTTAACAAATTGAGTTCCCTAAGAAAAGTGGAAAACTGCTTTATAGTTTAGACTAGAGTGAAAGGCAACGTGGTGCAGTGGACAAACTTTCAGACGAGGGTCTGCATTCAAATCCCTGCTCGGCCATGGCAACTCCTATCAGGTGACGATGGCAAACCAGTCCTTGAACATCTTGAAACTCCTACTGGGCTCACCATCCACTGGCAGCAATTTAATGGCACATAACAACCATATTGGCTGCAGTCATCTTGAAGCAGAAAGGAAGGAAATGCAATCTTTTACCCCCAGCAGGGCACTAATAGAGAGTGAGAACGCTAACCGGATGGTATAGAAGGTGAATAAATAAACAAATACAGACAGACAGAATGGGAATTAATTGCAATAAGGGCAGCAATTCATAACAATAATAACAATTGTGTGTGGTGAAATCAATATTGAATTACAGCAACCCTTTCCAGTGCTTTCTAGGTACTGTACAGAGTATGTACACAGAAGTGGTTTACCAGTCCCTTTTTCTGGGGACATCCTGGGACTGTGCAGCTTGCCTGAGGCCACACAGGCTGGCTCTTCTCGCAGGAGGCTCGGGGGAGCGGGGGAATTGAACTCTCAAACTCTTATACGTAACCCTCCGAGCTATAAGGTCGCCTAAAGTCGGACTTGACGGCACATACCAGCAACAGTAAAAGGTCCTACCCTACCTCATTTCTAATTATGGGCTCTGAACAGGCTGCCGTTTTCAGCAGCAACTCGATGTACACAGGTCCTGTTGGAAGACAGGCCACCCGCCCCCGAACTGAAAGGGGCGACGCCGCTCGCCCAGCAGTCCTAATGACCCGCCACGCGCCTCGCCCCTCTCCCTTACTCGAAAAGGAGGCAAAAGCGCTTCTAGAGGAGAAGGCGGGGCAAAGGGGGGGGGAAGAGCTATAAAGTAAGAAGGGCGGAAGTTGGGCGACATTACCTTCGTATCCACCGTCGGCCCCTCCCGATAACCGACTCGCTCCTTGAAGCGGCTCAGAAAGGCAGGCTCGGCCGGCCTCACGTACGACACCTGGTTCCTTTTGCTCATGGTGGCGGTGGGTTTAGCCTGGCTTAGAGGAGAGAGAGAGAGCGAGAGAGAGAGGTGAGCATGAAATGACAAAGCGTCAGAAGGCCAACCTCCCGCCCCCAGACGCCATCTTGCCCCGTTTTGTCATGTGATGCAGGCTAGTTCCTTCCTCTCCGTCCCTACCTCAATGGCTGCGCCCACGGCGGCTTCACGGCGGCAGTGACGAGCACCAGGAAGGCTTCCTTAGCGCCAAATTCAAAGAGGGTGCCATTTTGATCAGGGACTTCTGTCCCTGGCGGCGGGGACAAGTCAGTCAAGACGGGGAATGGCTCCCGGGACCGCGGGTAAGAGAAGCTGGGACCGCAAGGGGGAAGAAACGGGAGGCTGGTAGAAGGCTCCAGGGAGGTTCTTTTAAGAGCTGGCATTGGACTGAATGGCCTTTGGAAGCCCTTGAGCAATCTGGTCCGAGTCCCGTTCTGGTGTCTTGTTTAGAAGCAGGAAAGAGAGGGTTTAATGGCAGCTCTGTTTTCAATTTAAAGACCCATTTTCCGACATTTAAAATAAAATTAAAATTGCATGATTTCTTTAGCGAAGCTGCCACTGAGAAGTGCTTTCCTCGCGTAAGGGCTGAAGTGCCTGGTTCAAGAGCCACCGAGGTTGGCGGGACCCTGTTGACATCCGCACGTGCAGCAGAATGCGTGTTAGTGTTCCGTGGTGACGAGACGGGTGGCCGCTTTGAACCACGGACGGAGGAGGGGAACTCACCCTTAGAGGGTTGCCTGACCTGTAAGAAGGAAAGCATGCTACTGCTCCCTGCTTGGCAAGACGCTCTTCTTGAATCATGTTTTTGTCACAATCGGATAGTTTGTTTTCATTGCATACGAGTCATTTTAAAAGGGGTATTTGAACATGTGTGGATTCAACTAAACTCGCTTACGCTTGAGAGAAGTGGCGGAGCTTTCAGAAATACCGGAGCAAATATGTAGTATTTCATCTGGAATGGGCACAATTCCAAAATAACAACATCACCGCATGCTCCTAGCGCACATCTGTGTGCAAGAAAGCTCCCATTAAAATATAATCGTTAGTCTTTAAATGCCACCGGTTTTTCTCCCTTTTTAGTGTAAATAGACACGTCTAATGAAAAAAAGACAATGATTATTATTTTTCCGTCCTTTGAGTTTTGTCTGAAATGCTTGCACAGAGTAACAAGACTGCCTCTTCTAAAGGTACAAAGCAGTAACAGTTACAGTCTTTTAATTTAAATCATTAAAAAACTGACCGTTCCATGTGAACATTCACCTCAAAACAAAACTTATTGAAGAAGCATTGATAACTTCATTGTGAGTAACAATGAAACTTTTTCTCTAGGTGAATCACAAGACATGGTGCCTGTGTCATCTAGGTAAGAACCTACTATTGTTTATAAATGTTAGAACAGGGGTTCTTCCACAGTACAGTATAATTGTTGTTAAACAGAGGTTTCATATTATCTCCCCACACAAACCTGTAGTAGAAACTGCTTTTCCCCTCCTTGGCAACCTTTATGTTCACTGATGCTACAGGTACAGTGGACCCTCGACTTACAGACGGCTCGACTTACAGACTTTTCGAGTTACAGACTTCTCTGGCTGCAAAATTTAGATTCGACTTGCAGCCAGAGAATCGACTTACAGACCAGAAAAAAACCAAAATGGAATAAAAATAGAATAAAAACCACTGGTTATGGGATTAATCGGTTTTCAGTGCATTGTAGGTCAATGGAGATTCGACTTACAGACTTTTCGACTTGCAGCCACCATTCCAATACGGATTAATTCCTTAAGTATAAGGTCCACTGTACTAACTTTCAATTCTGCCACCTTTTGAAAGTGATTAGTTTATAGTGGACAGCTTAGAATTGAATTATGGGATGAAAATTATTACAGTTCAAATAAACTCCATTCCAGGTGAGCCTAAGCATTTAATGGAACATGCCTGATTCTGGCATGTGTCTTCTGGAGGAAAAACTTTCAAGCAGCACCTCCACCTATACAAAGGACAGATTTTTGATTAGTACCTAGGACCTGTCTTCTTAAGAAAGGGTTGGGTACAGATTTCATATTCTTAATGAATAAATGTGGGTTCCTTAGAGATCCAGAACTGTATGGCAGAAATTGGTGAGGCAAAGGTAACATGTTGCTGTTTATTTTAATTTATACGGTGTTTTTTTTCCTATTATAAGTAAACCAAAGGTAGACTTCAGCAACCAGGAAAATTCGCAAAAGAGGAAAAAGCCTTGTTTTAAGCAAAAGTTCATTGCTGAACCTATGCTGCTGCCCAGTGAGAAAAATCAGACCACAAATCAATGTCATTTCTCAAAACAAGATATAAATGCACTCTTCTTGTATGTTAACTTTTTCTCCAACCAAGTGCAGCACTGTAATCCTACTAGCCATTCCATCTCTATAACATTACTAGTGCTGTGGAAGACCTAAAATGAAACACTTGCATAATGTGATCCATATTTGAGGGAAGAAAACCTTGTTGTGTTTAATGGGCTTAGTCATAGATGAGTTGGTGTTATTTTCTCTTTAGTAATCAAAGAGTAGAGCTCCCCTCTTGCATTTTCTCAGGATGGAAGATTCTAAAAGTGCAACAGTATGGCCATTTTTTGCATCAGTTTATCTGTTGTAATTCACTTATGGAGGTACAAATTTAGCCTCACCATTTTGCTTTAAAATTAAGGTTTAAAAAAGGTTTCCCCTTTTGAGAATCATAGGTTTACAACTCAATTCCAATCGGCTGGAAGATAGACAGTGGTGTGGATTACTGTCCAGTAACCAATAACAAAGCTAAACAATTCTGTCACATTATGGTAGAACCTATTACTTGGCTATTGCAGATCCCCAAGATGGGATGTCTGTCAGCATATCATTACAGGATATGTGTTAAAAAGATGTGCCAGAATCACATTGCTCCATTCCACCCACATATCTCCCCACACAAACCTGTAGTATGATTAGTGAAGATTTTTAGAGCTTGTGCATTTGTTAAGCCCTACTAAAATCAAGAGAAACAATTGCCAACAATTGAAAACTGAAGAATGTCCCTGCTACAAGACAATTCTGGCTGATGCCATTTATTGTTTATATGATGTGACAGGTAGAAATATATTTATTGTAGCAAATAAACTTATTTATATATGATTCAACATTAGATTATAGTAGCTTGAGAGAGATCAAATTTTGCATAACGTGCTAACTGTTTTCCTAGTATACTCATGCAGATGTCAATTGCTTTAGTGCTGAAGGCGATGCTATCAAGGTTTATGTGAGGGTCCGTCCTCCTTCAGAAGGAACCCTACATGTTGATGTGGAGAATGGGATGTGTTTATCTATTCTTTCACCAAGCACTATCCGTCTGCATTCAAAGCCTGAACCTAAGATTTTCACCTTTGATCATGTAGCAGATATGAACACAACACAGGTAATTGCTTGGCTTGCCAGTGCGGATGTTACATTAATTATTTTAGGTTTTAAGCTGTAAATAATGAAAGTTAAAAAAAATTAATCAATTCTTATACTTTTAAGAGACAGGACAATGTAATTTCTTTTTTTACCCCACAGCTCTGGTTTGTATTAGGAAATGGTTTACACTGAGCCAGGTGATTTTATGTGCAATTCTTCTACTGTACATTGAAAGGGAATGTGTCCATTCAAAGGTTGGTACAGCACAATTCTATAACACAGATTGCAGCCTCTCTTTCTGAGTCTAATTGCAATATGAGTGACAGAAATTTAACTTTTTTATTGCGTTTTATATACAGAACTTTGATTGGACTTGATCTGCCTATAAAACTACTGTATACATCTAACGTGACATACAGTTATTTTCATAATATAATTTTGAAAATTGAATAAAAGTATTAAAAATATAGGCTATCAGCAAGAAAGCATAAACGGAACATCATGCCTTGTCCCCATTTACATGCACAACTGTGTGTGCAACTTATGTTTTGACTTACAGCAGGAAACAGTCTCCCTCAGTACATAACAGCATAGTGATACATTTTAATAGCGTTTTCCCATAGACCAAACTATCTTAATTCAGATGACTGAATGAGGGAACAGCAATTTCTGTATCATGATCAATGTGAAGGATGTGAAATTAAAGTCTCTCTCCTCCCCTCTCCCCAATGGACTCAGACATCCTGTGTCTCTGCTGCTTTTTCTCCATTGCTGTTTGAATGGGGAAATGGTGGTTCTGGCAAGGTTAAGGCACTGATCAAAATTGCTTAGTGTCTTTTCCCTTCTCCCCATTGATGCTTGATCGCATGGGTTCCAGGAGAAAGTGAGAGGGGCTCCTCCAGGCTGCATCAAGAGCGCGTAAGGGACATGTGAAACCAAATATCTCTGAAATGTGCAGTCAAATTAAAAAGAAGGCAATCCATGGAAGGTCACATTAGCAATACTTTCATTAGGACAACCAAAATGAAAAAAAAATGATTACAGGTTGTCCCCCAGTTCAGTTGACCTTTATATTTTAAGAAAAGGTGATCAGCTGTTGCTTCTCTTTCAGAATGTTATATTTAGGTACACATTGTGACACTTGCCAATATGTAATTCATTCATTCTGAAAAATTATTTTAAAGAGATTTTGGGCATCATGACATCTAGCCTAATTTCTGGAACTTTCTCTTCCTTTCTTCCACCATAAAATCATAGAATAATGAAGTTGGAAGGAGCCTATAAGGCCATCGAGTCCAACTCCCTGCTCAATTCAGGATTAGAAATCAAAGAATACCTGTCAGGTAGTTGTCTAAATTTCTCTTCAAAGCTTCCAGTGTTGGAGCACTCACCTACTGATGAAGAATTCTGGGAAACACAAAAGCATGCATGTTTCTCAAGTATTTTGTCGGCTTTTACCCAGCTGTTAAAAATTGGGGTAATCTAGCCAGTTCCCATCCGTTAATTACCACTAACGTGCTTTAAATATGCAGTTTTTAAAATGTTTAAAGAAAAAAACAACAACTTTGTATCATCTAGGAATCCTTGGTGTAGTGATTTTTGCTATTCCTTCTAAATAAATACTTTGAACCTGCCAGAAAGTTTGCTAAACTGCTGTTATCCAATGCAGATTTCAGAATGTTCAGAATGTTCAGAATCCAAAGCAGAATGTTTCAGAGGAGACAGGCACATGCCTGTCTTACCATAAGATGAAGCATTACAAATCTCCTCCTCTGAAGCCACAACTCAATGCTTATTACCCCTCTTGTTTTAAGATCACAAACAGAATATATGGATGCTGGGAGGAGATAAAAAGTAGAAGTGTCATGTGAAAGTTGATTAATTTTGGCTGTTCTGTGGTGTGTGTGTGTGATTAAGATTTATGACAGCAGTTTCTATTTTGATAATAGTTACATTCATTAAAAACATTTTTATAATTTGTTGTTGTTTAGTTGTTAAGTCATGTTCGACTCTTCGTGACCCCATGGACCAGAGCACTGCCTCCTGGAGTTGGGTCAAATTCATGTTGGTAGCTTTGGTGACACTGTCCAACCATCTCGTCCTCTGTTCTCCCCTTCTCCTCTTGCCTTCACACTTTCCCAATATCAGGGTCTTTTCCAAGGAGTCTTCTCTTCTCATGAGATGGCCAAAGTATTGGAGCCTCAGCTTCAGGATCTGTCCTTCCAGTGAGCACTCAGGGTTGATTTTCTTCAAAATGGATATGTCTGTTCTCTTTGCAATCCAGGGGACTCTCAAGAGTCTCCTCCAGCACCACAATTCAAAAGCGTCAATTCTTTGGCGGTAAGTCTTCTTTATCGTCCAGCTCTCACTTCCATACATCGCTACTGAAAAACCATAGCATTGCCTGTGCGGACGTTTGTCGGCAAGGTGATGTCTCTGCTTTTTAAGTTTGTCATCACTTTCCTCCCAAGAAGCAGGTGTCTTTTTATTTCGTGACTGCTCTCACCATCTGTAGTGATCATGGAGCCCAAGAAAGTAAAATCTGTCACTACCTCCTTATATTCCCCTTCTATTTGCTAGGGGGTAATGGGACCAGTGGCCATAATCTTAGTTTTTTTATATTGAGCTTCAAACCATATTTTGCACTCTCCTCTTTCACCCTCATTACGAGGTTCTTTAATACCTCTTCACTTTCCGCCATCAGAGTGGTATCATCTGCATATCTGAGGTTGTTGATATTTCTTCCGGCAATCTTTTTTCCAGCTTGGGATTCATCCAGTCCTGCCTTTCACATGATGTATTCTGCATATAAGTTAAATAAGCAGGGAGACAATATACAGCCTTGTCATACTCCTTTCCCAATTTTGAACCAATCAGTTCCATATCCAGTTCTAACTGTTGCTTCCTGTCCTACATATAGATTTCTCAGGAGATAAATAAGGTGTTCAGGCACTCCCATTTATTTAAGAACTTGCCATAGTTTGTTGTGGTCCACAAAGTCAAAGACTTTGCGTAGTCAATGAAGCAGAAGTAGATGTTTTTCTGTAACTCTCTCGCTTTCTTCATAATCCAGTGCATGTTCGCCATTTGGTCTCGTGTTCCTCTGCCTCTTCGGAATCCAGCTTGTACCTCTGGGAGTTCTCAGTCCACATACTGCTGAAGCCTACCTTGTAGGATTTTGAGCATAACCTTGCTAGCATGTGAAATGGGTGCAATTGTACGGTAGTTGTAGTATTCTTTGGCTCTGCCCTTCTTTGGGATTGGGATGTAGACTTGATCTTTTCCAATCCTCTGGCCACTGATGAGTTTTCAAAACTTGCTGGCATATGGAGTGTATCACCTTTATGGCATCATCTTTTAAGATTTTCAATAGTTCGACTGGAAATCCATCACCTCCACTGGCCTTGTTGTTACCCATGCTTTCTAAGGCGCACATGGCTTCACTCTCCAGGATGAGAGAGTGAAGCTCAAGGTCAGCAACCACAGTATCTGGGTTGTCCAGGACATCCAGATCTTTCTGGTATAATTCCTTTGTGTATTCTTGCCACCTCTTATTGATGTCTTTTGCTTTTGTTATGTCCCTACCATTTTTGTCCTTTATCCTGTCCATCTTTGCACAAAATGTTCCTTTAATATCTCCAATTTTATCTTTTATTGTACTTTAATTGTATTTTAATTGTTGCAAGCCTGCCAGAGACCTTTGGGTAGAGTAGGCGGCATATAAATTACAGTAAATAAATAAATATATAAAATAAAGAAATAAATTTTCTTGAACAAATCTCTGGTTTTTCCCTTTCTGTTAATTTCCTCTATTTCTTTGTACTGTTCATTTAAGAAGGCCCTCTTGTCTCTCCTTGCTATTCTTTGGAAATCTGCATTCAATTTTCTGTAACTTTCCCTATCTCCCTTGCATTTTGTTTCCCTTCTCTTCTGTGCTATTTGTAAAGCCTTGTCGGACAGCCACTTTGCTTTCTTGCCTTTCCTTTTCTTTGGGATGGTTTTTGTTGCTACCACCTGTACAATGTTATGGGCCTCTATCCTTAGTTCTTCAGGCACTTTGTCCACCAAATCTAGTTCCTTAAATTTGTTCTTCATTTCCACTGTGTATTCATAATTATACCTGACTAGCCCAGTGGTTTTTCCTACTTTCTTCAGTTTAAGTTTGAGTTTTGCTATAAGAAGCTGGTGATCAGAGCCACAATCTGATGATTGGTCTTGTTTTTGCTGACTGTATAGAGCTCCATCTTTGGCTGCAAAGAATATAATCAATCTGATTTCGGTATTGCCTATCTGGTGATGTCCATGTATAGAGTCGCCTCTTGTGTTGTTGGAAAAGAGTGTTTGTGATGACCAGCTTGTTCTCTTGACAGAACTCTATTAGCCTTTGCCCTGCTTTGTTCTGAATGCCAAGGCCAAGCTTTCCTGTTGTTCCTTTTATCTCTTGACTCCCTACTTTTAGCATTCCAATCCTCTATAATTGGAAGAACATCTTTCTTTGGTGTCAGTTCTAGAATGTGTTTTAAGTCTTCATAGAATTGGTCAATTTCAACCTCTTCAGCATCAGTGGTTGGTGCATAAACCTGGATGACTGTGATGTTGAAAGGTCTGCCTTGGATTCATATTGAAATCATTCTATCGTTTTTGAGATTGTATCCCAGTACAGCTTTTCCGACTCTTTTGTTGACTATGCGGGCTACTCCATTTCTTCTATGGGATTCTTGCCCACAATAGTAGATATGATAATCCTCTGAATTGAATTTGCCCATTCCCGTCCATTTTAGTTCACTGATGCCCAGGATGTCAATGTTTATTCTTGTTATCTCCTGTTTGACCACCTCCAGCTTACCAAGATTCATAGATCTTACATTCCAGGTTCCTATGCAGTATTTTTCTTTGCAGTATCGGACTTTCATTTCACTTCCAGGCGCGTCCGCAGCTGAACATCATTTCGGCTTTGGCCCGACCACTTCATTAGCTCTGGAGCTAATTGTACTTGCCCTCCGCTCTTCCTCGGTAGTATGTTGGACACCTTCTGACATATCTGTTAGCCTTTTATTTCTGTTCATGGGGTTTTCTTGGCAAAGATCCTGGAGTGGCTTGCCAGTTCCTGCTCCAGGTGGATCGCGTTTAGTCAGAACTCTCCACTATGACCTGTCCCTCTTGGGTGTCCCTGCATGGCATAGCTCATAACTTCTCTGAATTACTCAACCCCCTTCTCCACGACAAGGCAGCAATCCATGAAGGAGATTTTTATAATAGTTCTAATCTATTCTTTGTAAACTATTACTTGAAAATAAATCTTATTGATTGCATTATTTTGTACATAACAATAGTTCTTGAGTGTCAGTGAAATTGCTTGCACTTAATGAAAAGCATTCCTTAATGTCGCAATATTTATATTATTTAAATAATATAGCCTGATATCTGTGAAGATTCTTAGTCATCCAGGTGTGGTTATCTGGAAGTTGAGTCATGGTAACTGGACTTCTTTCTTGTTAAGTTGAAATGTTTTGCTACTCATCCAAGCAGCTTCTTCAGTCTGAGGTAACAGCCTGACATGTGATAATATGTTTGTCAGTTTTAAGAAGTCAAGCTACTTTTATCAATATAAATTATTAATAACTAATTTCAATCTTTTCTCTCCAGGAATCAGTGTTCGCAAGTGTGGCAAAAAATATAGTTGAATCATGCATGAATGGCTACAATGGAACAATTTTTGCATAGTAAGCTTTCAGTTTTTTTTATTAAATGTAACTTTTAAGATATCTGATTTAAACTATTTTATACATTGATCTATTGCAGGGGGGACGTGGTGGCGGGAGGGACGTGGTGGCACTGCGGGCTAAACCGCAGAAGGCTTTGTGTGCTGCAGGGTCAGAAGACCAGCAGTTGTAAGATCGAATCCACGTGACGGAGTGAGCTCCTGTCGCTTTGTCCCAGCTCCTCGCCAACCTAGCAGTTCAAAAGCATGTAAATGCGAGTAGATAAATAGGTACAATCTCAGTGGGAAGGTAAACAGCGTTCCGAATCTAAGTCGCGCTGGCCACGTGACAACGGAAACTCTTCGGACAAACACTGGCTCTACGGCTTGGAAACGGGGATGAGCACCGCCCCCTAGAGTTGAACATGACTGACTAAAATGTCAAGGGGAACCTTTACCTTAAGATATGTGATTTAAACTATTTTATACATTGATCTATTGCAGGGGTCTCTAACTCAATTTACCTTGGGACGGCTGGAGGCAGAGTCTGGGTGAGGCTGGGCCGCATCAAATTTAAAAAAAACACCTCACAGAATTGCCTTGCCAAAGGAGAAAAGCCCCCATCAGTACCTGTGAAATTAAACAGAATAGGGTGGGGGCCCCCACAGATGCGCGCGCGCACACACAGAGATGTCCGGCAACCTTCCTCTGGGGGACCCCTCTCAAAAAAAAGGCACACTCAGCAGCAGCAGCTACCCCCACCACGACAGAGGAGCAAACTTTGTGAGGCAAGCCCAGGCAGCCTCCAGCACCGAGGCGGCTGAAGCAGGACAAAGAGGAGGAGGAAGCACCGCCGGGCGCTGAGGTGGCCACTGGCTGGGCTGGTGCTGGGGGTGCTGAGAGAGAAAGAGAGCCAGAGAGCCACTTCCCTGGAAGAGGTGGCGGCGGCAGCAGCTGCTGTTGGAGGCGCTGTTGAAGGCGCTCTTCGATGACGGGCTGGGAGCGAGCTCCGCTCTCAGGCATTGCTCGGCAGTGGCTCGGGTGGTCGGAGAAAAGGCCCGGCAGCGCGCCTCGCTCGCCGGCTCTCCTCCAAGATAGCGCCTCTTGCACCCTACATCCGGAACTGCAGCCTGCCAGCCAGTCTGCCTGTCTGCCGGCTGGCAGGCTGCAGTTCCGGATGGAGGGTGCAAGAGGCGCTGTCTTGGGAGAGAACCAGCGAGCGAGGCGAGGCTTTTTTTGACTCTTGACAGCAGAGGACATGTGGGCGTTTCAGGGGGAGCAGGCAAGGCGGGGGCTACAAACTATCATCCGGCGGGCCGCATGTTTGAGACCCCTGATCTATTGGAAAAATACCTACAGAAATCTGCCCAATATGATGTCAGATTATTTGTTCATCTAGCGCACTGTTATTGTTAATGTTGTTACATTGCATTCCTACCCCATTTTTCTGCTATTACATGGTTATCAGGATAGTTTACAATCAGCATAAAGCATAATAAAAACAGCACGTATAAACTGAAACATTAAAATCTGTGAGTAGTAAAGATCATAATAAATTAAATAATATTGTGAGTCAGCTGAGAAAGATGTACCTTCATACCTTTCCTAGAATCATTAAAAGTGGAGGCTGATTGCAGTTCTGACAGAAATGTATACTACAGTGGTTCCCCCCAAAATAAGACAGGATCTTATATTAATTTTTGCTCCAAAAAACGCATTAGGACTTATTTTCAGGGGATATTTTGTTTTACAGTCCTGTCATCTTCTGGTTGCTGCACAATGATGGAGAACGGGGTTTATCTTAATTGGGGCTTATTTTTGGAGTAGGGCTTATATTATGAGCATCCTGAAAAATCATACTAGGGCTTATTTTCAGGTTAGGTCTTATTTTCAGGAAAACGGTACAATCTTAAGTCAACACAGGAAAAAGGCTTTTCCTACATGCCTGTCAAGCAGGCCTTTATACCTGTTGGTATTCCCAAGGAGATTTCTCCTGAAGATCTTAACTCCTAGCCAAGCTCATTGTGATGGTCTCATTACCTGTCCTGTAGATGTTGAGACACAAAACTGTTTAAGGCTCTGGTGGTTAAAACCAGCTTCTTGGGACAGGCCCTGTAAGCAACTGCCAAGCAAGTAGATCTTTCAGTGTTGTGGTCATACTGTATGATCTTGAGACCTTGTAGCAGCAGCCTGACTGGCATATTACCAGATGTTGCACTGACTGAAGCTCCCAGACCCTCTTAAAGGGCAGCCCCAACGAAGAGCTTATTGAATTAGTTAAGATACAATGTGACAAAGACATAAATGACTCCCACCAAGTCAGGTTGACCCAGGAAAGGATTGCATTGAGAGATCTCCCCACAGCTACTTGGGAATTCAGGGACAGCAGAGAGTCAAGGAGTACTCCCAGATTATGAAGTTGGTCTGTCAGGGGAAGTGCATCTCCTTCTAGAACAGGTTGAATCTCAGATGCCAAGCCTGATTTTCTAGCAATCATCAGCACCTCTTTTCAGGATTTAATTTCAGCTTTTTTTCACCCTCATCTAGCCCATTACTGAAATCAGGCAGCACCAAGGACGTCAATGTTAGTTGACTAGGAGCAATAGCTCTAGGTGTCATCAGCATACTGGTGGCACTTCACTCCAGTTTTGAACAAGCTCTTCCTGTGGCTTTATGTAAACATTATGTAATTAGGATTAGGGTAGAGCCCTGTGGGACACAACATTCCAAAAGCCATGGTGTCAGAGAGTCTTCCCCTGCACCACATTTTGAGCACATCCTGAAAGACAGAATTGGAACCACTGCAATATAGCACCCCAATACCCAACGCAGCCAGATGGCCCAACAGGACACCATGGTCATTGGTATCAAAAGCCACAGAGATCCAGGAACACCAGTAAGTTCATGTTGCCCATATCTACTCCCAAGCATGTCATATACCAAGGTGATCAAGGCAGTCTCAGTCCCTTATCTTGGTTGAAAATCCAGCTGAAATAGATTTGGATAATGAATGTCATCCAGAAATGTTCAGAGCTGCAATGCCATAACCTTCTCAACTACCTCAGCCAGAAACGCTAAATTTAACTGGCTGATAATTAACCCTTAATTTGTGTTAAGGATATCTGGGTAAAAGACAGATATCCTTAACACAGATTTTACATCAGCTTCTATTAGCCTCTTCCCTGTTGTTACCTCTTAACCAACCACAGTCAACGGTATCAATTCCACCTTGGCGGATTTGAGTAGCTACAAGGGGCAGGGTTTGGATTAAGTAGGTGGTAGATCTCACCATTCCAAACGTTTTGTTGCATCCTCCAGATCTGTGAACCAAAAAGAATCCCAGCCAGCAGGACTCATAGTATTTTTTAAAGTTATGTCACTTGATCGACTCCAAAATTGGAGTCCCAAGTTGAAATGAATCCAGTGGAACTTGTCTGCAAAACACATAGCAAACTGCTCACTGTGAACAACTGATTGCTCTGACCCTCCTTATTCAGTATCTCAGTGAAGAAGTCACTTCACTGGTTTAAAAAACATTACAAGGTTTCTATATGTGGATGTGATAGTAACAAAGATATAGGCCTTCTTAATGCTCCTTGCCACTGTAGTCTACCTTTTCAGGTGGATTACTATCTGTTTGCAGTCTGATTCATCTTGAGTTTTTCTCCAGTAATGGTCTAGCCATTGCTCTTCTGTTTCATTGCCCTCAATTCCCTGTTAAACCAAGGAGCAGATCCAGCTTTACAAATGGAAAGGGGCCACTTCGGATCATTTGTGTTACCATTCTAGCTATTTCTATATTCCACAGATCAGCTAGGGCTTAGTTCAACAATGCCAATGGCAACTGGAGGAAGACATTTTCCAAGTACATCCAGGAAACCGTTTGAATCGATCAAGCACTTGGGGCCTCTGTCATTCCTGTGGACATTCATACCACCTGTCAGTCTAACACTTACCAGCTGGGGATCTGTCCACAGTAACAGAGTTGTATGTAACCAGCTCCTCCACCCTCAGAGCACCAGTTCCACTAGAAGATAACACCAAATCTAAAATATGCTTTGCCTTGTGAGTAGAGCCAGCTATGAACTGAGACATGTCTATGACTGTCAGACAAGAAATTCTGAATCACTCCCGACTCTGTGATCCCAGCATTAATTTGGTGTGTGTGCGTGTATGTGTGTAACAACCCTCCAACATAAGGCTGGAATTACCAAGCACCCTACTGGAGATTGCTCTGGGAAGTTGCAGAGGGGATACTTTTCAGCAGTAGGAATCCTAATCCCAAACAGAATCCTAATACTGTTCTAGCCACAACAGCATATATTCAAAATTATCAGATCACTAGATGGAGCATCTGGTTAGCAAGATTAGCTTTTATAGATGGCCGACACACTGTGTTGCCCTCTAATCCTAGCCTGCTATTACCACAAAATAGCCTGATAAAGTTGCATGAGACAAGCTCCTCCCTTTTCTCTCCACTAGGTCTCCATGATACAAACCAAACTGACACCCTCAAACAGAATTAAAGCCTATATGATTGCTGCTGACCTGGCAATAAAAAGGAAGATTTTTATTCTGGAAGTTTGCCTTCATTGTCACTATGCCTTCTTTGGTTAAATTGCAATATGAAAGAAAGAAACGGTGGCTAGTAGCCTGTTCTCCTTTCCCTTTAACAGCCAGATTGGATTCTTCCACCATGTCTCCCCGTGTAATTACTTAAATAGTGGCTCCTGCACTTCCCCATGTTTCTACTTTCCCAGAAACATCTTTGTGCCCCATTAGAGCAGAAGTGAATTCGTTCTTCAGTTGGCACAATAAAATAAACCTCATAAATCTAGTAAAAGGAAAAATATCCAAAATAAGCTGCCCTAAAACTTTGGTGTTACCCTTTCAACAATAATCCCACCACCCCAAGGCAGCAGTTCTCTTAAGTCCCCAACTAATCACTGGGCCTTGGGCTGAGTTGGATATGGGCCCTCTGTGGCAGCTGAACTATTTATGATCTGGAGAACTACCTAAAGTTGACTGTTGAGAAGACCACCATCTGTCAGCTTCTTCTGACTCATGTTTCCAAATATTATCTACAGTGGGGTCTTGACTTGAGAACGTAATCCGTATTGGAAGGCGGTTCTCAAGTCAAAAAGTTCTCAGGTCAAATCTGCATTTCCCATAGGAATGCATTGAAAACCATTTGATCCGTATCTGCTCTTTTCCGTCCATAGAAACTAATGAGAAGCTGCTATTCCGCCTTCGACCACTAGAGGGGGAAATTTTGTTTCTTTTTTTCTTAGGTCAAGAAAGGTTCAGGGAGGGCAGGGAAAATACAGTCCAGGCAGTACAGTATCAGGCAGTCCGAAGACTGTCTCCCAATTCACTCTCTAAACGCTGGGAGGAGTGAGAAAGCAAACAGGCACCCTTTTCACTGGCCAACAGTTAACTGAAAGTTCACATTTTGCACTTTCCCTGCCTCCCACGTGGGTTTTTTTCAGTTCTTAACTCAAATCTAAGTATGTAAGTCAAGTCAATATTTTCCTTTGAGAGTGGTTCTTAAGTCAAAATGTTCTTAACTCAAGCCGTTCTTAAGTCAAGACCCCACTGTACTCTGTCTGGATAAGGCTTTGGGGGATCTCAGAGTCTTCCATATCTTGTCCTCTAATAGGAGATGCCATAAATGACATAAATTGAACTTGGGATCTTTGGCATTGAATTGGTATTCTGTCTGTCTATAATATTTTTGCCCTGCCTTTTTTCTTGAAAAGGAAAGGGTATGCTGTAGCCTCTTGACGATGTACTGAATCATTTCTGGTAAAAAAGAAATAGTAATTATTTTTTATTGTTGAAATAACTGTATGTGTGTTTTTTTTAAGCGGGCAGACTGGTTCCGGGAAGACATTTACTATGATGGGTAAGTAGACACAATTTTAAATATCAAAGGGAGAGTCCCTGCCCCTTTGCACTGTTTAATGTATGTATGCTAGCTAACCTGTGTACAGTGGTGCCTCGACTTATGAACGCCCCTACCTACGAACATTTTGAGTTACAAAAAGCTCCGCTCGCAAAATCTTGCTTCGACTTGTGAGCGGAGCTTCAACCTAAGAACAGAAAAAGTCAGGGGGAAAAGGCGGGAAATTCAAACCATTGGTGGCGAAGAAGCTGCTTCTTTGTAGCTCTTTCGCCCCAACGGTTAGAGCAGGGAGTCAGGGAACTTTTTACTCCTGCAGCGCAGGAGGAGGAAGGAGAGACGGGGGAGGCTCCGGATTGCCCCCGGTGCAGGAAGCCAGTGTGCTCCCTGCCCATCCCTGGCGCGGGTCCACACATGAGTAAGGCCTGCCCAAGGTGCGGGTCTACTCATGATAAGGGCCGCCACGGCCATAGCCAGCCCTGCCTCAGCTGCCCTATGCCACCAGCCAGGGCGTATTGCCGCCCACCATCCGCTGGGGAGTGAGTCCCATCAGAGGAGGCTTCAGTCTGCCTGGTAAGGTGCTGCTTTTTGCTTTTTAGAAACTTCTGGGTGGGTTTCGGCTGAGGGGGGTTATGTTTCTGTGCTGTGTTGTTTACTTTCGGTGATTTTTGGGGGGGCAGTCTCAGCACGGGAATTGCTCGATGGTTTGGTTTGGTTTGGTTTGTGTGTTTTTTTTCTTCTTTCTTTCTTTTTCCAGCCTTCAGGGCTTGCTCTGTTTATTTTTGGTTGTTTTTTTTTTAAACCCCAGCACCTTCTGATGGGGCTTTCTGTGTGCTTTTTATTTTATTTTATTTGTATTTTTTTTAAAATGCTGGAACAGATTAATCCCATTCCCATGCATTTCATTGGGAAATGGTGCTTCGACTTATGAGCATTCCGACCTATGAACACCATTCCGGAACGGATTAAGTTCATCAATAGAGGCACCACTGTAGTTATCCCCAGTTCTTGTGCCTAGTCCTCTGATTTCATTATCTTCAGCATGGTATCCTTGCCATTTAGACCTAGACTATTCTTGCCATCTAGACCTAGAACTGCAGGGTTCCTGATCCTAATTTCCCCCCTGGAAAAGATAGCCATATACTGTCTGTTTTAACAAAGGGTAAAAGAAAGGACTGGGCCAACCAAGACCTCTGCTATATGGGTCAGGATGAAAAAGCCTTGAAACTGTGTTGCAAAAGAAGTGTGGGTGAAGCATGAATGTTTAATTCTGCTTTCTGTGATCTTTCACCATTGAGTAGGCTGGCTGAGCGTGATGGAAACTGCAGCCCAGCAACATCTGGATGGCTATAGATTGTCTGGACCAGTGCTTCCCACCCTTGGGTAATGCAGAAGTTCTTGGACTGCAGTTCTTAGAAACCTTCATCACTAGCTATGCTGACCAGGATTTCTGGGAGTTACAGTCCAAGAACACCAGGATTACCCAAGTTTGGTCTAGAAGAAAGTTATTATACCTATTGCAGGGGACCTTTCATCTGTTGACAATGATCTTTACCTATTAAAGTAGGCATCCCTCTTCATTCAGAAACTATATAGTGCTACTAAGGCAACATCCTCCCCTACTTAATCTAGAAACCTTTTTTTTAAAGGACCTCCTGACTTGGATAACTTTGCTCATGATCTGAGAGGTGTGATACCACGAAGTTTTGAATATCTTTTTTTCCTAATTGAACGTGAAAAAGAAAAGGTAAAACCTTTTTATAATGAAAGCCATTGAGGGAGGTTCTTGATTATGAATTCAACTAGGGAGGTTCAGTAGGACTATAAAATATGTGTTGCTAGCTCTTAAATGCCCTTCTTTATTTAGGAAAGTCTCACCTGCTTGTTTGGAATTATTTATATTGTAATTTGTTGTATTATGAAGGCAAGAACCTGTGTAAATTACAATTTGTCCATGCTGATTAAAGTTTGGCTAAAATGTCTTCATCTGAAGCCTATTCTCTTGCCTCTTTGTTGCAGCCTTGTGCCATCTAAAGCTAGGATTGGTAGCATAAATTTCTCATTGCTTCAGTTTCCAACAGTATGTAGCATAATGCTGACTGATCTCTCTGGGTTTCTTCCAAACTAAAATTGCAACTAAATTTTTATCGTAACAATGCATTGCAAGTAAATTTTACTTAGATTTCAGCAGGGATCCAAAACCCTTCAGGCCATTAGGAATTTTGTGAGCACGGTCCCAAAATGGCTGCCTTGGTGAGTGTGCCTAGTCAGAAAACAAACATCCATTACTATACCAAAAGCAAACTGGTAAAATGAAAAAGACCAATTCCTGCCAGTTTCCCCTGGAATACACACAACCTCCCTCCCCACAACTTACCAGGCAGTAGTAAGAAGAATTTCTTTTTTTTTCCTGTTTAGAATGGCTAGGAGCTTTGTGAATCAAATGCTGTCTTCCTGCTGCCTGTCATCCATAATCCTGAAGAATACCTCTGGGTTCTCATAGAGTCAGAGGTATTAATAGCGAACAAAGATGTTGGCTTCCACATTGTTTTAAAAAGTAAAGATCAAAACCCTTATCATGGGTAAAGTGAGATTTTTGATAATTAAAGACTTCTTCCTTCTGTCCCATCACTCCTGTAACTTCCATCCAATGGAATAGATTATTCACAAGTTGGACACATTGCAAGATGGAAGAAGTAATTCTTTAATTGCCAGAAATACCCTCCCACCACTGATATCATTGCCCTTCCACAGGTATAACTTGTTGCAAGAGTAATTTTGCAAATAATGTCTAGGGACTGTTTGTTGCCTTTGGTGGGTATGGCAGCAGATGTTTGATGCTGCATTGGCACCTGTAAGCACTGTGTTTCCATTCTTCCACTAAGGTTTGTTAATTCTTTAAATGGTTGTGAGGACATGGGGCTGTGATCCTAGAGAATACAGCACTGTTGCAGATTTTAAAGTTAGTCCGTGCTTTAAAAAAACAGAACAAGTTGTGCTGGTTACATGGCTGCCATGGGTAGCCTGTGAAAAAGACTGAGTAATATTGTGTTTCAGAGCAGTGACTGGATGAAAGGATTTAAATATATACCGTATTTTCCATGTATAAGATGCCCCCATGTATAAGATGCCCCCCCACTTTTCTAACCCAAAATTAAGAAATCTAAGTGGGGCTTAGCAAGCGTAGAGGGAAAGGCATCAAAGCCCTGCAGGATCACTTTGATCCCTGCTTTCCCCTCCACTTGTTTTTTCTCTCCTCAGCTTACTTCCGTGTATAAGATGACCCTCAATTTTTAGTCTAAAGATTTTAAACAAAAGTATAGACTTATACATGGAAAAATATGGTAAAACAGTCAAGAAGTTCAAACTTTCATATAAGATTTATTTATTTATTATATTTATATCCTGCCCATCTAGTCATTGGACTACTCTGGGCGGGGTACATCAGACAAAATAAATAATTAAAATAACATCAGTATCCAAGAATAAATAATCATTCAAAATGGAAAAAGACAAAGAAGATAGATCAAATAGTGCCTGGAGGGAAGGCCTGCCTGAATAGCCTGGTTTTTAATTGGCTTTTAAAAAGATGTAATGGCTTTGTTATGTTTTCTGGTTTCTAAATGTTGAAACAGCATTTTTCACTTTAACAAGACTTAATGTTTCTTATAGGCTGGTGCTGAAAAGAGTTTTCTCTGTAAATGTTCATTCATTGAAATCTATAATGAACAGATATTTGATTTGCTGGATTCTGCTTCAACTGTACTCTTTCTCAGAGAACATATCACAAAAGGGGTGTTTGTTGTTGGAGCAGTGGAGCAAGTGTTGACCTCAGCTGCTGAAGCGTATCAGGTATGCTCTATTCTGATAGGCAGAGGTAGACATTCTCATGTGTTATAATTAGCTGTGCTTATTAGGTAGCAATGGTGTCTAGTTAAGCCCAGTCAGGAGCTTAACTACAGTGGGGTCTTGACTTAAGAACGGCTTGAGTTAAGAACATTTTGACTTAAGAACCGCTCTCAGGAAAATATTGACTTGACTTAAGTACTTAGATTTGAGTTACAAACTGAAAAAAACCCACGTGGGAGGCAGGGAAAGTGCAAAATGTGAACTTTCAGTTAACTGTTGGCCAGTGAAAAGGGTGCCTGTCTGCTTCCTCACTCCTCCCAGCATTTAGAGAGTGGATTGGGAGACAGTCTTCAGACTGCCTGGTACTGTACTGCCTGGACTGTATTTTCCCTGCCTTCCCTGAACCTTTCTTGACCTAAGAAAAAAAGAAACAAAATTTCCCCCTCTAGTGGTCGAAGGCGGAATAGCAGCTTCCCATTAGTTTCTATGGACGGAAAAGAGCAGATACGGATCAAATGGTTTTCAATGCATTCCTATGGGAAATGCAGATTTGACCTGAGAACTTTTTGACTTGAGAACCGCCTTCCAATACGGATTAAGTTCTCAAGTCAAGACCCCACTGTACAGGAAAGAACTTTGATGATTTATGCTTATGGACCTATTTTGTACCTTTTATTTTATTGCCTTTCCGTCTATAGCTCTCCCTATATGCATTCTGACTCAAGCACCAGTTTCCTTAAATTTCATGAAGTTCTATCTTTGTTCTTGATGTTTTCAGTGATCAAGATTACAAACACCCTGTTTCCCCAAAAATAAGAAAGGGTCTTATAATAATTTTTGCTCCAAAAAATGCATTAGGGCTTATTTTCAGGGGATGCTTTATTTTTCTTTTTTATGTACAATCTACGTTTATTCAAATACAGTCACATCTTCTTCTGGTTGCTGCACAATGGTGGAGGGCGGGCTTTCACTTAACTAGGGCTTATTTTGGGGGTAGGGCTTATATTACAAGCATCCTGAAAAATCATACTAGGGCTTATTTTCAGGGAAACAGGGTACCATGTGTGTATTCTCTCTATGCACACATATGGTTTAGTCTCCCACTAGTAAATATAGCAGTATCCTTGGTTTCTCTTATCTACGATCTCAAAATATTAAAAATATTAGAAGAAAAAATTCAGAAAAAGAACTATTTTCGTGTGTATTACCAAAACCAGCTGCTAGAGGGAGACCATGCTGTGAATAATTCTTAGCAAAGAATGTATAGCACGGTAACGCATGTGAAAATAATTGTTTCTTGGTTGTTGTTTTTCTTATACCATTCTATCTAGCTATCCAGCATTTGCTATTATCCACAGTTTTCAGCATCTGCCGGGGGGATTGGAATCAATTCCCAGCAGATATGGGGGTCCTACTATATGAAGGTGCTTAAACTAAAATCCACTTAAAATGTCAAGAGACATAAAGATTACCTCTGGGAGGGAAATCAGTAGTCCTGTTCATATACAAGCATTTACCATGCACTTGCTGGAATTTTTAGTCATGGATAGAACTAAAGCTTTAAAGATCATCGGTTGGCATATTTGAAATAACTGTGATGTTTACTGTGCAGTACTGCACTGGGTTGTAGCTAGTGGTTAGGTTTGTTCCAGCATATATTGCATGCCAGTGTCCTCTTTCTGGTCAGGTATTAACAATGGGCTGGAGAAATCGTCGCGTAGCATCTACCTCAATGAATAGAGAGTCCTCCAGATCGCATGCTGTCTTTACTATCACAGTAGAATCAATGGAAAAGAACAATGAAGTTATGAACATTCGATCCTCTCAACTCAATTTAGTGGATTTGGCTGGATCTGAGAGACAAAAAGATACTCATACAGAAGGAGTTAGGTTAAAGGTGAGCAGAACCTCACCCCTACCCCAGCAATTTTTGTTCTGTGAAAAACAGAGGTAGTCTCTGTTCATTTATTTGCATTTTATTACATTTTACAGGAAGCAGGGAACATAAACCGGTCGTTAAGTTGCTTATGTCAAGTTATCACTGCACTTGTTGATCTGGGCAATGGAAAGCAGAGGCACGTTTGCTATAGAGACTCCAAACTTACATTTCTGCTAAGGGTAATGTGTATCATTGACTTCTCAGACAAATTTTCTAAATAGTATAAACTACTGACTTTTATATTATTATGATCTCTTATTGGAGGCAGCTGCTTCTGAGAAGAAAAAGTAATTTGAGACAATTTAACTGATTGTACATGTATCAAAAGCTGTGGAACAGTACAAGATTCTCTATTTCCAGTGTTCACATTTGAAATGCAATGTCACCTCCAAGAAACCAGCACTTTGGTGAATATTATGGTCTGGAGAGGATGCATGCTATTGCACAGAAAACTTCCTGATGCTTTTCTGAAGAATTTGTAAATTCAGCAAAATATGTATAGTAGCCCCCTCCTTATCCACAGGATCAGTATCTACTAGTTCACCTGTCCATGATCTGAAAGTATTAATAATATTAAAAGACTGTACCCTGATACCTCATCAGTTGGACACAACTGGCTTAGACAAGTTACTCAGATCTGTCACAAACACCAAGTAGCATTCTGGCCATTGAGTTTTATTGACATCCTAAAAGCAAAGGTTATGGAATAGGACATGCAGTTATATAGTTATGTTTGTTAACTCTCACTAAGTAATGTTTATGTCTTTTAACTAGGATTCACTTGGTGGGAATGCTAAAACATGCGTCATAGCAAATGTTCATCCTGGATCCAGATGTTTTGGTGAAACCTTGTCCACTCTTAATTTTGCTCAGAGGGCAAAACTGATTAAAAATAAGGTATGTAATTGGACTTTGTCAGTTAATTCACCTTTTTCCTTCTGTTCACAAATATTCGTTCTGGTCCACAATTTGTTTTGGATTATTAATGATTTTTTTGCCTAAATATGCTAGCAAATTTATTTTAAAAATGAAATGTATGCTGTCTACACGCCTTTCAGCAGCCTCCTTATACCTCACAAAGGGGCCATTACGTCACACTCAATCACTCTTCGTTTCTGCTGCCACCAACCATTCCCTCAAATGAAGCTTCAGGCCAAAGTATGATTTAAAAATAAAACTAAGGTTTATTGAGTACAAACAAAAGGAATGGTAAATCACTTGTATATAAATAATACACTGGTGCCTCACACAACGATGTTAATTGGTTCCAAAAAAATCAACGTTGTGTGAAACATCGTTCTGTGAAACACCATTTCCCATAGGAATGAATTGAAAACTGGTTAATCCATTCCAATTGGAACAGATTGCCATCGTTCAGTGAAAATCCCCATAGGAAACATCGTTGAGTGAAACAGTGTTTCCTATATTGGAATGTATTGAAGCCGACTCAATACATTTCAATGCCTTTGCGAAGTCCTTTTTCGCTCCTGTAAAAGTGTCTTACAATGTTTGGAAGCTGTTTTAGATGATTGCAATGGTTAGTCCACCTCCTGAAACCTATGCAAACTTAATTTGATGTTGTTCAGAGTCGTCCTTAATTTTTAGTGATTTTTTGAATTTTCTCTCATTGGAATGTATTGAACTTTCCGTCCAATGCATTCCAATGAGAGAAAATTCAAAAAATCACCAAAAATTAAGGACGACTCAGAACAACACCAAATTAAGTTTGCATAGGGTTCAGGAGGTGGGCTAACGATTGCAAGCATTTAAAACCTGTTCCAAACATTGTAAGACCCTGAAAAATGAGCGAAAACGGAAGAGCTTCAAAAGCACTGAAGCCGGCTTCAGTGCTTTTGAAGTCTTTTCCGATGTCCCTTTTCGCTCATTTTTAAGTGTCTTACAATGTTTGGAACAGGTTTTAAATGCTTGCAATTGTTAGCCCACCTCCTGAACCCTATGCAAACTTAATTTGGTGTTGTTCTGAGTTGTCCTTAATTTTTGGTGATTTTTTGTTTTCCCTATTTAAATGAATTGAACTGTCCATTCAATTGATTTAAATGGGGAAAATAAAAAAATCATCAAAAATTAATGAAGACTCAGAACAAAACCAAATTAAGTTTGCACATGTTTCACAAGGTGCACTATGGAATCCAAGCATTTAAAACAGGTTTCAAACATTTTAAGACACTTTTAAATGAGCAAAAAGGGACATCGTTAAGTGAAATTCCCCCATAGAGAACATCGTTAAACGATGGGGGAAATTCCTCAAAAAAACCCATCGCTGTGTGAATTCATCGTTGTATGAAGCAATCGTTGTGCGAGGCACCACTGTACTTTAATCTCTATAATAACTATCCCACACACACTCTCACAGACTCTCACAAAATAGCACAGTTCTTATCTCTCAGTATCTCCAAGCCCTAACCGTCCCTATCTCCAAACCCTATCTAACCCTATCTGAATCTCTCACACCATTCACTCCCCTTATATACAACAGCTCCACCCCTTATGTCCCACCCTCCGTCACGCTATTGGTAGATGACTCACAGCTTCAGCAGTGACGGGCAGGTGATGTCATAGCTGTATGTGACAATACCTCCCCCCTTTAAAAGTTGTTTTGCGGGGGAAAGCTAAGGTGCTTTTCACCCAAAACAACTGGAAACAACATCAAAACATTACATTTCCCCCACATATCAACACTTACCATTAACATGTTAGGCACACTCTTACATAACTATATCCTTCAAAATATACTTACACTTAATAAATCAATTGCATATATATATACAGAACAATATTCCAATAACCACATATTTTCATAACTTATTAAACACATTTATTAATTTCAAGAGTCCAATTTTTTTTCATATGTCGTCATTTGGTCTTCAGGATAAGGCGTCAGCAACACAGTTCATAGTCCTTTTGACCACCTTAACCTCGAAGTCATAGTCCTGTAAAATTAAAGCCCACCTCATTAGCTTGCTGTTTTGGGCCTTCATAGTCTTTAACCTCATCAGAGGTGAGTGGTCTGTACAAAGAATAAAGTGTCTCCCCCAGATGTAAGGTTTTAATTTCTAGACCGCGTACACGATGGCCCAACATTCTTTCTCTATGGTCGACAGGTGTTTTTCGCCTTTCTGAAGTTTCTTGCTCAGGTAGGACACAGGATGCTGGTCTCTGTTGTCATCACACTGGCACAGCACGGCTCCTACCCCGGCGTTGGATGCATCGGTGTAAATGATGAACTCTCGATCGAAGTCTGGAGCACGCAACACAGGGTGGTTCCCAAACGCCTCCTTGCAGTCACTGGACCATGGGATGCAGTCATCACTCCTTTTCCTTGTCAGCTCGGTCAACGGTGCTGCAATCTCGCTGAACCTGGGGATAAATTTTCTATAGTATCCCACTAAACCAAGAAAAGATCTAATTTTCTTCTTGGTATTGGGTCTAGGCCAATTACGTATTGCCTCTACCTTTGCTTCTAGGGGTTTGATCACACCTCCCCCTACCATATGACCCAAATATTTCATCTCGGGGCTAGCCAGCTGACATTTACTTGCTTTTACTGTTAACCCCACTGCTTCTAACCGTTGCAGTACTAACTCTAGGTGACACAGGTGATCCTGCCAGGTGTTGCTAAAAATCCCTATGTCGTCAATGTAGGCTACTGTAACTGCACTGAGCCCTTGCAGAGTTTTGTCCATCAGCCTTTGGAATGTAGCTGGGGAATTCCTAAGGCCAAAACTGAGGACACGAAACTCAAATAAGCCGAAAGAGCTACAAAAAGCAGTCTTTTCTTGATCTCTAGGGTCTATCCGCACTTGCCAAAACCCTTTAGTCAAGTCTAAACAGGAAATGTATCTACAACCCCCAATGGTTTCAATCAGGTTGTCAAGTCTGGGCATGGGGTAAGCATCTGGTTTGGTTACTAGATTTAATTTTCTGTAATCCACACAGAACCTAATGCTTCTATCCGGTGTATCCACTAAAACTATTCGAGCAGACCAAGGGCTAGACAATGGCACAATAATATTTTCTTTTAGCATCTCATCTAGCTCCTTGCACACCTTGTCCACATAAGGTCTGTATGGGGTTACTGCCTGCGGGGGTGCATTTCCAATACCTATACTATGCATCACTCCCTTAGCTAACCCAGGCTTGTTTGAAAAGACCTGTTGATACTTAGTAACCAACATCTTTAGTTCCCTCTGCTGTTTTAGAGTGAGAGCAGGGCTTGTCAGCAAACACGGGTCCAAAAACACGTGTAAGCTTGGACAGAGAGCAATCAGGAGTTTGCACATGCTAAAATGGGCTGAGTGAGTCCAAACTCAGCTAGCCAAGATACAACACTCCTTCTCACAGGTCTGCCCACATAAGAACACCCTGGTACTCTCAGATATTATTATGAAAAGGTCAAGTGGGCTTTGTAGTCCTTAGACTTAACTTGCACCACTGACAGGACTCTAAGTAAGCTAGGCCGAGGCAGCACTCTCAGATGACCCTATGACAAGTGTACTGTTCAGAAAACCAAATGAGTTTTATAATCTTTATTTTATTAAAGAATAAGCATGTTACTAAGTATCAAAGCCAAATTAAACCAAAGCAAATAAACTAGCATTGTGCTGGTTAGTTACAAAGATGTAGTGAGGCAAAGAAAACATGAAAAATAGAAAAGTGTTCAAAAACCTTACAAAAACACAAAAAGCCATTAAAAAGAATAAAAACAGTTCCAGTCCAGGAAATCATTAGTAAAAACAAAATAATCCAAGGCTATAGTCCTCAGTGATCCTGTAGAACAAGAATCCTGTACTAAAAAGAAAAATTCAGTAAAAGTCCCATTATCCTTAGAAAAGTCAAATCCAGTAAATGTACCATAGTCCTTACAAAATTACAAGAGCATAGTCCATATGGAGTATTCCAAGAAAAGAAGTCCATAAAGAATATTCCATAGGTAACAGTCCATAGAAAATAGTCCATGCATAGTCCTTAGGAAAAAAAGCCCATAAATCCATAGGTGATCCATTATAGTAAAGGTTAGTCCCATGTGTCACGAATGACTGAAGGATCGGTCTTGAAAGACAATGTCCATAGGCAAAAAGTTCCTTTTTCAAGAGTAACTGGCAAGGGCTTATCGCACCTTCCCACGATGTCATCCAATCAGAGTTCGTAACTAGGCAAACAGTCCTGTTGCATCACATGACTTCTTGCTCATACGCACCAGATGTTATTTGGGTTTTCTGTGGTTTCACATAAAGTCACAACAATTCCCATCTAATCACACAGAGTCCTTTCTCAGGCTTTCAGAATAACATTCTCTCTGCTCGCCTAGAAAACAACTTGTCAGCATAGTAAAGATACCTTATACAAAGAAACAAGATGGAACCTCTCTGGCTCATTTCTTAATTACAAAACCCATATGCCTTAAAAGATTTTAACTCAAAAACCCATCTCATCACAGGGCTGATCTTCACTTCCTCTGTGTTGAACTTTATTTCACCCCTTCCTTCCCAGTATGGCAAATCATGTTCTTCTTTATCAGCTGCTTTCATTGCAAAAAGCACTCTCTTTTCCTCTCTATAATATGGCTTAATGGCATTTACATGAACTACCCTCCTGCCTAGGTGTTCATCTCCTTCAATAATATAATTAAGATCACTCATTTTAGAAATGATCCTATAAGGTCCTGCCCAGTTCAATTGTAGTTTGTTCCCCTTGATGGGCCTCAACATCAGAACCTCATCTCCAGGGTTAAAATGTCGTTCCCTAGCCTTTTTATCATACCAAACTTTTTGTTTGACTATCTGTGCTTGCAGGTTTTCAGCAGCTAACTCTAAATTTCTTTTGAGGTTGTTCATTAAAGTGTCTATGTGTGAGACTACATTCTGAGGATCTTCTTCTATGATTTGGTCCCAATTCTGCCTAATCAGATCAAGTGGTCCTCTCACTTTCCTCCCAAATAACAGTTCAAATGGACTGAATCCTGTACTATCTTGTGGTACTGATCTGTATGCATATAGCAATAATTGCAATTTCTGGTCCCAGTTATTTGGGTTTTCTGCTAAATAAGCTCTAATCATTCTCATCAGGGTTCCATTAAATTTCTCCGGCCAATAGAAGTTTTGAGTTATTCTCTGCTTGGTTTTATTTATCCCTAAATGTGCAGCAAATATATCAGAATGTCCCCTCTCTAAAATTATTGGCGATATTTAACAGGCACTACCAACTGGCTTCGAATCCCATCTCCCCCTTTTGAGATGTTCATCAGTGTTTCTCTATACAGTAAACCCTGCTTAATATGGAACGTTTCAGGGGTTAACTCCATTCCTGACACTTTCTCAAAACAACATTTTAAAGTGGGATCTGCTTGCTGTTCCTGGGAAAATATACTGCTTTGGGGTATCTCAAGTGAGAATGCCTCAGCTTGTATATTTTCATTTTCTTCCTCCTGAATGTCAGTAACTTTTTCAGCTGCCTCTGTTTGATCTTGTTGTGAACGTGTAAGAACTAACACTTGTCAGCAAACACGGGTTCGAAAACACGTGTAAGCCTGGACAGAGAGCAATCAGGAGTTTGCACATGCTAAAATGGGCTGAGTGAGTCCAAACTCAGCTAGCCAAGATACAACACTCCTTCTCACAGGTCTGCCCACATAAGAACACCCTGGTACTCTCAGATATTATTATGAAAAGGTCAAGTGGGCTTTGTAGTCCTTAGACTTAACTTGCACCACTGACAGGACTCTAAGTAAGCTAGGCCGAGGCAGCACTCTCAGATGACCCTATGACAAGTGTACTGTTCAGAAAACCAAATGAGTTTTATAATCTTTATTTTATTAAAGAATAAGCATGTTACTAGGTATCAAAGCCAAATTAAACCAAAGCAAATAAACTAGCATTGTGCTGGTAAGTTACAAAGATGTAGTGAGGCAAAGAAAACATGAAAAATAGAAAAGTGTTCAAAAATCTTACAAAAACACAAAAAGCCATTAAAAAGAATAAAAACAGTTCCAGTCCAGGAAATCATTAGTAAAAACAAAATAATCCAAGTAGGTTATAAAAAGGCTATAGTCCTCAGTGATCCTGTAGAATAAAAATCCCTAAACAAAAGTAAAAATTCATTATATGTCCCATAGTCCTTAGAAAAGAAAAATCCAGTAAATGTACCATAGTCCTTACAAAATTACAAGAGCATTGTCCATATGGAGTATTCCAAGAAAAGAAGTCCATAAAGAATATTCCATAGGTAACAGTCCATAGAAAATAGTCCATGCATAGTCCTTAGGAAAAAGCCCATAAATCCATAGGTAATCCAGTATAGTAAAGGTTAGTCCCATGTGTCACGAATGAATAAAGAGTCGGTCTTCAAAGACAATGTCCATAGGCAAAAAGTTCCTTTTTCAAGAGTAACTGGCAAGGGCTTATTGCACCTTCCCACGATGTCATCCAATCAGAGTTCGTTACTAGGCAAACAGTCCTGTTACACCACATGACTTCTTTCCCATACACAGCAGATGTTATTTGGGTTTACTGTGGTTTATCAAAGAGTCACAACAATTCCCATCTAATCATACCGAGTCCTTTCCTCAGGCTATCAGAATAACATTCTCTCTGCTCGCCAAGAAAACAACTTGTCAGCATAGCAAAGATCCTTTATGCAAAGAAACAAGATGGAACCTCTCTGGCTCATTTCTTAATTACAAAACCCATATGCCTTAAAAGATTTTAACTCAAAAACCCATCTCATCACAACACTCTCTTAACATGCTCCGAGAGGTCTGTCCCAATAAGTACAGCTGAAGGCAGTTGCAAGGAAATTCCTACGCGCCAATTTCCTTGCCAGCCCTTATAACGAACTAGCACTTCAGCTACAGGCAAAATAACTATTTCTTCCCATATTCCTTTAATTGTCATACTTTCATTTGGTATTATGTAATTTTGTGGTATGATATCAGGATGACACAAAGTCACCTGAGAACACGTATCTCTCAATGCCAAATAGTTGTGATCTAAAATTCCAATATTATCACCAGCTGCCTCAAATAATTGAGGATCAGTTCTAATAAGAAGGCAATGCCTTATCTCAGCCACAGGAATACTATCTTCATTAATCTCAGCTGTTGTTGAGATCTCTGCTGGTGTTGCTATGGCAACTGACTCCTCCCTTGGTGGAGTTATCTGTCCCTTCTGAACACAGTAAACAGATTTAGTCTTGTTTAAATTCATTTTCTGAGGTAAAAATTCTTTATTTTCTCTAGCTTTATAACATTGGGACGCAATATTTCATGGCAAATGAAGCAATTTCTATCACTCCATGGAACCTTTCCAGCCCCTTTTTCTTTTCCCTCCAAATTCTGATTCCTGGCTTGGCTCTGTTCTGAGGGCTTTCCCACAAAATGGCCACCCACTTTCTGCTGGCTTTTAACTTGTCCCCTGGGATATCTATTGTAGTCCTCCCACGTTTTTCTCATACTTTTTCCCTCAGAATAAATAGGTTTTCTGATTTGTGAGATGAAATCTGCAATTTCCCTTGCCTGTTTCAAATTTTGAGGTTTCTTGTCCTTGACCAAGTATTTAATTTCACCATGTAAAAGGGAATAAAACTGTTCCAATCCTATAATATTTTTAAATTGCTGAATTGTCTGTACTTTTTCCTGCGCCAACCATTTATCCAAATATCTAGCTAAATTGGCACCTAACTGTGAGTAAGACTCATCAGGCTTCTTGGTTAGTGTTCTGAACTTTTGCCTCAGATGTTCTGCATTGATGCCATACCTGGCAAACACCAAGTTTTTAAATTCAGAATAATCTTTAATCATTTCAATTGGCATTTCGGCGTAAACCTCAGCAAGGCTTCCACTAATTTGAGATCTCAGAATAATCATTTTTTCTGACTCTCTGACTGAAAAATCAGCACACGCTCTTTCAAAAAGAGTTAAAAATGCTTCTGGACAGTCTCCCTGTTTAAAAGAAGGGAATTTCTTTAGATCTGCTTTTGACAACTGCCCTTCTTCAGAGCTGGAATTTCTATTATTGTTATTGTTCTGGTTCATTAATTCCATTCTCCTGATTTCAAAAGCCATTCTCTCTTTCTCTAGGGCAGTCTTCTCTCTCTCTAATCTTTCCTCCTTTTCCATTTTTTCTAATTCTAGCTGTTTCATTCTTTCCTCCATCTCTAGCTGTTTCATTCTGTATTCATGTGCTTGTGCTAACTCAAACTTTCTGAGGTCTGTTAACTCTTCTCTAAAGGACCCTTCCTCGAGCTGAGGAAAATCTTTCCTCTCCCCCACTAATATCTTCATCTGAACTAGCCGCCATTTCAGATGGTCTTGGTTCAGCTTTTCTACTTTGGGTTAAGGGCATTTTATTTCACCAAAGGCTCCTATATCAACTTCCAAGCCTTGGTTTAAAAGTCACTTTTTTCCTGTGCTATTGGTCTGTGTTATAAAGTTGCAGCCTTCTCCAGCATTGTTAGCTAGCAACTGTAACTAGGCTTCTGCCCCTTAAGCTGGGCCTCTTGCCAAACAAAGTTTATTTTATTTTTCTGCCTCTGGCACCAATCTTAAATTCACACAGTTCTACCTTGACCTAGGTTTAGCTGTACAAATGGAGTTCCCTCAGCTTTGCTGCCCTTGGCCTTCGCACTGTCCCCTCAGAGTTTCCCTAAACTCAGGACACGCTGGCCAAAACACCACAGCCTTTGCTTTGGACCACTCTCCCCACACAAAATGGACTCCACAGAGCTTCCCTGTCTCAGTTTTCACTCTGAAGTTTCAGCGCCCCTCTACTAGACTTTGCTCACCTTGAGCCAAGCCCTAGAAGGTGACCCACGCTCTCCACTTCAGATGACCCTAACTGAAGACCCCTTGCTCTGGGCACGTTTTTGCCAAGGCTTTACTGGAATACTCGGATCCCGCCGCTGGACACCAATTTTATTGTAACAACCTCCTTATACCTCACAAAGGGGCCATTACGTCACACTCAATCACTCTTCGTTTCCACTGCCACCAACCATTCCCTCAAATGAAGCTTCAGGCCAAAGTATGATTTAAAAATAATACTAAGGTTTATTGAGTACAAACAAAAGGAATGGTAAATCACTTGTATATAAATAATACTTTAATCACTATAATAATATAACTATCCCACACACACTCTCACAGACTCTCACAAAATAGCAGTTCTTATCTCTCCGTATCTCCAAACCCTAACCATCCCTATCTCCAAACCCTATCTAACCCTATCTGAATCTCTCACAACATTCACTCCCCTTATATACAACAGCTCCACCCCTTATGTCCCACCCTCCGTCACGCTATTGGTAGATGACTCACAGCTTCAGCAGTGACGGGCAGGTGATGTCATAGCTGTATGTAACAATGCTGTCTACATGCCTTTCAACTTTTATAAAAGTAGATTCTGATTGTTTCTAAACATCATAATGTAAGAATAGAACAGCTCCAAAGAGAAAAGTTATGATTCTAGTTACAAATATTTAATAAATGCCTAGAGTGCAATTCTGCCTGCTTAAACTACTTAGAATTCTGCTGTTTGTTGCATTGGTAGATGGGTTACACTCTGCAATAATGAGCTGGTTTTCACATTTTAAGGGTACATATGTTTAAATTAGATTAACTGGTAAGAGTGAGAAGTAAAAGTAATTAATTTTTTAGCAAAATTTTCAGCTTTTGCCTTCCTCAGTTGTTTTGGTAGTGGTAAGATCAATGTGTAATTTATTGATTTACACTGATTTAAAGTGTGATACTTTAAATGGCAGCCATGGGTTTGGATTTCTCTTAGTGAAAGGCTTTAACTTGTTCAGCTATCAAGTATGTGTATGTATGTATTTCAGTATTTTTTTAATTTTTACCCAAGGCTGTGATAAATGAAGACACACAAGGAAATGTAAAACAGTTACAAGCAGAAGTGAAGAAACTGAAGGAGCAGCTTGCTCTGCTTGCTTTAGGACAATCTGTGCACGACACTTCACTTTCTACAGGTAATGAACACTTTCCTGTACATGTATATTTTTCCCAAAAAGTATTTTTTAGGAAAATCTCTTTGAACAATCCATCAAACTATTTTGTATTTCTAATTTTTTTAAAAAAAACTAATCTTAATTTATTAAGAGTGTAGGAATATAACTCTAGGCAGTCATTTCCACGTTTGTGGAATTTATGTGCCTTCAAGTCAGTCTTATTATAATAGGGTTTTCAAGCTAATTGAGGTATTTAAGGAGTGGTTTTACCAGTTCCATCTTCCAGTGAGTTTCCATGGCAAAGCTGGATGATCAAACCCATGTCTCCTGAGTCCTGGTCCATCACTGTATACACTGCACTACCCTATGCTTGTAGGCACTGAATACTAATTGTCCTGTGAGGTGGGAGGGAGAACAGGAATGTACAGATAGGCACAGGTAAACTTTTACTAATAAATTGATCTAGGTGTACGTAATCCTGCATGAATCAAGGTGAAAGTCTAATCAAGTGGAGCTGGCTTCTGAGCAGACATATATAGGATTTTGGCATGTTTCAATTGAAGCATTAGCAAGTTTTTCATTGGAGGAGGTACAAAGTTTGCTTTTAAAGTGTAATCGTTTCACTGTGTCTGGAATTTGTTTTAGATATAGATAGACCAGTTTGTTTAATCATAATTTAATCATAATAATTAAATGATACAGTATACTTTAATTATAGTATATAAAATTAATTCTAATTATACAGAAAACCCACCTAAAATAAATATAGATAGAAAAAATGTTACTTTATATATCAGTCTTTATTTTCAATTCTCTCTTAAGATACCAGAGCACATGATGCGGGACATATAGATTATAGGAATCGATTTCTTCAAGCTATGCTGTTCTTGGAAAAATCTGAAAGTGAAAAAAAGGTGAGAAAAAAAGGAGCAATACACAGTAACACATTGAACAGTACAAGCAATGAAACTTTCTGCTTTTCCACAATAATCCCCACCCCACCCCATCTCAACCCTGATTGGAAAATATGGCTTTGAAGTCATGGTCGTTGTGTGTTTTAACCAGAAATATGGAAGAAACATGAATGGGAATATTAAATATCTGTTTGCTATAATTTAATGATGATCCATTGATTTTACCCAAGATAGAGTTAGATAAGGATACTTTTTTCCTACTGTATCTGTGATTCATTATTGCAATTTCTCACTGAATCAGGTGTCTTTATTTTAAGGTGCTGTTAGAAAAAGTTGCCAAATTAGAAGATGTCTGTGTCAAAAAGGAGAAATTCATTCAGTCCAATAAAATGATAATTAAATTTAGAGAAGATCACATAGCTCGCATGGAAAAACTACATAAAGAAGATCATGACAGCTTATTGCCCAAAGAACAAGAGGAGTTGATCGGAGAACTGAAGAAGGAACTGAAGACTCTCAGAGAACAGGTAGCTGTGTTTTGTTTAATACGTTTTGAATCACAAATCTAATGCTGTTTTAAATTCCAGCTATGATAATGCATATGCCTCCAGAAAGCACACAAGCAAGAAATGGTCCTTACCCGTTCTTGTCTCTAACAGCTTACACTGAGAGATGCACTGCTTTAAATATAGAAGTAAGTTAGGTGTTCTCCGCAGTAGACAGTAAAATATGTACATGGGATTGACTTTGATTTGTACTAACTGCGAAACAGAAAAGAAATTTATTTTTTTAACAACACACAGTTTAAAATTAGCTCATTTAGGGGGAAAAAGTTTTAAACCATACTGAAAACCATTGGAAATGCAATAGTAAGTCACAAGCAGAATTGTCTAATTGGATCAATGGACTGTGTGGAGGATCTGACTGACCAAATCCCTACTGATTCAATGCGCCTACTCTAGTTATGACTTACAACCAGATTTTGGGCAATATCTGGTTCCTAGGTAATTAAAAAGAAATCGGTTTTCATAGAAAATAAGCCTAAACTCTGTCAAAGTCCTGATTATGGAGGGAAGGGGAGGGTATGTGCTTTTCTCAGGCTTGTAGCAGCTCATCCATGTAGTCTGAAAACCAGTTCTACATGAGCAGTTATTAATTGTAGGTTTGTAGTATCTCATTTGACTTACTGACTTCAGCCTGCTTTGTAAATTATGGATATTTCTTCAATTTTGTGTGTTTTGTATTCTTTTTAGGTGACTATTGATTTCATTTGTATTTTCAAGTATATTTGACATTTATTATTGAAAACAATGCTAAAATATTGACTACATTATAAAATTATAAAGGTTGATGCTATCTACCTATAAAAGAGTGCTTCTCCTTATTTCATCTAGAGTCAGATAAGACTCAAGTGTTTCAGAAATTTCATGTGGGTTGTACTGTAGAAAAGTAAGATAATGAATTAAAATTGAGGTGGGGGGTGTTAATAAGTGTAGTTTTGGTCTTAAACACATTGGACCAAATCCAGGTCAAGTCATTCTTATGTACACTGTACATATTAGTCATATTACACATGTACAAAATCAAAGAGGCAAGTTAGTCATGGCCAAGCTTTTACATGTACTAGCAGACACTGAAAGAGCATAACAAATATAGTGAATCTGTTTAAAATATTCTACCAATATAATAACATATCTGTCAGTTTTGTTTACGCTGGAGATTTGTTTACAATATAAATTAACATAATGTTATCTACAGGTGGAGCAACATCCCCGTGTTGCAAAATATGCCATGGAGAACCATGTCCTCCGAGAAGAGAACAAACAACTCCGTTCTTTACAGTCTGTGAAACGAATACAAGAAATTGATGCTCAGACCATAAGAGAATTGGAAAAAGTTTTCTTAGAGGTTTCAGGCAGAGAGTATAACAATAGAGGTACAAGCACTACATTAGAAATAGCTTCTGTTTTGTCCTCTCTTGGCTGGAATCTTACCTCTGATTTATTCTAGAGTAAGCTATGTTGCATAAGCTGTGGCAGCAAGTTGCACTTAATTAACATGCCTAGTCACATGCTGATCACATAACTGGCACTGTGTTAATTCACTGCAATTCGCCACACTGATGTACATAATTTTGTTTATGCTAAAATAAAATCACATTAAGATTCTGATTGTGCACTCTTTGATTTATATGATCCCTTTTCCCTTAAAAATTGCTCATTTAGTTTGTATTTTGCTTTTCAGTTTGTTTTAGTATCTGTTCCTCTGAGCATTTAGCTTAGCTAAAACATGGACTATATTCTTACAAAACATGATTGATGAACATAATGGCATTCTTAATCCCACGAGATTGCTTCAAATGAGCACTGTTAAGTCACACTGATCTTCGTCATCAATTATTCTTAAATTGCAGTCTCTGTAGTTTCTTTTTGAGGAATTAATAGAGCCTAATTGTTGGCAGCAGAATGTTTTATGCTTATATTGTGAACTGGAACGTAGACAATAGTATATGCACAATATGCATGCTGGAGTGCATATAACATCTGTATTAAACTTATGTTTTTCATTTTGGGGTTACTTTGAAGTTGGAATGCCTTTGCTACTACTTGCATTGGAAAACCATTATTTTTTATTTCTTGCTAACAAAAACTGTTCTTAAATATCCTGATTTATTTATACAAGAAATGTTTAAGGAAATTTCCAAAAAACCATAGCAAAAGATGTTTACAATCCAATACCTATTTTTCAGAATGCAAAATCAGTGTTAGTCAAGTGTCTGTCTGGAGAATGTGTGAGAGGCAAAGGAAGTATTCAACCTAGTCTTCACCCACCTATAATCTAAAATCATATTGCCCAGGCTCATTATTACCCCATTGTCTAAGGCTGCTGTTTAAATATTGTACAATTAAGGGCTAAATCCAGCATTTAGTCCCTGCTGAATCTAGTGAATGAACAGTACTTATTAAGGCAACACTTATGTAAGCCCCATTGATTCACTGGGCCAACTCCAGCAGGGACTAACAATTGGATTTAGCCTGAAGCATCTTTTTTCTTCATTGGCTAAGTAAGAAGATTCAGCTGTAAAAATTTAAAAAAGTGATAAATGTTCAATATGCATTAAGGAACAAGACATATTCTGTAAAATGCTTCAGATCCTATGTAGGTTTTATATCAAAACAGAAAAAAAATCATTGGCTGAAATTGTATTACACTGTATAAGGCTGATGATACCATCAGACACGGTGGGTTTTCAGAAGTAGCAAATTTCTGATTCCCTCCAGCACACAAAAGTCCTAATGCACCTATGAATTCCTTTTTGTCTTGGGAAGATTGTTGGGGATGTCTACAGTTTCTGAAAATTAGCACTACCAGGATGTCTTTACCGGGGGCAGTGGTTTTCAGAAATTAAAGGAGGCTACAAAGGCTTTGTTACAATGCAAGAGATTCCATGAGAGCCTTGAGACCTTGGAGTTGAAGGAATCAGTAATGTTTTATTTCTTAAAAATCACCGTAACTGATTATTTTACCAGGTATCTTCAACACTTCTAAGAAAACTTTTTTTATCCCTATCAGGCCAGCAGGCATCCTTGTCAACAGACAGCAGTACAGCAGCATCTATTGAAAAGCTGAAAGAACGTCTGCTGCATACACAGAGTGAACTGGCAAGTTCCAAACAAGAACATGAAGAATTCAAAGAATTAACAAAGTAAGATGTGTCCTAAGATTCTTCTCCTTTCCCTAAAAATATTTTAAATACTGTTTCTCAAGTGGATATTCCTGTTCCAAAAATCTTTTTTGTAATACTCCTTTAAAGCTATAAAATGAGAAAGTGCTATTAAAGACCTTTAAGAAATGACCATAGCAATATCAAAAGCTTCTTTGGCAAAATAAATTTAGGCAAAGTTGGGCCATTTCCCATAATAAAATAATTAGAAATTGGCATCAAATAATGATGAAAGAGAACTTATCAAGACAAACTGGTCACTATGTCCAGACTGTGGACAGATGAGAATTCTGTCATCTGCCAAGACTAGGTCACACCTTCAAAACAAACTTTCCATAAACTTTTTTCCCTTTAAATAGGTATATTCCAGTTCAAGGAATGCATTTTCCATTAATGTCATAAAGGTCCAGACGAGAATTAAACAAGGGCAGGGGATCCAAGAATCCATTTTCAGCCTCCTGGGCCCCTCTATAAGCAGCATCATTATGAAACCATGTTCATGTCATTTGCAAGATAGGAACTCTGGATTAAAAGAATCCCTCTCTATATGAAGAGAAGTGAAGTACGGACTCCATCATTACCATTGTCATCAGTTGTACAAAGTTTGAAGCACCATCCTCAGAGTTTTTAGCACTTGTGGTCCTATTTGTAGATACTTGTGACTCTGCTGTTCTGCCTTTCATCAGGCAACTTTATAAAGTTGATAATTTTTGCCTTTTCTTCCTCTGGAAAAATACCATTACAGTACCCCCCCCTCCCCAATATCTGCTTTTTCAGTTACTGTAGTTTCACTTAACCGCAGCTGACCAGAGTCCAAGATGAAGGGCAGCTCCTTCATCATCTCCTCTGTGCCTCTTTGGGCCAGGAAGCAGCACCACATCCTCCTGGAAGCTGTTTCGAGGGACAGGTTGCCCTCTGCTCAAGCATTCCTCAGAACCACATGCCTTGCCTCCTGACTGCTCATCATTTACATTTGGAAGACATCCGTGGGGAGCGTCTTGGAATCTATCCCTCGCAGATACGGGGGTCCTACTGTAGTTTATTAAAGGAAGTTATACAGTTGTCACATTGAATTACTTGAATTCTATCTCAGGCATCTTTGTCTTGAATAACAGTGCACCAGTGGATTTATCCAACGAAAGAAGGCATCCTGGAATACTAGCCTTTAGGAACAAGTAGACTGAGCATTTTTCCCATGGCCAGAATAATTAAAACCTAGAGGATGATCCTCTCTTTTACCTTCTCTTATTCTTTTTGAACTCTTCTTATAATATTCTTCTTATATACTTCTGTTATTCTTGCTCATGTGCAATTCTTCCAGAATCAAAAAGGTCACCTCTCCTGGTGTAAATCAGAAATTTCTACAAGCCCTGTGTTTGTTAGATGGGGAGGTTAGTCTATGTTATGATATCCTCCTTATCTGAACAGAAGGAATTGCCATAGTAAAATCAACCTTCTCTGGCTTGTCAAAGTTGAGATGTATTTTATATGGCACATTTGGTGGGGACACAGGAGAGGGCCGCCTCTGTTGCTGCTCCCAGATTTTGGAGCACCTTCCCATGGGAAGCCAGGCTGGCCCAATATTTGATGCCCTTCTGCAACCAGGAAAAGATCTTTCTCCTCAGATGTGCTTTCCCCTCAGTGACTGGCTGCTTGAGCGGGTTTTTTAATGGATTATTGTGCCTTACTGCTTTGAATGTCTTTTTGGTATTGCTATTTTTTGCCATTTCTTACACCAGTATTTGTTTGGTCCTTTTTAGTATTTTTCTATGTACTGTTTTAGGCTTTAATTATGTTCTTTTAATGATGTAAGCTGCCTTGAGTCCTTTTTAAGGAGAAAGGCAAGATAAAAATATTTTAAATAAAATAAGTAATATGGAATTTATTTTAATGAGTTAATGCTTTTATTATACATTTGTTTCTCTAACCAGGAAAAAACAGATGGAACTAGATTCAGAACTGCAGTCTTTACAAAGAGCAAACCAGCATCTTGAAAAAATCTTGGAAGCAACTAAGGCTTGTAAACGCCAGGAGGTCTCATATCTTAACAAAGTGCATATAGAAACTCTAAAGGTATAATACTAAAACACTGAAAGTTAATCTAGGTGCTTCAGATATAATAAGGTGTGCCAATCTAACATAGTAAAAGCAAGGAAATGTGTAAGGTACTGCAAAGATACATTAAGGAACTGATGAGAAGGTAAATTAATTCTTCCCTTCAGTTCTTTAATGTACCTTAATATTTAAGCAGACGTTACCCCTAAAGCTGTTTTCTGCCTGTGTACATGTATTATCTAGCATCTTCTGTCTGTTGCAGAGCATGACAACTCCAACAAAAGCTTATCAGTTAAGGTCTAGATTGGTGCCACGGTTAACCCCTGAAATGTTGAACCAGGAATCTCCTCAGAGTTCTGGAGAGATGGTGGGTGATATTTTCAATGAACCCATGCCTGCTGAGATGAATGAACAAGCCTATGAGGCAATTGCAGAGGAGTTGGAAATCACTCAGGTAAAGTAACAGAATGCAAATTGAAGTATAGATCTCTAAACAAAATATAACAGTCTTGTTGAATGGCATTATTTCCATTCATGGCTAGCATTTGGAAGTGGGATGGAAAAGTTAAATCAACTATCTTCAGCAGAGTTTTCTGGAGCATATTTCTGAAAAATGACTCTAAAAAATTTCAAGCGAGAGCTAACTAAGACTCTTGGTTTCTTAGCAACAACAACATGCCATCACGATTATTCTAACTTATGATGACCCTTTCCAGGATTTTCTAGATACAGAAAATTTGGCAGTGGTTTCTCATTCTATGAAAACTTAAATGAATTATTTATTAGCCTTTCTTCATCTGCTGCCCTCCAGACATTTAGAACTACAAATTCCTTTTAGCCCCAACTAACAGGGGATGATGGGAAGTGTAATTGAAACAATCTGCCAGGTACCTGGTTGTGGAAGGTTATTTATGGACCTTACATCTCCCTCTCTGAAATAATAATAATTGTATGCTGTTAAGTCAATTCTGACTGATAGTAACCCGTTTCAGGGTTTTCTTGGTAGAGAGTAATTAGAAGTGGTTTACCATTATCTTCTTCTGGGGGTGCCTTCGGATTCTGCAGCTTGCCCAAGACCACACAGGCTGGCTCTACACACAGGAAGTACAGTGAGGAATGCAACTCCCAACTGCCACAGCCAGCTATCTAACTCACTGTGCTAAACAGCCAGTACCCCCTCTCTGAACAGGTGCAATTTTTAAATGCAGGCACACACAATAGCTGCCTCACCAGAGATCCCTATAACTTTTCATGAGTAGGGTTATTGGTAAAATTGTAAATACTTGCATATTATCTAAAAGCAGATAAACTTTTAGTTACCTGAAGTGTTTCAGTGTTGCCACATAAATCAGATTGTTCCTGAAACGTCTGGAGGAATGTAAAATATACAGTTGAAATTATATTTAGTAGCTGCAGAACACTTATTAATACAACCGTAAATTAAGAAGATATTAAATTTGTCCTGTTGCAGAAAGAATTAAGCTCTCTTCAGATGAAATTAGATGAAGAAGAAACTAAAGCTATAAAACTTCAGCAGCACATTAATAAATTGGAGCACCATTCTTCACAAATGCAGGAGGTGAGAGAACTGTTGAATAGATGCTTCTTGACAGAAGAAGTGGAAAGTTCAGTCATCTTTACTGTTTGATAGAATCTCCAGTGTTTCCTTAACCTTCATGCAAAATGCCCTTTTGGCCATACAGTGGGGTCTCGACTTACGAACGGCTCGACATACGAACCGCTCTCATAGGAATATATGGACTCGACTTACGAACTTAGATTCGAGTTACAAACTCTTTTTTTCCCTTTTTTTTAAAGCTAAGTCATATTAGGTTAAAAAGAAAAAAGAAAAATATCTCCCTCTAGTGGCAGAAGGCGGAATAGCAGCTTCCCATTAGATTCTATGGATGAAAAGAGCAGATATGGATTAAATGGTTTTCAATGCATTCCTATGGGAAATGCAGATTCGATTTAAGAACTTTTCGACCTGAAAACTGCCTTCCAATACGGATTAAGTTCGTAAGTCGAGACCCCACTGTATTGCTCTTGATGTACACATAGTTCCTTGCAGGTCCAAAACTTAACTGGACTGAATCAAATCAGAACCAGGCACTTTGTATATGTAATTTATCTTACTTGTGCATGCCTGTACCCTTACCTCTATTCTTAATATCCTTTTCCCTTCCTTGCACTGTAGCTTTTTGCCTCAGAAAGAAGTGGTTGGCAAACTGAAAAGCAAGGCCTGCTTGAAAAGACAGACTGTCTTGAAAAGCAGTGTGATGATCTGGAGAACAAGGCTAACAGTAAGTTTGTATATCAAAACAGTATGGATTTGCTCAGTTAGGTGCTGCAGCTTCAGGTTTCCTCCAGTGCCTAAAAATGGCAGTGCCAACTCATCCCTTATTGTCTTTGCTGGCAAAGGGGTCATTCTCGAGCATGCCAGATTGCATGTCACTGCCTAAAGACACTCATTCACCCATTTGCCTTCATCTGATCGTTCCACCCCTCTCTGAGGCCCAGAAGAAAGTCTGGGTACATAAAGGAGATGGTTGGATGCCATGGATTCAGGATGCCTTCAGGTACCAACTTTAGGCATGCAAACATATCTCATGTGGGACGTTACTACTACCTAGTAGAAAAGACCAGTAAAGGGCTTCCCTTCCCTGCCTCCTCCGGCAGCCAGTCACTCAGACAAGGAGGTGGGATAGGGATTCTCCCTGTGCAGCTGTTGAGTGGGCAGGGAAGCTCAAGCTCCTTCCTGGACTGGACAGTGCAACCAATTGCACAATGCCCCAGTAGAAGTGCTTCGTGGACAGTACTTCTGCTTTGGCTCTATCATAGCTACAGCAAGTGCAGCATCAAGTTGTGTAGTTACCCAGCTGAATTTTGCCCAGTTTCTGAAATGCTCCTACACTCATAGGGGGAATCAGTGCCACTTAGTCCCAACAGAGTCAGTAGTAGTCTAAGAAAACAGATTTGGAATGATTCACATAATTCTGCATTTACTTAAAGTTATTGATCAACTTTCATTTGGTTTTCCCCTTTTGTATTTTTTTACAAGTTTATAATTTGAGTGTGCTTTTTTAAAATGTATACTTTATTTATTGAACAGGAGATAATTTTTTACAATAGGGGAGTTTGACAAGTATTTTGTTTACTTCTTTTTTCCCCCTAATAGTATTAAACAGTGAGGTTCATGACTTGCGAATTGTCCTACAGTCTGCAGATAAAGAACTGTCTGCTGTAAAAATGGAGTATAATACTTTCAGAAGAAATCAAGAGAAAGAAATCAGCAAAGTGTCTATCAGACATATGAATGTACAACTGCAACTTGATAATGTCAGGTATATCAATATCACCTAGGAGGTTTCCTTAACCTTCCAGAATACACTTAAGGCCACTTCATTCTTGATTATTTTCACTATTATTGATAGTATCTGTATACAGTTTCATGTGTGATGATTGCCAAAACATATTCCAGTATCATGATATTCACATGCATTGCTTTCTCCTATGGAAAAGTGCCAAATTACTTTGGAACACTGGAAACACTAATATGAAATATTCCTTCAATGTTGTACAGGTTTGTGTTAGTCAATATTTATATAATGTGCATTTATTTATCTTAAAGATACAATATACCTTTTTCCTAAAACATTAAAAGTCTTTTTATTAGACATCCCACAACACACATGCACTAAACACTGGTGTTTCTTTATAGGAATACTGGAAGAAAACAATATCAATGTAGATGCTGACCAGAATCCGATCAGGTTTGCGCAGTGTGAACTCCACACTGTAACTGGCATGCTTGATCTTTCCAGCTGTCCATTGCAATCTCAGCCATACCCAGGCTGCAAACTCAGCTGTACTCCTGGGTATACAGCAGACAGCCAGAAAGTTACAAAAATCATCTGAGCAACTTCACGTTACACAGGTGGTATTTCAAAAGAAGATTCTGACTCCTATCTGTTACTTTGAATCCACATTACTTAAAAAAAACTTCAGTAGTGTTTGTATTGGCCAGTTTGGAGTTCCGTCTCAGTTTTGGCATCCACTGAATCTGTCCTAATCTGACTGATCTTTTTCAGGATTTTTCTGAAAACAAAGTATGCCCTTACTTTTAATGCCACATGAATGGGATATTTTGCCTGCTTGCTCTGAGTTGCTCCCTGCTTTCACTTGTCTTCTGCCTCCATCCTAATCTTTGAAGAGATGCACAGATTTGACAGATAGGAAGGCGCTAACAAAAGAGTACATGCCTCATGATTAAAGCTACAAAATTATTTCCTTGAAGGCTGGAGTATGAAAAAGTACTTGAAGAAAAAACAAGCTTGCAAGATGACTATGACAATCTCCAGGAAATATTGAAATTTGAGACTGACCAGTTGACACAGCAGGTCCTTGATGGCAAGCATGAAAGGGAAGCTCTAAAAACAGAACTTCAAGTAAGGGGAAAATATTGTGAAGATTTAGCATTTATTTATGTTGTCCTACATAATATGCAGTTACAAGTAGCATTCAAGTGCTGTCTTCTCCAACTTCAAGATGGGTTTGCGCACCCCCCCCATGTGTGAATATGTCTGCACCCTATATGATGCAAGCGTAACATTCGAGGTACAGGAAAGGGAAGCATCCTTTTGCAGGCTTCTCCTTCTCTATGTATGATTTTAAAACTCCACTTCTTAGATGAAGTGAAAACTCTTGCTGTTTTCAAAAGTAGTTAGCTTACGTGTTGAGCATAAGCTGAGCCCCTATGTCATTTTGCACAGAAATAACAATAGTGAATCCAAAAACATATCCTTTAGAACAATTTTCCTACAACAACTGTACTTCTGTTTCATAATACAGTACTGAAAACATTAGGTAGCTTAGTGCACACCCAGTGGGCTCAGTGAGTTATTACTCTGAGGAAACTTAAATACAGGCAACTCGGGGGCTTTGAACAGTGATGCTAAATCTCCGCCAGAATTGGCTTCTTTAATAATGGAGTAGAGTAGTCAGGATTTTTATCAACAAATAAAATTCCTCACTGCTCAGTAATTACTGACAAAACAAGAGAGAATGCTTTGGGATGGAATCACTCCTAGAAGCCTCTCCTATGCTGCTGACTCTCACTGTTGGTTTAAACATATTATTTGTTATCTTTCGTCATAGGATGTCTGTTAATATAGCAATTGTGCGACCTGAACAGAAAGCAAACTCACTAAACTCTAATACTAAATATATTAACATCTGTTGCATTTTAGAATGTGTTGGGCCTATTGCAACATGAAAAGGAACAGAATCAGAAATTAACTCTGCAGTTACAAGAAGATAAAGAGCAGATTTCCAAGTATGTTTTATTGTTCCAAGATCTTGACCTCCACAATGAGTTTAGAAGTTATACAGTGGTGACTCGCTTAACGGGCGCACCGTTTAACGACGAATCCGCATACCGATGAAGATTTTGCGATCGCTTTTGCGATTGCATCACGATGTTCCCTATGGGGAAAAATCGCTTTACGATTTTTCCCCATACCTTACCCCAGCTGACCGGCAGGGGCTTCGGAGACGGGGGTGGCTGGGAGAGAGCCAGGAGGCAGGGCAAGGCCCGGGTGTTCCCGGCGGCCCTCCTCCTGGCGCCGGCGGCAGAGACTGGGGTGAGGTGGTGGCTGGGGGAGAGCCGGGAGGCAGGACAAGGCCCGGGTGTTCCGACAGCCCTCCTCCTGAGCCCTCACTCACCTGCCGGCCAAGGACGCCCGGTGTCTCCCGGGTTGGCTGGCTGGCGAGCGCCGGGTGGATGGCCCACCCCTTCCCGCCCCGGGCAGCTGTCTCTGAGCCCTCGCTCGCCCGCAGCCCAAGAACGCCCGGTGTCTCCTGGGCTGGCTGGCTGGCTGGCTGGCTGGCGAGCGAGCGCTGGGTGGATGGCCCGCCTCTTCCCGCCCCCGGCAGCTGCCTCCGAGCCTTCGCTCGCCCACCGCCCAAGGACGCCCAGTGTCTCCCGGGCTGGCTGGTTGGCGAGCAAACACCGGGTGGATGGCCTGCCCCTTCCTGCCCCAGGTGGCTGCCACCGAGCCCTCACTCGCCCGTCGCCCAAGGACGCCCGGCTGGCTGGCTGACTGGCTGGTGGTGCATTGCCATGATCAGTTCCCTGCTTGGGGAACTGATCATGGCAAAGCAATGCTTTTTTAACAGCTGATCGGCGGTTTCAAAATGGCCACCCGCTGTTTTCTGGATGGATTCCTCGCTAAAGAGGCACCGAAAATGGCTGCCCCTACGGAGGATCTTCGCTGAACGGTGAGTTTTTGCCCCATAGGAATACATTAAACAGGGTTTAATGCGTTCCTATGGGGGTTTTGTTCCATTTAGCGATGTTTCTGGATAGCGACGTTAATCCTGGAACAGATTAACGTTGCTATGCAAGGCACCACTGTATTACTAAAATAGAAACTTTAATTTGTATTTTTATGTTTCTTTTGTAAAGAAAGTCATTGGAAATGCACTAGAATTAGACGTTAAACTTCTACCACTTCTGAAATGCTCAGTTCTTTAAGTCTTTTTTTAAATTTATTTTTTATTTGTAACAACTAGGGATAAGGTAAGGAGTACAAAAAGTAGAGGGGGATATGGGGGGGAAAAGAGGGGGAAGGAGAACACAAAATGTACTGTCATCCAATCTGTTCATGTTGCGATATGAAGTTGACCTTCTGCCTTTCTACAATTTGAATGCCCTCCAGGTTTCAACTTACAGTTGTTGTTGTTTAGTCATTAAGTCATGTCCAACTGTTCGTGACCCCATGGACCAAAGCATGCCAGGCCCTCCTGTCTTCCACTGCCTCCCAGAGTTTGGTCAAATTCATGTTGGTAGCTTCAGTGACACTGTCCAACCATCTCATCCTCTGCCATACCCTTCTCCTCTTGCCTTCACACGTTCCCAACATCAGGGTCTTTTCCACGGAGTTTTCTCTTCTCATGAGATGGCCATAGTGTTGGAGCCTCAGCTTCAGGAACTGTCCTTCCAGTGAGCACTCAGAGTTGATTTCATTTAGAATGGATAGGTTTGTTCTCCTTGCAGTCTGCTGAAGAATTGATGCTTTTGAATTGTGTTGCTGGAGGAGACTCTTGAGAGTCCAGGGGACTCTCAAGAGTCTCCTCCAGCAACACAATTCAAAAGCATCAATTCTTCAGCTGTCAGCCTTCTTTATGCAGCCAGCTCTCACTTCCATACATCGGTACTGGAAAAATCGTAGCTTTGACTATGCGGACATTTGTTGGCAATGTGATGTCTCTCCTTTTGAAGATGCTGTCTAGGTTTGTCATTGCTTTCCTCCCAAGTAGCAGGTGTCTTTTATTTTCATGGCTGCTTTTACCATTTGCAGTGATCATGGAGCCCAAGAAAGTAAAATCTATCACTACCTCCATATCTTCCCCTTTTATTTGCCAGGAGATGATGGGACCAGTGGCCATGATCTTAGTTTTTTGGATGCTGAGCTTTCACCCTCATTAAGAGGTTCTTTAATTTCTCCTCACTTTCTGCCATCAGAGTAGTATCATCTGCATATCTGAGGTTGTTGATATTTCTTCCAGCATTCTTAATTCCAGTTTAGGATTCATCCAGTCCAGCCTTTCGCATGATGTACTGTATTCTGCATATCAGTTAAATAAGCAGGGAGACAATATACAGCCTTGTCGTAACCCTTTCCCAATTTTGAACCAATTAGTTGTTCCATATCCAGTTCTAACTGTTGCTTCCTGTCCCACGTATAGATTTCTCAGGAGATAGATAAGGTGGTCAGGCACTCCCATTTCTTTAATGACTTGCCATAGTTTGTTGTGGTCCACACAGTCAAAGGCTTTTGCGTAGTCACTGAAGTAGAAATAGATGTTATTATGAAACTCTCTGGCTTTCTCCATAATCCAGCGCATATTAGCAATTTGGTCCCTAGTTCCTCTGCCCCTTCGAAATCTAGCTTGTACTTCTGGGAGTTCTCTGTCCACATACTGCTGAAGCCTACCTTGGAGGATTTTGAGCATAACCTTGCTAGCGTATGAAATGAATGCAATTGTACAGTAGTTGTAGCATTCTTTGGCACTGCCTTTCTTTGGGATTGGGATGTAGACTGATCTTTTCCAATCCTCTGGCCACTGCTGAGTTTTCCAAACTTGCTGGCTTATTGAGTGTAGCACCTTAGCAGCTTCATCTGTTAAAATTTTAAATAGTTCACCTGGAATGTCATCACCTCCACTGGGCTTGTTGTTAGCCATACTTTCTAAGGCCCACTTGACTTCACTCTCCAGGATGTCTGGCTCAAGGTCAGCAACCAGACTATCTGAGTTGTCCAGGATATCCAAATCTTTCTGGTATAATTCCTCTGCATATTCTTGCAACCTCTTCTTGATGTCTTCTGCTTCTGTTTTTGTCCCTTTTTGTCCTTTTTTGCCCATTTTTGTCCTTTATCATGTACATCTTTGGACAAATTAATGATCCTTTGATAGCTCCAATTTTTATGAACAGATCTCTGGTTTTTCCCTTTTTATTATTTTCCTCTATTTCTTTGCACTGTTCATTTAAGAAGGCCCTCTTGTCTCTCCTTGCTATTCTTTGGAAGTCTGCATTCAATTTTCTGTAACTTTCCTTATCTCCCTTGCATTTTGTTTCCCTTCTCTTCTCTGCTATTTGTATGGCCTCGTTGGACATCCACTTTGCTTTCTTGCATTTCCTTTTCTTTGGGATGGCTTTTGTTGCTGCCTCCTGTACAATGTTTCGAGCCTCCATCCATGGTTCTTCAGGCACTCTGTCCACCAAATATAGTTCCTTAAATCTGTTCTTCACTTCCACTGTGTATTCACAGTGCCTTGCCCTATATAATAAATCCCATTGTTCAGTTGCCTTTTGTATTGGACAGTCTTTCAACACTTCTGATAGAATATCAATTTTTGCCGCTTCCCATATCTTCTCAATGAGTTCCTCTTGTTTCGGTATCTCCAATTTCTTCCAATTCTTAGGATACAGAATTCTGGCTGCAGTGACTATATAAGTCTTTAAATCTTAATTAGTTGTACAGAATTTGTCTTTACAATAATAGATACATAATAGTTTTCTATTTTGAATATTCTATTTGAAAGCTGAAAGACCAGCGTGTGGCTGAGTTGTTATGACACTACCTGGTTCAGTGCAATAGTGTTTGAACACAGCATAAAAGTACCTTCATGTAAAGAGGATGGGGTCCATAGCCTAAGAATGTATGCTATGATGAGGGAGGGACAGCAGGGTCACATGAGCATAGCGATCTGAGTCTGCTAGGCAGCTGAATGGTTTCCACCCCCCATTTGCTCTTTAGCTTCAATTCTTGAGTTTGGATTGGCTCCTTCTATTTTTTAAAAAATGTTTTTATTTTCTATAACTATAACATAAATAAAAACATATAACATATAAACTAAAATACAATTCTATTTGTATGATTAGAAAATCTCCTCTTTTTAGTTGATGTGAAACTTAACTTGGAAGGAACTCAGAAATGTGATCGAGATATAATAATACCTTTCTTTGGGGAGGATATGGGCAATGGAATATCCAAATAAGGTATTTTCAGTGTGCAAAATACCTTACGTTTCCTCGTGTATGAAAAAGAGGTCTGGTTATGCCATCTCTCCATTCATTTCAAATATTTTTCTTTCTAGAAATGTAAAACAACCACTAATGCCTCGCTTACTAAACTACTACTATAGTTGTAACTAATGCTATTACATTATCAATGTATTATATGAAAAAGAGAATTTTAAAATTTGGACTTTTAATAAGTAGACTTTTAGATAATCAGTTAGAAATGGCCAAAATTAAATATGCATCTTTTTGAACATTATTGCAGAGTTTATAGCTTTTATTGAATAAAATTAATAAAACATACCACAGATGGTTAGAAGGAAAGATCAAATTTGCTGTTATAATGCTGCACCAGAACCAAAATAGCATAAGATTGAATAAAGTAAAGTAACTTGGGGTGAACTTCCTTATAGCAATATTAAAAATAGACATTTCATTGTTCTCATTACCAAACAACTTCTCTATGCAAGAGATTTGCCAAAAGAAGTGAATGATAAATAAATGCAGCCCCGTGGGATTATGAGGAGCTTGCTTTTTCCCAGCAATAAAAGTAATGAACATTTAATACCAGTTCAAAGCATAATCATTGCTGAAGAAATGCAGCATAAGACTAACCTGCAGCGTCTATTCTTTGTTAGTACCTTAAACTGTCTGTTATACATGAAGCTGCCAGAAAGCATCACATCTTTTCTCTTCTAGGGAGCATCTAAAAGATCTCCAGATCATGGAGCTGGAGAAACATACTGCTGAAATGGTGTCAAAGTGTGAGCAGCAGGTACAATAATGTATAATTATAATTAGGGCACTCTGAATCTAGATTGTCAGTTACTATATTTTGTCGTTGTGGATAGCATCCAACAGTGGGCCTTTATTTGGCAGAACAGTGGAACCAGGAGGAAGTGGCCCCACCACCCCACTTCAGCCCCTGTGTGGCTAAAAAACACATCTGAGGACATGAAAAGCATGCAGAGATAAGCCTTGGGTGGCTCAGAGCTGCAGAAGAGTGGAGGGATCATAATGTCTGTTATTGGAACACTGCATTTATCTCTGTAGATCTAAGGAGTTATGTCATTTGCCATTATATTTTCTATCCCAAATTCATGAAGTTATGTTAGGTAGCTCAAGAGGTAACTTGAACCTTTTTTTTTTTAACTCACTTTTTTTGTAGGATGCAAAGCTTCAGAAACTGGAGTGCAATTTAAAGGCTGCTGAACAACTTATTGCTTCTCTGGAGAAAACCAATGCTGCTGATAAGGTGTGTATATAGTTTGTACTATGTTTTTAAGGATGCAGGGCTTCTCATGAAAATATGAAGAACTATGTAAGCTTTCTTCATTCTTTCTTGCACATTGCTTATGATATGCCAGTTGGCTACTGATAGATTTAAAATGTGCATCGCGTGACACTGACTTCTTTTTAACAGACTGGAATTGTATGCCTTGACAAAATCAAGGTTACCGCAATTTTACTGTTTTAGGGACTTGTATCAGATCTGATGAGCCAGATTCTGGAGATGAGGATGTCAATCAATCAGAAGCTGGAGTGCATTGAAGGACTCACAAGTGATCTGGAAGATCTAAAAGTAGGTGTCTTGTACAAATAGTCACGAGAGTTGTGTGCTAAAATGGAATGTCTTGAATCCTTTCAACAGCAAGTTGTGCTGAAGTGTTCTGATCCTTTAGGCTGTCTTAGAAATAGGAGTGTTTATCACTCCTATATTACAGAGACAAAGATACAGAATGAGATGACAGACCAGCTTCCCCTACCTCAAGTCCCCTCAAAGGCTGGATGATACAGGGTTGTAACTATGGCACTGATTGTCATCAGATCTCTGGCTGAAGCTCTGGATGAAACTTTCCATCTATCATTTTGACCAGGAACTAAGCTTTGTTCTGTTTTGCTCCCCAGATAGGGAAGGGTGTGTATGAGTGAAAGACTCCCATTCACCTCTTCTTGGAGCACTGGCACAAGATCACTCTCACTCTTCTTTCCCCATATGTGTGATGAGATGGGGAGTCATCCACTCTAACAACACTGGTACTTGTAGACAGTAGGACAAAGAAGCAGAAGTAATTTGAGTAAATTACATGCATCTCTGTTTCCTTCTTTCCCTGTATAAAAACTAAACAATTAGGAAACAGTTGCAATTGTTGGGGAGAACTAACTGAGCAGAAATAGCAAGAAATCCTTTTCTTCTGGGGAAAATGATGTATTTGAAATGCATATGCTGGAGTGAAAATTTAGGTCTTCCAAAAGTATTTTTTTAAATCTAGTAGCAAAATAGGACAAATATCTGGTTTATAAACGGTATCATTTGAGTTATAAATCATAATATTGTTTTGTGGCAACCACATTTTGTGAAATGGCTTACTTTTGGTGTTTTTCAAGATACAGTGGGGTCTCTACTTAAGAACGTCCCTACTTAAGAACAATCCAACTTAAGAACTGCTCCATTTGCTAAATTTTGCTTCTACTTGAGAACAGAAATCCAAGATAAGAACAGGAAAAAAAACCTTTCCTGCTCTTTTTTTAACCTTAGGTCATCTTAGGTTAAAAAAAAAATTCTCCCCCTAGTGGTAGAGTACGTATTAACCAGTTTTGCATTAGTTCCTATGGGAACTAATGCTTCAATGTACGAACGCACCTCTACATAACAAAAAACAGCCAGAACGGATTAATTGGTTTTCAGTCCATTCCTGTGGGAAATTTTGCTTCAACTTAAGAATGTTTCAACTTAAGAACACCATTCCAAAACGGATTAAGTTCTTAAGTAGAGGTTCCACTGTAGTTTCTATGGACGGAAAAGAGCAGATACGGATTAAATGGTTTTCAATGCATTCCTATGGGAAATGCAGATTCAACATAAGAACTTTTCAACTTGAGAACCACCTTCCAATATGGATTAAGTTCTTAAGTAGAGACCCCACTGTACCACTTATTCTTCATTCTTCCAAGTATGAAGAATTGAATGTGGCATTGTTTTTTCTACTGATCTATACATACAAAGAGATCTGATGTATAAGTGTTTTTGTCAGAACTTGACATTCTTGCTTTCTTAGTGTAAATATAATTCAGCTTTGGCTGCAAAAGAAGAAAGCAAATCAGTTATAGAAGACCAGAAAAGACAAATTGAAGAATTGAGGGAGGCCTTGGAGAGAGCACAAACTGCTGATAAAATTGAGGTATGACTTTTATGATGTCTTTCATATTTTACAAATCTAGTTTAGAAGTCTGACTACCATATTCCATTTAGCTAGAAATGGAAATTCTATAACCCTTCCCTAAATGCAAGGTGTATAAATCCTATATAAAAATCACCTTTTTATCTTAGTAGACCCTCCAAGGAATATATAATGCAATCCTGCTCTTATTCTATGGTTAGTGCCCTTTCATTGGTAGAATTTGGGCCTTTGCTTAGACACTTGTTGCTCCCCCTATTTTGAAGGCTACAAAGTAACAGGCTATTCTATTTGTCTGCCCAAGGGCTCTGCTAGGCAAAATATGCTGTACTTGGTGTTTGCCATAGAAGTAGCCCCCTCCCCAATCAATTTCTGTTCCAGCTCATTTGAAGCAAGAGGGTTTTCACCAAGCCTCAGTTCCAAGGACATTTGTGTCATTCTAACAGCAATTATCATAACATTTTTAACTGTGGATATACTATTCCCCATGGAAGAGAAACTATGTGTATGATGTTGTCAGTAGAAAAAAGCTCCATGCTCATATCGTGTTTCCCCGAAAATAAGACCTAACCTGATAAAAAGCCCTAGTATGATTTTTCAGGATGCTCGTAATATAAGCCCTAACCCAAAAACAAGCCCTGGTTAAGTGAAACCCCATCCTCTGTATTATTTGCATGCAGATACGTATATTGCAGTAAAGAATGGGATTGTGCTTGTAGCACCACCCACAAGTATTGCATCTGTGTTCAACATTTATGTGTCTATGTGCTTAGGAACCCCAAGGTGATTGGACACACAGAGAGCCATGTGTTCTTGTTGTATAAACAGCTGCTCACACTCTGGAATTCCTGTGCAAATGAAAGAGAAACAGTGGGTCTAAAAGCATAGGTATACTCCTAAATCAATAAAGCCTTATACATACTACATATGAATAGGGCTTTAGATGGGATAAAAAAACATTAAGAGATTTCTCTTTGTATACCAATGAGACTGTATCTTACATAAATTCACTGGAAAGTATACTGTTATCAAAGGATAGAGATCTACAGCTTAATTTTAAATCTTCATGTTAATGTACAAGGTAGAATCTTGAACCTTTCTAATTTCCATCTTGTTTTAAGTTGTATTGGGGCTATGTGTGTGAAAACATAAATAACCATGTACAATACAGTGGTACCTCGCTAGACGATGACCCCGCTGTATGCCAAATCCGCAGGACGGTGACTCTTTTAACTTTTTTAACGATGTTTCCTATGTGGGATTTTCGTTTGACAATGATTAAGTCCGTACTTCGTGAACCGTTTGTTCGCAAGACGATGTTTTCCGGCTCCGCAAAATGGCTGCCCTGTGTTTTCCGGACCCATGCTTCGCAGGGCAGGCATTTTAACAGCTAATCAGCACTCAGAAAATGGCTTTCCCTATGGGCAATCTTCACTGGACAACGAGGTAATTTCCACATTGGAATGCATTAAATGGGTTTCAATGCATTCCAATGGGGAAACTGTTTTCACTGGACAATGTTTTCACTTAACAGCGATTTCAGTGGAACGGATTATTGTCGTGGTGCAGGGCACCACTGTACAAATGACATACAGTACTTTAAAATCATTTTGCCTAGAAATGCAGTATATGAATTTAAAACACTGTAAAGCCCCTGCTGTTTTTAAAAAGGCAGTTGAGGAAAAAAGGAAAGGCAGTGAAGGCTATGTGCATATGTGTACTGATCGTGCTGTCTCTCTGATTCAGCTATTTGTTATTGTTACTGTGTTTTGTTTACATAGAAGGAAATTCTTTGTGAAGAACTGCATCACACTTCTGAGCAGTTAAACAGTTTAACAGAAGCTTCTAAAAACCATGCAGCACTTCTTCAGTCTGCACAAGAAGACCTAATTAGGAAGGAAGCCTTAATCCAGGAACTTCAGGAACAGGTAAATACATTATCACCACTGAGAAACATTTGAAAACTGTTGATGGAAGAGAGAGGTACCTGCCTAGCCGGCCAGATGAGCTAAATCAACCCTGGTGATCAATAGAGTGACAGATGTCGCAAGTGTGGCAATCTCCTCTGAAGCCCCTATTCCCCCAGGCCTTCACGAGGTTCTCGCTCTTCTTTCTTTGCTGCCACCAGGTATTACTGCTTTAATATCGTTTAATCATGGAGACGTGTGCTTTTAAAATGTAAGTCATTTATTAGATCAGGGAAGTTAATATATGATAAATATTCAACAAGTAAATCACAGGTTGATAATAACTAGTATTTGAATCAAAACTGCTATAATTATAAACCTCTTTTAACTCTCTATTCTATTCATTGTTCTCCTAGAGCTCTAATTCACTCTTAATTCACTTTTAAGTTTCACACTATCTCTCACTACCAGAATCTCTCCTCATACTCCGTACACCAGTCTTTATATCCAGGCCCCTCCCCCTTTAGCTCCGCCTTCTGTCCACTCATAGGCCCCTTCTTCACTGTTCAGCTGTGATGGACAGGTGAGGGTGGGGCTGATTGCTACAGCAAGCAGATAGCTCTCACATTTTCTTCTACATGTAGAAAAGAAAGGAGTCTCATTATCTTATACTGATCCAGATTGGGTACTTTTGTAATATAAGAGTGGCTGCATTCAGATGTTCTGTGAATGAACCTTTGGCTTATCAGCTTCTCCTGCTTGTCTTCTCCAGTGCAATTGTGAGAAAATCAGTAGCTTTTACTTCCATTTTAAGTTGTTTATTGTTATATCTGAATTTTGGCAGTTTGTGTTTGGTCTTGAGTAGTGAACATCAAACTATGGTTTATGAAGTTGGCTTGTTTCCAGTAAATTATAATTTATAGTTTAGATCTAACACTAAACTTCAAGTAATTGGGGGGAAAGCAACATTTTTTCCTGTTCCTGATAATAATGATGGAAGAAGAGGGGGAGAGTGCATGAACCAATGTTTGTGCATGTACTGAAAAGCCATAGTTTGACATTGAATCTATAGCAAATTAGTGATATGTTTGCTTACTTACTTACTGTAAATGCTATTAGTTATTCATACAAGAGCAATTGCTGAAGTTGCTAAAGTTGCTCTGGCTAATTGATGAGGTGCTATTCGTATGTCAGTAATTTGCCTGATAGTGCACCCAGTCACTTGCCTAGAATGTATCTGACATGCACCTAGCAAACTTTATCAATTGCTGTAGCATCTTTTGTGATTCCTCTCGTACATATCTCAACATCCACTAAGATTTTAGCCAGTGGATAAAACACTAATTCAAGTTGTGTCCAGAATTTCCTATATGTGGTTACTGTATCTTCTTTTGCATAGTTCCTTTATTCTTTGTCAATAAAGGAAGTAGAGAACCTTCTTCTGGACCATTAACTGAACAACTAAGACACACATGCTTGTGATGTGTGGCCTTGTGCACTAATTTATGCCACAACAACGGGCTAGACACCCTTCCATTTTTGTGAAAGCCAAACTTTCTGCTCATCATTTTATTTGAGGATAGTTGTAACTGCTGCAGCCAAAACATCAGAAGAAGACTGAGACTTTGAAACGTAGCCATGAAGGAATATGAAAGATCCTTAATAGTAGAGATGTGTTGTCAGAGACCAGGATAATTCATACTGATGGCAGCAATGCAGGAAAGACAGATGAATTCTAGATCAAAGTCTGATCTACTGCAAAAAGCTAAACTGACTAAACGGAGAGTACCATACTCACATTGAAGTCAAATGAGGAGGCAAGGCTCACTGGAAAAGACCCGGTGAGGAAAAGATGAAAGCAGCAGGGAAGAATGAACATGAGATGGAATTGATAAAGGAGGAAAGAAGCGACGGCCTTTAGTTTACAGGACCAGAGGAGGGCGGTTAATGATGTAACCTTTTCCTTAGGACCTCAGTGATAGGAGATCATTAATTCATTGGATTGACATTATAATACAATGGCACAAAACAACAAACAGCTGCTTTCAATCTTTGGAATCAGCATGCTTTTATAACATGCACATTTCAGTTGCATATCAGAATGGAGATTTGGGAATATGTATACATTTTTAATGACATTAAAAGTGAGGGTACATGAGAGAGAGAAATGAGAGTGTTCTTTGCACCCTTTCCTGTTCAATTGACTACTGAACTGGCAGACAGGTTTGTTTTTTCCTTTGTGTCCTGCTGATCCCTTACTCTGGATTTGAAGCAGTGCAGTTCTCTCAGCAGTGCTACATGAGGGCAGCCCATGTATTGCAAACAGAAAATAAGTAACAGACATGGAAATTGATGCTGCTTGCAGAGCTTTGCTGTACTGGCTTGGTAATGTGTGGTTCATCCTTCCACACCACATCCCCAACAATAGTAACCTGGCATCGTGGTATGGACTGCTTGAATAGAGACAAAAATACAGTACATAATACCAGATCCACAGCTAGAGTATAAATGTATATAGCTTTAACTGTCACAAGAAGTTAGGCCGAAGACTTTCAAGATAGGAAATAATCAGCTGGAAGAATAATTTAATCCAAGTTCATCTGTTTATACATTTTGTGAGTGCAAAGCACTAGCCTAGGCTATGTTCTGGCAATTGACTGTTGCCCTTTTAATCTGTTGACATTTTATATAGCTGAAGAAAAAGACAGAAGAATTGGAAAACAAGAGAACTGAATATGAATCTAAAATGCGTCAAATAGACTGTGTCATGGAATCCTCTGCTGTAGCACTTCCACAGGTATTTTTTTTAAGTTCATTGCTTTATAATACAGTTGCTTCCATCACATGCTTAAGTACATGCTTAAGTATTCCAAGCAATAGATCTGTTGGTCTGTGAAAGATCAGACAAGAAGCAAAACAAAAATAAAAATAAAAAAGACAACAAAAAAATGGTCATACCTTAAAGACTAACTGAGAGAGATTCAAAGCAATGTCCTGTTCAGCTATTTGTATTTTTCTGTGTTTGCTTAATAGACTCCCCAAACTCCACCCAATTTTGACAAAAATCTGGCAAAGCTGCTGGAGACACACGAACAGGAGATAGCAGATCAAAGAGCATCTGTATTTACTTTGGAACATCTTGTATCAGAGTTAAATGAAGAAAGAGATGCTAAAAATAATGAAATTCTAAGACTAAAGGTAAATGATTCAGGCAGTTTGTATATCTAGTTTCATCATTTGGAGGTTACTATAGTGTCTGTTTGCTGCCATTTTAAAATATGATTTTTCTCATCTTGTTTGAAATTTTTAAATAAATGGGGAGACGAAGAAGAAACAAGCAAGTCCATTGGGCAAACATTTGATAATAAATTGGTTTCACATCAATTCTTTTAAACCCCCGAAAAAGATTTTGGCACATTTTTGTTGCTTTTGTTGTTTTTAGTACTGTTTTACCTCCTGTTTTAATATTATATTTGGTCAATTCTTTTTAAATATTGTTATAATCTGATTTGTAAACTTTTAATATTTTTAATACTGTAAGCTGCCTTAGATCCTTTTTAGGAGAAAGGTGGGAGATAAATATTTTAAATAAATACGTTTTGCACAAAAGCTTGCAAGTTTAACCAAGACTACTTGCAGAACAGTTTTGAAATGCTTGTTTGTAAATCAGTGAGATAATACTCTCTTCTTTTGTCTAGACTCAGCTGTGCAAACTGGAAAACACTCGTCTGGAAATGCAGGTATTAATGGAAAATAACAGAAATCTGCAGAGCCAACTTGAGGAAGCCAGAAGAGGAAGGAGGACAAGGTACAAAACAATGTTATGCAATAAGATGGCTCTCACAGTACTAACTCAAGAGAAGTCTTGTTCTACAGAATTAGAGCACAGAATTTTAAACACCAGCGATTCGTACAAAGCCTCCCCATACCATAAGTGGCTTTTCAAACATCCCTAATACTGGCCTATCTGAAAGGTGTGTTATAAAAGATTATGAGATTCCTTTAATATCTTTGGACATAAATGAGCTGTATAAATGGATTTCTGGCAGTGGTACAAAATATCCAGATATTCAAGACCTTCAAGGACATGACATAGCTTTTTCTATATGTCAACAGTTTTCAAAGAAGAATCAATGGAGGCAAAGAATATGGCTCAGTTACTAGAGGGACTGTTCCGCTTTACAGCTTTGGCTTTGTTCTTTTAGGTGACAAGCTACTATCACTCCAGCAGGGCTGACCCACAAACCAGCATTTACAAAGTATACAAAGGAGCACAGTGTGAATAACTAGGAACATAGCACTGTGCACACACTGCCCTGCCTCACAGGCAAATTGTGTTCTTTTGTGTTTCCCTCTTTTGGGTAACCTTTCTCCCTTTGCCTGCCACGTCACCCAGGAAATGTTTCAGCCAACAGCCTTTTAAGGGCTGCTGTCAACAACCAATCAGAATATTCAGGATGGGGGTGATTGGGAATTTTGAAACTGTAAATGGGCCTGGATTGGTGGAGCCCACAAAAAAAAGTTCTATTACAACTCTCTCTTGGTTTTGCTTCATTCAGGCTCCTGGCACCTTCCATCTTGTGGTGTTTTCCTACCTGGCAAGCGCCTGCTTTTCTGTGCAAGCTGGATCCTTTCCTCTTTTTGTTTTCTTGGGGGGGATTTTTCTCAGTGTCTATGGGGATTATTTTTGCTGCTGTCTACTGCTACAATGGACTCAAAGAGAAGAAGGGAAACAATGGGGTGGCAATCTCCATATTCTAGTCATTTGGGTTTGGGAGGGGCTTTGTTCTTTTTGTCTCTGTTGGCTTGCTTGCTTTTATTGGGTTTTGGGAGAGTGGTCTATATGTGTGCTCTTTATCTTGTTATTTTCTCCATGCTTTCTCCATTTGATTTTTAAAAAATTGCTAATAGGCTAATTTACTGTGTATTTATTCTGTTAAAAGTGTATATTTTTTAGTTTGTTATTTGGACTCTTTGGTAGTGGTGGTTGGTTCTCCTTCGTGGCCTCTATGAATGCACACTAATGGGTTAATCTGCGCCTGAGCAGAGCAGCCTCGGAAGCGTCTATAACATTAAGTACTTGGTGACAGGACCTCACACCTAGGCTATATCACTGCCCCTGGCACCCAGTGCCTCAGTTCCATTTCCTGTGGCCACTGTAGCAGCATCGTTCAGAGTGTCTCTTGTCTCGCTTGTTCCCTTAAAAAGTTCGGACTGGACCTCCCTCGTTTGATTTTCAGACCGGAATGTTAGCTCTTTTGTCTTGTGAGTTGGAATTAAAGCATAAAACTGAGTTTTGAGGCATGTATGGCCTCTAAAATACCGTTCAAGCACTGCATGGCCTGCAACTCGAAAGATCCTTCCAAAGACAGCCATTCGAAGTGCCTGTTTTGTTTGGGGGAGGGGCATCAGCTGGCCTCATGCGTTCACTACAGGGCCTTTACCAAGCCTGCCCTGAAGCGCAGGCCAGACAGGCTGATGCCGTTCTTGTGGTCAAAGTCCCTTGACCCGCCTGCCATGGGCCCCCTAAGACCACTGCTGTCTGAGGCTTCCTCTGTTTCCGGGTGCTCTCCACCGCAGCCCAAGAGACCGGAATATCGTCATCCTCGAGGTCGACAGCCTCCGCTGCAGTGGCAAAGCCTCCCTTGAGCCCGAGCCAGTCTAAGAAAAAGAAGAGGCCTGCGCCCCCAGTGGTTCCAGTGACACCGGCACTTTTATCCGAGCCCATCAAGCTCGAGGCTTTGGAGGATGAGGTGATTCCTCTGTCCAGGATGGTGGCGCCCCTCTTTCCTCATCCTAGCCAGATCTCTGGCTCACCGCGGGATTCTCCACCCCCCAGATCAGAAACCCTGGTCCCTGTTTCGCCGGTGCCTGTTGTGATGCTGCAGAAGAAGAAGAGGAAAACCAGGCACCTCGAGCCCAAACCTGTTTGAGCTCACCCGGAGGTGCCTTCATGGGAAGATTCCCGTGGTTTCCCGCTGAGGACCTTCGGCCTCAACAGCCTGCCTTCTTGGCGTTCGAGCCTGCCACATTCTTTGCTTTTAAACAGTGGCAATTGTTCTGCGAGCAGTTTCAAAGGTTCCAGCTGTACGCGGGCTCTTGCTTTCACCATCCGGCTGGACCCCCTTCTCGACCTCCGGCAAGGGAACAGCCTAGGTCAGTCATGTCTGGTCATTTAACATTGGACCCTACACAGGAGCACTGACGCCTAATAGAACAAGCTTTATACAGAGCTGCCTCTCCCATTCCACCTTGAGCTCGACAGAAGGACTTTCTTGAGGATCTTCTGAACTTTGAGTCAGAATTGGAGTTCCCTCAGGGTCAATCACCAACATCGGACCGCGAGGCCAAGCCCGACTTGGAATCTAGTGAAGATGAGAGTGAGATCAGGGGTGAATCACCAATTGATGCTGCCACCTCAGCTTCGGCGACCATCGGGAGTCACCCTCCATCTTCTTCTGAAGACTATACGTCCTATGCGCAGCTTATTGAGCACATAGCCGAGGTTCTGGATTTGGCTGTAGTTCAGCCAGAGCTACAGCAGATGGGCAAGGTGTATGACGACATCAGCAAAGACCAGTTGGCCCCACTGAAGTTGGCCTTTATCCCTTCACTTTTGAGTTTGGCCAAAGAATCTTGGGATAAACCCTCCACTTCCCAACAGATTCCGAGAAGAGTTGAGAACTTATATAAGATCCATGGTGGAGGTACAGAGTTTCTTGCAAAGCATCCACTTCCAAATTCACTGGTGGTGGATGCTACGCAGTATCGCTCTCATACTAGGTATTCAGCCTCTCCTTTAGATAAGGAAGGATAGAAACTGGACTTGTTGGGGCGCAGGTCCTATACACTTGCTACCTTTGTCCTGAGAGTAGCAAATTACCTGGCGGCCATGGGTGCCTATCACAGGCACCTGTGAAATGCAGTTCTCCCTGCATTGCATGCGGCACCAGAAGATATCAAAGCAGCCTGTCTAGCTAATCATCAGGAGGCCATGTCGCTGGCACGCCAGGAGAGGGTTGCAGCCAGGCATGTGGTGGATGCCTCTTCAAAGCAACTGGCTTCTGCGATTGCACTATGTAGACACACTTCGTTAAGATCTGCATCCATTGCTGAGGATGTGAGGAGTAGAAATGAAGATCTCCTGTTCGATGGTTTGGGCCTCTTCAACCCCAAAATGGATGAGATCCTTGAAAGTCTTCTGAAACATAGAAAGACAGCCAAGTCCTTCTCCTCCCAACCAGCATCTCGGGGCTCCTGGAGGCATTCCTATTCTTCAAGACTGTACTACAACCACTTCAGATCACAACAGGTGACCTCAAGGTCAGTCCCGACAACAGGCTGGTAGGCAGAGGCAACGCCAGCAAATTCATTGCCAGGACCGTAAGGACAAGCAGTCGGTTTAGCCTTCTGCGGCTGCTGGCACCGTTGATTCATAGGAAGATTCACCATTGATTCATTAGACTAGCCCAATAATTTTTTGATGCCTGGAGGTCAGTCACCTCTGACTCTTGGGTTCTCACCATAATTGCCACTGGTTATGCAATTGAGTTCAACTCCACACCTTGCACAGGTTTCATTAGAAATACAGACAGTTCACCTGTTTTGTGTGAGGAGGTAGACAAGCTACTCTCTAAGGATGCCATTGTCTTGGTGGAAAATCCTGACATCTCAAGCAGTCTTTTCTCGCACTACTTTATTATACCTAAGAAAGATGGTGGACTTCGACCTATCCTTGATCTCAGAGCCTTGAATTTTTACATTACGCCTTAAGGTTTTTGCATGGTCTCCCTCAATGGTACTATCCAGATGTTCAAACAGGGAGACTGGTTTGTTCTTGTTGACCTCAAGGTCATGTACGTTCACATCAGTATCCATCCTGAGTACCATCGATTTCTTCGCTTCTCACTGGATGGTGTAATATATGAGTTCAAGGCTCTCCCATTCGGGTTGTCTACCTCACCAAGAGTGTTTACGAAGTGTCTGGCTCTGGTGGCTGCTTACCAGCGTTTGCAGGGCATCACAGTCTTCCCCTAACTTGATGATTGGTTGCTAGTAGGGTCATTTCCTGAAGTTTTGTCACAGCATGTAACCTTTACTCTGTCGTTCCTCTCTGAACTTGGTTTACAGGTCAACCAAGAAAAGTCCACTCTGACTCCCACCCAGAATTTAACCTACATCAGGGGTGTCCTGGATGCGGTCTCAGGCCGTGCCTTCATTCCAGAAAGCCGCATTCTGAAGATATAGGAGCTGCTTCCTCACTTCACTGCAGGGGCAAGAGTCCAAGCTTTGTTGGTTCAGCAGCTGTTAGGCCTCATTGCCTCCACCATGGCAGTCATTCAATATGCCAGGCTGAAGATGCGTTCCCTTCAGGCATGGTACCTGGTGTTGTTCAACCCTCTCATTGATCAACCCTCCAAGACTCTTACACTTTCAGAGGAGCTGGCAGAGCAGCTGACCTGGTGATTCCTCCACTCGAATCTCCTTGGGGGCAAACCCTTCGGCCCTCTGCAGCCATCGATCCAGCTCACCACAGATGCCAGCACACATCCTGGATTTGACAGCAAATGGTCACTGGACTCCAGAAGAAGCCTGTCTTCACATCAATGTTCTGGAACTCTTGGCTGTTTTCAAGGCTCTTCAGGCATTCGAGCATCTCCTCACGGGGAAAGTGGCACAGTTGGCATCCGACAACATCACAGTCGTGTGTTATCTGAACAAGCAAGGAGGTACACACTCCCAACGGCTTCTGCATCTCACAATCCAAGTCTGGGAGTGGTGCTACGAATGCCACATCTTCCTGATTGTGGTACGTGTAGCTTCCACCGACAACCTCCTTGCAGATTGTCTGAGTCGATCCCAGAACTGCACTCACAAGTGGTCTCTGGATGATACAGTCTTCCACTCCCTCTGCCAGAGGTGGGGCACGCCATGCCTGGATGTGTTTGCTTCTGCTACGAACAGCAAATGTGTCAGGTACTGTTCCCGGGGTGCAGCAGGGAGCTTCTCAGAGAGGGATGCGTTCATGGTCCCTTGGACAGAAGGTCTTCGGTACATGTTTCCTCCCATCCCTCTGATCCAGAAGGTGATCATCAAGATCCGCCAGGACGGGGTGAATGCCATCTTCATCGCTCCCTGGTGGCCTCGCCAAGCCTGGTTTGCCCCTCCCACTTCAGTTGGCCGTGGATCACTTTCGACTCCCGAACCTCCCTCATCTGCTCTCCCTCCACAATAGCAGGACACTCCATCTGAATTCCCTGCATCTCACAGCTTGGAGGCTGGACCTTTGATAGAGGATGTCCTTAGCCGTGCCTGTAGATCTTCTACTCTGGCTACCTTTGCGCGAAAGTGAACATCTCTCTTTGACTTTGCTGCCAGACACAACTTACCTATGTGCCCTACAGCACTGGACACTCTTCTGAAGTTTCTCCTCCTTCTTTTCCAGCGTGGGTTATCATATTATGCTTAAAGTCTACATTTCCGCAATAGTTGCTTATCAGCCGCTCTTTCTTATGCAGCCAAGTTGTTTCAACATCCAATGTTGAAACAGTTCCTGAAGGGTCTCCCCAAGATGCGTCCGGCATACAAGCCACCCATGCCACACTGGTCTCTTCAGCTGGTTCTCCATAAGTTGATATCTCCTCCATTCAAGCCTCTCCCTTCCACGTCATTGAGACTACTTACCTTCAAGACAGTCTTTCTACTCGCTGTCACTTCGACAAGGCATGTGAGTGAACTCACGATGCTGCAGGTGGACCCACCTTTTATACAGTTTCACCCTGACAAAATCACTCTGTTTCCAGATGTCTCCTTTCTCCCAAAGGTGGCAACATCTTTCCACCTAAATCAGCCAGTGGTCTTAGCTACCTTTTTTCCGAACCCTACAACTAATTTGGAAATATCACTCCATTCCCTGGATGTCAAAAGGGCTTTGGCCTACTACATTTCCAGGACTGAGTCCTTTCGTTCTTCTCAAAGACTATTTGTGTCATTTCAAGGACACTCTAAAGCAGGGGTCAGGGAATTTTTTTACCTTTTACCCCCCCAAAAAAAATTTTTATATACACCGACATTACACCCTTGATTTGAAAGGAAGGAAATGATACATTATTTGAATTCAAAATCTTATTTAATCTACACAGGCTGTGTAGTGAACTAGCAGGATGCACCAGATTTAATAAAAATGTGCACTATTTTTCCTGGAACGCAGTGCACACTAGCCATGGGGTGGTATAGGGAGTACTAAGGTGTCCAACGTGCCTAGCAAGTTGCATTACATTTTTTGCTACCTCGCAGATGATTTAATCATCATCAGTGGCTGCCAGAGTGGTGCTAGCAATGGGGTGTTTGCTAGAGACTTCCAAGTTGGGTGTGTGTTTCCTACCACTTTCATCATTCTGTGTGTGGTGTGCTAAAAGGAACAAACCAGGCTAAAGGTCATGTCACCCACCCTAAGTGACATGGAAAACTCAGCAGTGGCCAGATACAGTAATTGAAAAAGATCAGTCTACATCCCAATTCCAAAGCTAGAGAGTTCCAGAAAAACATCTACTTCTGCTTCATTGACTACGCCAAAGCCTTTGACTGTGTGGACCACAACAAACTATGGCAAGTTTCTTTCTCCTTAAAGAAATGGGAGTGCCTGACCACCTTATCTATCTCCTGAGAAATCTATATGTGGGATAGGAAGCAAGAGTTAGAACTGGATATGGAACAACTGATTGGTTCAAAATTGGGAAAGGAGTACAACAAGGCTGTATATTGTCCCCTGGCTTATTTAACTTATATGCAGAATACATCATGCGAAAGGCTGGACTGGATGAATCCAAAGCCAAAATTAATATTGCCAGAAGAAATATCAACAACCTCAGATATGCAGATGATCCCACTCTCATGGCAGAAAGTGAGGAGGAAATAAAGAACCTCATAATGAGGATGAAAGAGGAGAGCGCAAAAAATGGTCTGAAGCTCAACATCAAAAAAAAACTAAGATTGTGGCCACTGGTCCCATCACGTCCTGGCAAATAAAAGGAGAAGATATGGAGGCAGAGACATATTTTACCTTCTTGGGCTCCATAATCACTGCAGATGGTGACAGCAGACACAAAATTAAAAGACACCGGCTTCTTGGGAGGAAAGTAATCAGAAACCTAGACAGCATCTTAAAAATAAGATATATCACCTCGCCGACAAAGGTCTGCATAGTCAAAGCTATGGTTTTTCCAGTAGTGATGTATGGAAGTGAGAGCTGGACCATAAAGAAGGCTGACTGCCGAAGAATTTATGCTTTTGAATTGTGGTGCTGGACTGCAAGAAGAACAAACCTATTCATTCTGAAGGAAATCAACCCTGAGTGCTCACTGGAAGGATAGATCCAATACTTTGGCCCTCTCATGAGAAAAGAAAACTCCCTGGAAATGACCCTGATGTTGGGAAAGTGTGAGGGCAAGAGGAGAAGGGGACGACAGAGGATGAGATAGTTGGACAGTGTCATCGAAGCTACCAACATTTTTGACCAAACTCCGGGAGGCCGTGTAAGATAGGAGGGCCTGGCGTGCTCTGGTCCATGGGGTCACGAAGAGTAGGACACGACTTAACAACTAAACTACAACATTTATAAAGCTTATTAAGTACATTGAAATCCTGGACTTGTTTCCTCCAAAGTAAACCATCCTCAGAAAACCTGCTATACATAGAGGTGCAGACTTTTAATACACATTTTATACACTACATAAAGTGTATACAAACATTTCACTTACTTGAAATGTAGTGTTGGAAAACAGTTTTACAGATAGAATGACTTGTCAGAGAGATAAGGAAAGCAAACTAAGTATGGACTCCCACTAGAAGCTAAAATAAGCAAACAAAGCGTACAATGGCATCATGAGAAGACAAGCTCAATGGAAAAGGCAGCAATGCAGGAAAAAATGCTATACAGTAGGAAAATAGGATGCACGTGAGATGGATTGACTCAATAAAGAAAGCCACAGTCTTTGCTTGTAAGACCTTTTGTTTGGTGTTGGAGTCAAAGCAGGACCAGGAGCAGAGAGACAAGAGATTCTGATTTGGGGAATAAACTATGATACTCTTGCCTGCTTTGAGGATGAGAAATAGAAAAATGCAATTGCTACACACTTCAGTCATCTAGTCCCAGGAAGTCAGTCTCTCTCACACACACATGCACCCACCCTCCCTCCCTAGATTTTCTACAATCTTACCTTTAAATAAGCTTGATGAACCCACTTGACCAGAGCAGTTGCTTCTTCCACAGCTTTCCTTCGGGGTGTTGACCTCACCGATGTCTGCAAGGCTGCGATCTGGTCTACGCCCTTCACCTTTGCAGCACACTGCCGCCTCAGTGTACAGGCCAATGCAGAGGCTGCTGTGGGAAGAGCTGTACTGGCTTCTGTTCTGTCATGATGCCCACCTTCCTGGTAAGTCAGCTTGCTAGTCACCCATTAGTGTGCATTCACAGAGGCCACGAAGGAGAAAAAGAAGTTACTTACTTGTAACTCCGGTTCTTTGAGTGGTCCTCTGTGAATTCACACATTCCCCCCCCCCGCTGTATGTCATGACTACCTGTTGTTATACTGTACAGCGGCGGACAGTTCTATGGAATTGAGGCACTGGGTGCCAGGGGCAGTGATATAGACTAGGTGGGCGGTCCTGGCACCAAGTACTTAAACTATAGAAGCTTCCGAAGCTGCTCTGCTCAGGCGCAGATTAACCCATTAGTGTGAATTCACAGAGGACCACTTGAAGAACCAGAGTTACAGGTAACTTCTTTTTCTATAGTTGCCTGGTTTTGGAGTTGATTGAGTTTGTGTTGCCTTGCCTCTGCTTTTTGCTAGCGCCTTTTTTTCCCTTAAGTTATTCTCTCTTTTTTTCCATGTTTTGGGACCGGCATCAGAAAACATGAATGGGGAAACATGAAATGAAATGACTTGGAAAAGGTGGTCCCTTTCATGTTTTCCATGTTTTTTCATGCAAAAAAACATGAAAAACAAAAGAGGCACCTCCAAAAGAACACAAAATGATATAAACATGAATGTTTTTGCTGTGTACATCCCTGATACTGGACTATCTGGCCTTGTTGTAAAAGATTATGAGATTGAATTAATATATTTGGACATAAATTGGCTATATAATGGGTTTTTTGTTTGTTTTTTGTTTTGTTTTTTGCAGTGGTGCAAAATATCCAAATATTCAAGACCTGAGAGAGAGAGAAAAGGAAATGGCTGAATCAAGGATGGTAAATGTATTACATATTTTGGACTATTTATGGCAGCTCTGTAATCTTGTACACAGTTATTGCTCATGGTCTTCATTTTGGCCGAAATCTTCAGTATTTGTGGCCTTTTATTCTAGTAACATTTCTTGCAATTAATGTAGAAAAAAATAAAACTGATATTGATATTTGTTAGCTTAGATCCAAAAACATGTTTGTTTCATGAAAGCACTTCTCATCATAGGACAGGGGTTGACAAATAACGGTTCTATGCTCTTTTGACACCTCTCTTCCTCTTGATGCCTCAAAAGCTACTCTGGAGAGTCAATATGTTTTCTAGAACTAACAAATCCTGTAAACAGCACATCTCTTTCAGAAAATGCAGAGATGTCCAGCACTCCGCCTTGTCCGGTAACTTTTGATACCTTTCAGCCTGTAACGCCTGACTCTGTGGCCAGGGTGCTTGGTCGCTGTTGAGCCACCACCTCCTCTTTGGACCCTTGCCCGGCCTGGCTAATCAAAGCAGCCAGGCCGATAACAACAGAGTGGGCCACCGCAATAATAAATGGGTCTCTCTTTGAGGGCAGATTTCCTTCTGCCCTTAAGGAGACACTCATTAGGCCCATAAGAAAGAAACCTAGTTTGGCGGCGGACGAAATTGGCAATTATAGGCCCGTCGCCAACGTTTCTTTCATGAGCAAAGTGGTCAAGAGGGTGGTGGCTGATCAACTTCAGGCACACTTGGAGGAAACAGATGCCCTGGATCCATTTCAGTCGGGCTTCAGGCCGCGCCATGGCACAGAGACGGCATTGGTCGCCCTGTACGATGACTTGTTGAGGGAGGCCGACAGGGGTAAGACGTCTCTGTTGGTCCTCCTCGACATCTCAGCGGCCTTCGATACCGTCGACCACGGTATCCTCCTGGGGAGGCTTTCCGAGCTGGGTATCGGAGGCTTGGCTCTGGCCTGGTTCCGTTCCTTCTTGGCGGACCGCCCCCAGAGAGTCCAGCTTGGGGAGAGTGTTTCGGCCCCATGGAGCCTCAAATGTGGATTTCCACAGGGGTCAATTATCTCCCCAATGCTGTTCAACATCTATATGAGGCCGCTGGGGGTGTGGAGGTGTGGAGCATTGTGTCATCAGTATGCTGATGACACCCAGCTCTACATCTCCTTTGTTCCAACTGCAGGTGATGCTGTCCTGTCCCTTCAGCGCTGCCTGGAGGCTGTACTGCAATGGATGCAGGAGAACGGGCTGCAGCTGAACCCGGACAAGACGGACGTTCTGAGGGTGGGTGCCCCTGTTGTGGGTGGCTTGGGTGACTCTCTCTCGTTTGGGGGGGTGGCCCTGGCCACGAAGAGTGGGGTTCGCAGCCTGGGGGTACATCTGGACCCGACGCTCACCATGGAAATGCAGGTGGCGTCGGTCGTCCGCACCACCTTTTTCCACCTTTGGCGGATTGCCCGGCTGCGTCCTTACCTCGACACGGGGTACCTTAGTACATGCGCTCGTAATCTCCAGATTAGACCACTATAACGCGCTCTACGTGGGGCTCCCTTTGAAGCTGACATGGAAACTTCAGGTGCTGCAGAATGTGGCGGCCAGACTCCTCACCGGAGTGAGAAAATCGTGGCCAAGCTGCATTGGCTGCCCATCCGTTTCCGCGTCGACTTCAAAGTGTTAATGCTTACAAAAACATGGTTATATGTTCAGGCCTTCCCTCCTGTCAATACTTAATTTCTTTTCTCCTTCTATTTATTATTTGTTTTATTATATGTGCTGTTGTTTAATTTGCAATTTTATGGGTTATTGTACATTGTAAACTTTTACGGAAGCCGCTCAGAGTGGTCGATTTGATCAGATGAGCGGGATAGAAATCAAATAAATAAATAAACCAGAAGATGACATGACTGTAAAATAAAACCTCCCCTGAAAATAAGCCCTAATACGTTTTTTTGGAGCAAAAATTAATATAAGACCCTGTCTTATTTTCGGAGAAACACGGTATCACTGCTAGTATAACTTCAGACTATCACAATAATGTGACACATCTTTTTCAGAATAAAGTAAAGGAAGAAATGCAGAAAATCAGATCTGAGTAAGTTTAATATTCAATATCTCTGACACTGATGTATATTTAAAGTATGTGTTATGTCAACAGTTCACTTACAGGAAAGATAAGCCTACATAGCACCAAATATGAAGATTATAAATAACACATTTTCTGAGCACAGTGAGTTTGTTCCCACTTTCAGTCAGCAGGTGGCAGCAGAAAACTATAATATTTGCCACAAGATTGCCTTGTAAATAGAAATTTACAATGCATTTTACAAGCAAAAATAATCTGAAGTTGCTTTAAAGCCAAACATTTATACAGGAATATTCTATAAAGAAGGTTACAAGCAACTTGCAATGACAGCAGTAAAAAGAACGTATCTGTATGCTGGGAGGAACATTTTTATGTGTTCTAAGCAGTGGTCCGCAACCTTGGGCCTCCAGATGTTCTTGGACTACAACTCCCAGAAGCCTTCACCACCACCTTTGCTGGCCAGGATTTCTGGGAGTTGAAGTCCAAGAACATCTGGAGGCCCAAGGTTGGGGACCATTGTTCTAAGGGAAACATGCATTATCTTCAGACAAATGTGCAGAAATGTGTCAAATGAAGAGTATTTGTGTGATTGTAGGGCAAATAAATGGTGGGGCCTCTATAGCAGGGATCATCAACCCCTGCTCTGCAGCCCAGTGCCGGTGGGCTTCCTGGACCTGGACCGCGGACATGGAACTCCACCCCCCCACCCACACGGGGGTGTCGCGCTTGTCTTTCAGTGGTGCCCCCCTCCATTCCTTGTCCCTTCCGCGGCCCAGGTATTCATGCTGTCAGGTTGGCACTCATTTCTTCCTTTTCCTTCTCCCTCTTCCTGCTCTACTTCCTGCTTGCGACATGGTGAAGCTCTTTGCGGCATGAGGGGTCAGGTGGAAGCTTGGCTGCTTTCCATCGCCCTCCCTTCATGAGCGCTGCGGTGGCCTGCTGGGTTTCTGGCGCCCTCCGTCTCCTCGCCACTGGAGAAAGGGTAGTTTGATGTGCAGTGGACACCCCAATGTCGCCTCTGCCACCAGGTGTGGCACTCTTTTCCGCCCCTCCCCACTCCTTTTGCCTATCGCAGCACCAGGTGACAAAGGACATTTTTACCCCACCCACCCCCCTGACTGGAGCCACTGTTTCCCCATCTTCCAGTGGGGGGGGGAACATAACATGGTCTCCCCCCAGGGGGGCTGTGAATGCAGGTTTCAGAGGGGTGGAGGGGGAGGGAGAGGCAAGGGGGGGAGTGCTCAGCAGGCAGAGCATTCCCAACCCACACACTGTTTGTGTGATCTATCCCCTGCAGCTTTCCACCCCCTTTCTATGGAGGTGCTGGATGGGAGGAGACTGAGGGCAGGTCCCATGGAGGAGAGGGGGGACAGGGCGGGCCCGGCCCATCCCCTTTCCACTCTTGGTCTGGTCTGCTCTCCCTCCCTCCTTGCAAGTGCTGGAGATTCCTCAGTGTTGTGTTGTGGTAGCTTTCCCCCCTTCTTTTTTGCCTTTCACCCCACCGGTGCCCTGGGGTCGGTTCTCCCTCAGGGCAGAGAAAGAAATGGCCGCCTCGGTGCCCTGTGCATCCTGGTTCCTCTGCCCCTTCACTGCCCTGCTGCTGCCGCTGCCGTTTTGTCTAACGCTTTTGCACATGGATAGCCAGGTGCTCGCTTGGAAGCTGGGCCCCCGGGGAGGACCTTTTGTTCCATCTCAGTTTGGTGTTGTTGTTTTTTTTTGGGGGGGGGAGCAGCCGTCTTGTCCACTTGCAGCACACCACTGAGGAGTTTATGGTGTTTGCGGGGAGGGAGGGAGAAAGGATTGGATTGGGAGTGGAGGGGGGGCTGGGCCGGGCTCGCTTTCTGCTTGCCTTCTCACAGATAGATAAATGATGGGGAAGCTGCCCTCCGCTTTGGGATGGGGATGGGGGGGCATGCAGACACACACGGGCGTGAGGGATCATCTCTCCTCTCACCCAAATGGGCGGGAGTTTTCATTTCAAGCAAAACTTCCTGTCTCTTCCCCTCCAAAGCCAAGTGGAAAGGAAACTTTCCTTATTAATCAGCTTCACCAAAGAGACAGTTAACCAGCTGCTTAACAATCTTGAGAGAATCCTTTCTCAAAGAACATTTTTGATTATTCTAAACAGGGTCATTTTAGGTGCCATGCAGTTGATCCTTGCATGCAGATGCAGGGATTACCCCCAGATGGCATATATCACACCTCAGGGCGACCCTGTTTAGTACTCTCAAGACTGATTGATCTAAATCAATAATCTGGACATCTAGTACACCTATTCCGGTGAGAGAGGAGGCTGTGGAGGGGTGTCTCCCTGATGAGGGAAATTGGCTTTCTCCTTTGTATGTTCGTTGCCGGAATGTGTGGAGGCTGTGTGGGTTTGCTTTTTCTGCAGAGATGATCTCTCGTGTTTGTGTGTCTGTGTGTTTTTTTCCCTCCCTCCTCTTCATGCCGAGGCAGATCGTGGCTTTTTTATTGTTTGTTTGTTTGTGAGGGGGCGGGCTGGGGCGAGAGGAGAGATTCGGGGGGTGGGCGGGTGAGCTGTTTTTGGGGCGATGACCTCTTTATGAAAGAAAGGTGTTGGGATGGAACAGGGGCCTTCTTTGGGGTTTCAGTTTTGGGGCGAGTGCTTGGTTTTTTGGGTGTGTAGGCATTGGACGGGGAGGCAGTGGTGGCAATGGGGTGGCAGGGGAGTCGGCACATGGTGCACTGGGGCAGCTGTTTCTCTGAGGGAGAATTGTTTTGGGGGCACTGGTTGGGTGGGGTGGGAGGGAGGAGGAGATCTGTTGGAGCACAGCACTGAGGAGTTTCTGGTGTTCACAGGGAGGGAGGGAGAGTGGATTGAATTGGGAGTAGAGGGGGGTGGGCCGGGCTTGTTGCCTTCTCCCCCCTTTTTTCAATGAGATTTGCTTTTGGACGGTCTCCTCCCGTCCAGTGTTTCTGTGGAAGGGATGGAGCGTTGTGGGGAATTGAATATGTGGATGGTGTGTAGGTTGAGGATGTGCTGCTTGTTGGGTGTTTCCCTCTCGCCTTCCTCCCTCTTTCTTCCTCCTTTTCTGAGGCTTGTGTTTGCAGCTCTTTTTGGGGGGAGACTGTGTTCTGTCCCTTTCTCCTTCGCTCTCACTGGAGGCCAGGGAAGTGGTGGTTTTGGTTGGTTGGCGGGCGTGGAGGGGAGTGTTGTGCCTGGTGGCGGAGGTGGTGCTGGGGTGTCCGTTGTGCATTGGGCTCCTCTTTTCTCCGGTGTTGGAGAGGTGGAGGGTGTTGGAGACCCAGCAGGTTGTTGCAGCGCTCATGGGGGGAGGGTGACAGAGGGCAGTTGAGTGTCCATTTGGCCCCTTTCATGCTGTTGGGAGTTTTGTTGTGTCGCAGGCGGAGGGGAGGAAGGGGGAGAGGGTGAGGAGATGAGTGTTGACTTGCCAATGTGGGTGCCCAGTTGTGGGGGGGTGGGGAACGGAGGGGGGTATTGAGGGACAGGCGCGACATGCCCCTCCGTAAATGTGACACACCCCTCTGACACACCCACCCGTGAGTGCAGGGGTGCCTCTGCCCCAACCAGTCCACACACTGAGCACCCCACCCCTCAACTGTGGTCCGAAAAACGTTGGGGACCACTGCTCTGTAGAATCGACAATCTAATTTTATGCATGATTACATGCATACTTTAAAAGAAGTTGTGAATATGATTTCAGCATTAGTGGGTTAAAAGGTAAAGGTTCCCCTTGACAATTTTTGTCCAGTCGTGTTTGACTCTAGGGGGCGGTGCTCATCCTCATTTCCAAGCCATAGGGCCAGCATTTGTCCGAAGACAGTTTCCGTGGTCGCCAGTGCAACTTAGACACAGAACGCTGTTACCTTCCCACTGAGGTGGTACCTATTTACAGTGGTGCCCTGCTACATTATGACCTTGCAGAACGACGAAACCACAGGACAGTGACTTTTTTACGATTGCTATAGTGATCGCAAAACGATGTTTCCAATGGGTTTTTACGCTGGACATGGAATAGGTCCATGCTTCGTGAATCGTTTGTTCATAATATGATGATTTTTACAACATTGCAAAATGGCTTCCCACTGTTTTCCAACCCATGCTTCAGAAGATAGCCATTAAAAACAGCTGATCAGTGCTCAGAAAATGGCTTCCCTATGGAGGATTTTCACTGGACGATGAGGTAATTTCCCCATTGGAAGGCATTCCAATGGGGATTTTTTTTTTTTTTGTATGATGACATTTTCGCTGTACAGTGATTGCTGTGGAACGAATTATTGTCATCATGCGGGGCACCACTGTATCTACTTGCATTTACATGCTTTCGAACCACTAGGTTGGCAGGAGCTGGGACAAGTGATGGGCGCTCACTCCGTCACGTGGATTCAATCTTACAGCTGAAGATCTACAGATCTTACAGCACAGAGGCTTCTGCGGTTTAACCCGCTGTGCCACCACGCTCCTGTTAGTGCGTTAAGTTTGCCACAATGTGTACATTAAGCATCATCTTTTCAAAGAGAGCTGAATCATTAGAAGATACTATTTCTATCAAAGTTCTAAGCTGACACACACATAAGTGGCCATCATGTGCTCAACCATTTGTGGTGTCTGTTAAGAAATGTTTTCTATTATGTCTGGAGAATCAGTGAAATAATAACATAACCTAAAATACAGTGGTGCTTTGACTTATGAATGCCCTGACCTATGAATGTTTTGATTTACGAGCAGCTCTGGATGCAGAATGTTGCTTTGAGTTACGAACGGAGCTTTGACTTACGAACAAAAAAACCCCCTTTCCTGCCCTTTTTTTGACCTAAGTTCATTTTAGGTCAAAAGAAGAAGAAAAAAATCTCCCCCTAGTGGTACAGTAAAGATTAACCGGCTTTGCATTAGTTCCTATGGGAACTAATGCTTCGCCTTATGAGCCATGCCTTGGCATAAGAACAAAAAACAGCCAGAATGGATTAATGGGTTTTCAATGCATTCCTATGGGAAATGCTGCTTTGATTTACGGCCACCGTTCCAATACGGATTAAGTTCATAACTCAAGGCACCACTGTACTGATTCAAAGCAATCATGTATGTGTGCACTGAACTGTATTGGAAAGGAATTAAATTAACAAATACTATGTCACTTTAAATTTAGGGATGTCGAGTTTATTTCACTGGTCATCTGAGGTGGTTCTTCCTCAATGACCCAACTCAGAGTTTAAGAATGAAGTAAACTTTCTAGGACAAAATCCAGTTGCTAGTCCCTCTAATTGCTAAATCTAGCAGTTTAATCCAAACCCTTGTGTTTGTTGTAAGGAACATTGAAAAAGATTAGTCATTTAAATTACATCAGGTGAGGTAGTTGCTAAGTCATGTCTAATTGTATTTGAATAATGCAGTTCTCACACCATGCACTATTTTGTACTTGCAGGAAAATTTAGGAACCTGTGATAGAATTTACAAATAACAAACAAGAAGCATTTTGGTGTATCAGTTTTACAATTAATGTCACTACATATATTTCCTCCCTGTAGGTTGGAAAACACCAGAAATGAACTGGGAAGCAAAACAATTGCCTTTCAGGAAATGGTTCAAGAGCTGGAACGAGTAAAATGTTTGGAGTCAAAGACATTCAAGGAGAAAGAAGAAATGAGATCAAAACTGGACGAAATGTGTGAAGAAAGAGTAAAATCTGAAAAAGTACGTAACTCTGTTAGTAGGTAATTGGACTTGGAATCAGATATTGGTGACATGGTGAGTAAATCTCACCAGAGTCTGAACAAAAATATAATTCTTCCCATTGGAGTCCTTTCATCTATAGTAAAATATTATTTTTAAAGTCAAGAATGTATTCTGTCACACAAGCTGTAGATTAATCCTGTGTTCATGTACAGTCAGTAATGTTCTGGTGCTTTTCTTGTAACACAGGAGATGTATCTTTTGAGGAAACAGATTGAATCTCTTGCTGAGGAGAATGGGAAGCTGGTTGGCCACCAAAATGTAAATCAGAAGATTCAGTATCTTGTAAAGTTGAAGAAAGAACATGCTAAACTGATAGAGGTAAGATTAAATGTGTGTAAGACAAGACATAGAAAGTAATAGGACACTGAGTCACAAGGTCCTTGCACAGTATGTCCAAAGTAATACACTCTCCTGTTGGTGGTAAGGCTCTTCACTTTTTAGCACTCCTCTCAGCTATAACATATTTTTACCATTCTTTGTTGGGCTCTTTGAGGGTTTTTCCCTCTGCCTATAGGTTCACTTACAGAGTGAACTGTGTTAAGGAGCCCAGGATCACCATCATTGGTTCAAAAGTATGGTGATTGTGATCCCTGCCTTCTTGGGTAGGAGAAGCCCTGGGGCTGAATCTGGCTGTCCTGTGAATCCAGTCTAACCCTCTGATTCCCTAGACTGCCATGCTCTGTTATGACACTATCATTTGATAGTTTTTCAGCTTTTTTCCATTGTAGAAGTTTGCCTCTCCTAAAGCTTTGTTGTTGACAATAGTAGATTTAAGTCAAAATAAAGCTTTTAGCCCTACTCAACCACTGTAGTGGAGTTCCTGAGAATTACTCTAAAATTGAATTGGCGTCTCTGGCTGAAAGACCTTCCAACACCCTTGACTTAAACCCATCCTTTCAGACACCCCCTTTCGGACCCACCAGGAAGGATTAGTCACATAAAGCATTTCATTCTTTCTTTACAGGAAGTTGAAGGACTTCGTGTTGAGAACGCCTTTCTAAAAGGAAGATGTCAAGAACCGTCTTCATTTACTGCACCCAAAAATGAAAGTGTTGATGTTTATAATATTGATAAAGCAAAGAAGTAGGACTTGACTTATCCCTGTTAAACAAAATTTTGCATTGCTTAACTTCAAAGCAATCAAAAAGTTCCAAGAACTTTCTTTTTTCACATACTGTGTCTTGTTTGAATTCTATCTTTCTTAACGAACCAGTCTGGCAAATCAGTCCCAATTACATATGTTAAATTTGCTGGGAATTGTACCTTGCATCTTAATGAATATCAGAGGACTTCCTGTCTTTTGAAGAAGGTTACAAGATTTCATATACTAGACTAATTGTAGATTAAAAAGGACCCGATACAGATTTCACAATGTATATATGTTCAATGTGCAACAAATATATTGCAGGGCTACAAAAATAATCCACATTTCTATTGCTGAAACATGTTTTCCACAAGCAAGTTTTTCTTTTTGATATAGCAAAATGATCAATTAAATCAGAAGATGATCTTTTATTTGATACTCTGAACAATAGGAATTTGTAGACTCCCTTTCTGTATTTGTTCTTTGCTTTGGAATTAGTGTTTCTTTTTAGCTGAACACTGTCTATATAAATATTTAAAAGTCCAAGGCTAGTACCAAGCAAAGATGTCAATACCATCATCCAGTTCGGTGTCATGTATAGCAACTTACACAGTTTGTTTTCTAAGATCACAAGTCTTCTTTAGTCTTATTTTAAAACCATGAATGCCTACTGCAAATAGGTGAAGTATTTCACATTTGTAAATTTATGCAGTCATGTAATGGAGGTGGAGGAATTAAATTAGCTCTCTAATATTTATAATGGCTAAAATCCTGTTGCCATATGTTATGCCACTTAAGGTGGATGACATCATCAACCACAGCAGTTTTTCAGAAATCAGACATTTCTGATTTTCCCCCTGAAGGCCCCAAGAATCCTTTCTGTCAGGAAGCTGTGGAGGGCCACTTATTTAAAATCACCACTTCAGTCGCCATTTTCCATAATTAAAGGCTGCGCCCCTGTCCTATGGCTCCCAGCAACTTCCCAATGAGAAAAGTGTTGCCATGAAAGCCTTAGGACCTTCAGCAGAGAAATCAGAAATGTTTGATTTCAAAAAAACAATTGACATCTCAGTTAAGTGACTGTAGTTTTGGATATTAAATAATTCATTGTTATCCTAATTTAGACATCACTTTGATTGGAGGAAACCACAAAATGGAAGAGAATCTGCACTTGAGGAGGACATGCACATAATTAAAGTCTATAGTTTGAATAAAGAGAATGTGACTTTGAATCAAGTCTAAATTGCCTCTCACTTTAGGTATTACACAGGAATACTCATGTACAAAATACATATCTCTGGAAGTAGGTGAGCATAGCAAATACATTTTCTTAGCAAATATGTATGAACATGGATTGGAATCCTACTTCCAGTCTCTGAGCTTGGGCAAATATTCTGTCATACAAAAAGCTGAAATACTCTTAGGTGGATAGGTAGTTTCAACAGAATGTAGACAAGACGATATTATATATTTTTATTTGTTGCTTTGAACTCTTTCAAAGAAATGTGCACATCTAGCTTTCTTTGTTATGAAAAAGCCTGGGCCATGACAGTTAGTTTCATAGAAAAAAAGATTGTTGAATGTTTAGAAATGGTCCACTCATGCTCTATAGTGTATCTTTTCGCAGCTACAGCTCTTTTCTCAAAACTTTGGTTTTCTCACCTTCTATTTGACATGACTGCTTTCTAAAGACCATACATAAAAGGATTTTGTACTCAAATGAGCTTTATTTTCTTTATTTCTTTTCAAATACCCCTTAGTTTGCAAATGGCTATTTGAAGCTCTTAATTTGAAAATTGATCTTTAAAGCTCTTAATTTGCTTATTCTCAGCATGTGGCCTATAGAACTCTATGCAAAACTTACAAAAGCTTTGTTTCTCCTGGTTTACTGAATGTCTAGAGGGGCCAAACAGCATCCCCACCATACACAGCTTCAACTCAAATCAGCTGTTGCATAAACTTTAGGGATCCTTCACCCTTCTTTCTACTTTTCATTGGTTTGATAGGGGAATTTTTATATCCACCACAAGTAAAACAACCCTTCACAGATTGCTGCCTTGTCATGGCGAAGGGGCTTGAGTAATTCAGAGAAGCTATGGGCTATGTCGTGCAGGGCCACCCAAGACGGACAGGTCATAGTGGAAAGGTCTGACTAAACGTGATCCACCTGGAGCAGGAACTGGCAAGTCACTTCAGTATCTTTGCCAAGAAAACCCCATGAACAGAAACAAAAGGCTAAACGATATGATGCTGGAAGATGAGCCCCTCAGGTTGGAAGGCATCCAACATGCTACTGAGGAAGAGCAGAGGACAAGTACAGTTAGCTCCAGAGCTAATGATGTGGTTGGGCCAAAGCCGAAAGGATGCTCAGCTGTGGACGTGCCTGGAAGTGAAAGGAAAGTCCCATGCTGCAAAGAAAAATACTGCATAGGAACCTGGAATGTAAGATCTATGAACCTTCATAAGTTGGATGTGGTCAAACGGGATGGCAAGAATAAACATTGACATCCTGGACATCAGTGAACTAAAATGGACAGGAATTGGTGGATTCAGTTCAGACAATTATCATATCTACTATTGTTGGTAAGAATCCCGTAGAAGAAATGGAGTAGCCCTCATAGTCAGCAAAAGAATGGGAAAAAGTGTCCTGGGATACTATCTCAAAAATGATAGAATAATTTCAATACGAATCCAAGGCAGACTTTTCAACATCACAGTCATCCAAGTTTATGCACCAACCGCCGATGCTGAAGAGACTGAAACTGACCAATTCTATGAAGACTTACAACACCTTCTAGAACTGACACCAAAGAAAGATTTTCTTCTCATTATAGTGGGCTGGAATGCTAAAGTAGGGAGTCAAGTGATAAAAGGAACAACAGGAAAGTTTGGCCTTACAGTGCGAAACGAAGCAGGGCAAAGGCTAATAGTTTTGTCAAGAGAACAAACTGGTCATCACAAACACTCTTTTCTAACAACACAAGAGGTGACTCTACACATGGACATCACCAGATGGGCAATACCAAAATCAAATTGAATATGTTCTCTGCAACCAAAGATGGAGAAGCTCTATACAGTCAACAAAAACAAGACCTGGAGCTGATTGTGGCTCTGATCATTAGCTTATAGCAAAACTCAAGCTTAAACTGGAGAAAGTAGGAAAAACCACTGGGCTAGTCAGGTATAATCTAAAGCAGGGGTCAGGGAACTTTTTTACCTTTTACCCCCCCAAAAAAAAAAATTATATAGGCCAACATTGTGTGAAATGAGTGCAATTGTTCGGTAGTTGGTGCATTCTTTGGCACTGCCCTTCTTTGGGATTGGGTTGTAGACTGATCTTTTCCAGTCCTCTGGCCGTTGCTGAGTTTTCCATTGATGATGATTAAAAAAGCACACTGGCCCTTTGATATTGGACTGTGGCACCAGGGTGGGTGACATGGCCTTTAGCCTGGGTTGTTCCTTTTTGCACACTACACATAGAATGATTAAACTGGTAGGGAAAACCCCCTCCCCAATTCTGTGTTGGCTGTCTAGCAAGCATGTCATTGCTAGCACTACACTGGTAGCCACTGATGATGATTAAATCCTCTGCGAGCTAGCAAAAATTTAATGCAACTTGCTAGGCATGCTGGACACCTTACTATTCCCTATACCATACCATGGCTGGAGTGCAATGTGTTCCAGCAAAAATAGTGCACATCTTTATGAAATTTGGTGCATCCTGCTAGTACACAGCCTGCGTAGATTCAATAATATTTTTAATTCAAATAATGTATGATTTCCTTCCTTTCGAATCATGATCACTGCAGAGGGTGACAGCAGCCACGAAATTCAAAGATGCCTGCTTTTTGGAAGAAAAACAATGATAAACCTAGACAGCACCTTAAAAAGCCACCCACCTTAATTCAAAGTTTCTCTTTTGCTTGCCTGTTCATTTTCACAGTTCTCTCTCTCTCACACACACACACACACACACACACACCCATCCATCCATCCATCCATCCATCCATCCATACACCCTAATTCTAATGCTGCTGGATGGGGACTCCTGCCTTAGACTATGTGGGCAAGGAAACAATATTTGTTTTAAAATGCAAGGCCACTGGCACTGTAGAGACCAGTACCAATTATGTTGCCCGGCAGACAAGGGCGTGGAAGATTCACACAGAGCATCGTCAGGATTAAAGGGGCCAAACTCTGGGTTTCTTCTGTTAAATTTCTTTGTTGTTTAGTCATTAAGTCATGTCCAGCTCTTCGTGACCCCATGGATCAAAGCATGCCAGGCCCTCCTGTCTTCCACTGTCTCCCAGAGTTGGGTCAAATTCATGTTGGTATCTTTGATGACACTGTCCAACCATCTCATCCTCTGTCGTCCCCTTCTCCTCTTGCCTTCACACTTTCCCAACATCAGGGTCTTTTCCAGGAAGTCTTCTCATGAGATGGCCAAAGTATTGGAGCCTCAGCTTTAGGATCTGTCCTTCGAGTGAGCACTCAGGGTCGATTTCCTGCAAGATGGATAGGTTTGTTCTCCTTGCAGTCCAGGGGACTCTCAAGAGTCTCTTCCAGCACCACAGTTCAAAAGCATCAATTTTCCGGCAGTCAGCCCTCTTTATAGTCCAGCTCTCACTTCCGTACATCACTACAGGAAAAACCATAGCTTTGATTATGAGAACCTTTGTTGGCAAAATGATATCTCTGCTTTTGAAGATGCTGTCGAGGTTTGTCATCACTTTCCTCCCAAAAAAAGCAGGTGTCTTTTAATTTCATGGCTGCTGTCACCATCTGCAGTGAGCATGGAGCCCAAGAAAGTAAACTCTGTCACTGCCTCCATATCTTCCCCTTCTATTTGCCAGGAGGTGATAGGACCAGTGGCTATGATCTTAGTTTTTTTGATGTTGCGCTTCAGACCATTTTTTGCACTCTCCTCTTTCACCCTCATTAAGAGGTTCTTTAAATCCTCCTCACTTTCTGCCATCAGAGTGGAATCATCTGCATATCTGAGGTTGTTGATATTTCGGCATTCTTAATTCCCGCTTGGGATTCCTCCAGTCCAGCCTTTCACATGATCTATTCTGTATATAAGTTAAATAAGCAGGGAGACAATATACAGCCTTGTCTAACTCCCTTCCCAATTTTGAACCAATCAGGTGTTCCATATCCAGTTCTAACTGTTGCTTCCTGTCCCACATATAGATTTCTCAGGAGGTTCTTTAATTCCTCCTCACTTTCTGTGTAGTCAATGAAGCAGAAGTGGATGTTTTTATGGAACTCTGTAGGTTTCTCCATAATCCAGCGCATGTTAGCAATTTGGTCTCTAGTTCCTCTGCCCCTTCGAAATCCAGCTTGTACTTCTGGGAGTTCTCAGTCCACATACTGCTGAAGCCTGCCTTGGAGGATTTTGAGCATAACCTTGCTAATGTCTGAAATAAGTGCAATTGTACGGTAGTTGGAGCATTCTTTGGCACTGCCCTTCTTTGGGATTGGGATGTAGACTGATCTTTTCCAATCCTCTGGCCGCTGTTGAGTTTTCCAAACTTGCTGGCATATTGAATGTAGCACCTTAACAGCGTCATCTTTTAAGATTTTAAATAGTTCAACTGGAATGCCATCACCTCCACTGGCCTTGGTGTTAGCCATGGTTCTCCCAAGTGAACTCTGTGAATCACACATTTGGGTCTTGTCCGCGCTTGCGTGGAACGTTCGGAATATTCTAGAGCTCTTTATCTGAAATATCAAAAAGATACATTGCCCCCTATTGCGCATGAGCAACCTCCCTTTCCCTCCAGTTCCTTTTCATCCGCCATCGCTCACGGAACGTTTTCGGCTTGCTTCTCTTGGCTATTGCTATACGGTATTTCTACTTGAATTTCTCTTGCCCCCCCGACCACGGACTGTTGACTATTCTTCTGCTTTTCGGACTTTGGCTTGGTTTTCTTTTTTTGCTTGGTGTAGGTCTTTACGACCTTAATTGGAGGCTTCCCGCCTCAGCGGGGAGGCCTATTATCTACTTAACCTTAATAGTCCTGGGAACTTGGGCTTTTTAGCCCTCTACTATTGTGTTTATGCCAGTGTCCGGTCCCTTTAAACAATGCCAGGGATGTAATAAGAAAATTCCCTTTTATGATAAACATTCTAAGTGCCTTTTTTGTCTTGGAGAGGGGCATAATACGGCCGTTTGTTCTTTTTGTAAAGAATTCACTAAGGCGGCTCTTAAAGCGCCCTTCACCTTTTGGAAAGATCCCTCTCATCAACTCATTCATCAGCTATGGAATCTGTTTCTGAGCCTTCTAGCACCCCTCGATCTGAGGCGACAGGCTCACTTCCTCTGGCGGGCACTTCTAAATCTGTTAAAACTTCAAAGAAGGGAACTGCCTTTCCCGCCAAAAAGGCTTCGACGTCGACCGCAGGGAAGGAGGTTTCTAAGCCCAAGAAGCCTGCTCACTCTAAGAAGGCAAAAACTAAGGATACTGTGGCTTTGCAGCCTGTCTCTGCCTCTCTTCCTTCCCCTATATTGGAGGACTCGTCTAGGGATAGGGATTCCCTATCTGAGGCAGCTCCATCATTGCCTCCTTCCCAACGTGGGGAAGACGACGGTCGACGTGGGCATTCTCCGAGCCCAGTCAGGCTTGAAGAGGCTGCATTATCCAGCCCTCATTCTGCCCCTATTGGCCTTGCTCCTGCCGGCCGGGCGATTGAGACATCGAAGTCTCCTCCTCTGTCTCAAGAAGGAGAGGTCCCTCGTAAACGGACCTCAAAGAGGAAACATGTATCCACCGATCCAGATGGTGGTTCCGACGTGGAGGAGGACTCACGTCGTAAAAGGCACAAGCATATGAAGACTAAGCACTCCCACTCCCGACGGGGTCGTACCAAGCATCGACGTCGTTATTACGACGCTGATGACACTTCTCCTTCTTCATCGTCGAGTTGCTGCAGGCACAGGAAGCGGCATTACTCATCCTCATCCACGACGTCGTCCTCTCCTTCGCCTGTACGACGTCGTAAACCTCATTCTACCCGTGCTACTCAGGTTGCTGACATTACTAAGAATGTCCCTCCTCCTTCGACGTCGAAGGCAAAGGGTACTGGTCCTCAACTTTCCCTCGCTGAGGTCTCTGTTCACGCTCTGCCGTCTGAAGAGGATGAGGAAGATGGTGAACTTTCCTCAAATGAAGAAGCAGTGGATTTTGCGACTCAGCAGGGACAGTCTCCTATAGAAGCTGACTCGTTTGATTCTGACACTGGGAATCCTCACCCATCACCCCCTACTGAGGATTTCTCATCTTATTCTCAAATGATTGAGAGAATGACAAAGGCTCTTTCAATGCAGGCAAACATTCCACCTGCTCCTACTGATGATCCCATTTTTGGTGAAATTGATAAGGATTCTGCTCAACCTCTGAGTGTCAATTATATTGCTAAACTTTACGCTTTAGTTATGGACGCCTGTTCCCAACCTGCCAACCCGGTTGCTGTCACACGCAGGACGGAAAACATGTACAGAGTTCATGGGGAGGAGGTGAGCTTTCTGTCTAAACATCCAGCCCCCAATTCGGTTATAGTTCATGCCAATGCATCCAAAGCCTCGGGGAGGCCGCATGTGACCCCTCCTAATAAGGAAGGGAGGAAGTTGGACGTTTTGGGAAGGAAGCTTTATTCCTTCCAGTCTCTCTTGCTTAAGATTTTTAACTATCAGGCCATGATGGGTGCATATCAGAAGCACTTATGGGACAAAGTTCTTCCAGCCCTACAATCAGCTTCCCCGGATATAAGACAAGATTGTCTTAATGCACATGCTGAGGCCATGACTCTTTCAAAGCATCAGACTCTTTCAGCTAGACACGCCACTGATGTGGCAGCTAAATCTCTTAATTCGGCTATTACTCTGAGGAGACATGCTTGGCTTAGAGCCTCAGGTATTGTTGAGGACATAAGGAAACAAATTGAAGACCAGCCATTTGACACAAAGGGTTTATTTAACGAAAAGACTGATGAATCCTTAAAATCCATACATGAAAGTAAGAAAACTGCCAAATCATACACTATACATCAGCAGCCACGTTTCCAAAAGCATCAATGGCAACGACAGTATCCTCAGTCGCAATATCAGCAGCAGGGCTCGCAATCTTTTCGCCAGTTCAGAACATCTGGTGCTAGATCCACTCAGCAGTCCTCCTTCACACCTGCATATAGACAACAACAGCAGACTAAACGTCAGTCTTTCCGTCCCCCTTCTAAGAAGTCCAGACAGTTTCTTTGACTTCGTGACAGTCACCGGCTCATGCCATCAAACCCGACTCTCCCCATTTCTACCAAATTGGCAACTTATAACTCAGGACTCTTGGGTCCTCAGCATCATACAATTCGGATATCGTCTAGAGTTCATCAAACTCCCTCCTCTAGGATACCTCAAAGTCACAGCTTCCAACCCTGTCCTAGAGGAGGAGGTTCAGGCTCTGATCCAAAAGAAAGCTGTCCAACTGGTCCCGCATCACGAAATCCCAAGAGGGTTTTATTCCAGGTATTTCACCGTCCCCAAGAAGGACGGAGGCCTTCGCCCAATCCTAGATCTAAGAAAATTAAACACTTACCTGTGTCCTCATCGGTTCCGGATGGTAACACTGGAGTCCATTGTCCACCTATTGAGGAAAGGAGATTGGTTTACAGTCATAGACCTAAAGGACGCATATTTTCATGTTACGATTCATCACAATCACAGAAAATACCTGAGGTTTATCACAAACAAAACCCCTCTACAGTATATGGCCTTACCCTTCGGTTTAGCAATGGCTCCACGCACTTTTACAAAATGTATGGCTCCGGTTGCTGCCTTTCTCCGTCTACAAGGTGTAAAGATTTTTCCTTACATCGACGACTGGCTAGTGGTGTCACCTTCCAGACGAAGGGCAGTTCAGGACACAAACTTCACTATACACACTTTACAAAGTCTAGGTCTCACCATAAACTGGGACAAGTCAACGCTAACTCCTTCTCAAGTGATGTCGTACATAGGAGCCACTCTGGACTCAAAAAAGGCAAGGCTCTTTCTGCCTGGGGACCGCATACAAAAGCTTCAAATAGCCCTGCAGGGATTCCTACCCCATGCTCTAGTGTCAGCGCATCAGGCCGAACATCTGCTAGGCCTCATGGCATCAACAACGGCTGCCTTGCCTCACGCCAGGCTCAGAATGAGGTCACTACAGGCATGGCTCCTTCATCACTTCAACCCGTTGTACGACCACCCAAAGAAACAGTTGAGAGTCTCTCCAGAGTTAGCAAGACAACTGTTGTGGTGGGGCTTCCGGCCACATCTTCTAATGGGCCGACCTTTTCGACCGCTACGACTGTCGGCTCAAGTTACAACGGATGCGAGCCCCACGGGTTGGGGGGCTCATTGCAGCGGCCACACCGTGAATGCTTTGTGGACCTCTCGTCAAAAGGGCCTCCACATAAACCATCTAGAGTTAATAGCAGTAATAAAGGCCTTCAAGGCCTTTCTTCCCATAATACAGGGTCGTGGTGTGCAGGTTGTAACAGACAATACCACGACCCTGTTTTATATCAACAAGCAGGGAGGAACAAAGTCTCTGTCCTTACTTTACCTAGCTGTACTACTCTGGGAATGGTGTTGTGTCCATCATGTGTATCCCGTTGCCATTCATATAGCAACAACAGAGAACTCTCTAGCAGACACTAAGCCGTCGAAAAAGTCAGTCCCACGAGTGGGAACTGAAGGACCACATGTTTCACGAATTGTGCCACAGATGGGGCTATCCTCACATCGACATGTTTGCTTCGAGCAAGAACAAGAAATGTCACGCTTATGCCTCAAGAGCAGGGAAGGATCCCTCATCCCTGGGGGACGCCTTCATGATTCCCTGGAAGAAACATTTCATTTACCTGTTCCCGCCGATTCCTCTAATTCAAAGGACCATAGTCAGGCTAATCCAAGACAAGGCCTCAGCCATCCTGGTTGCTCCATTCTGGCCACGTCAACCGTGGTTTCCAGTCCTCCGCGAGATAGCCACGGACATCTTCAAGTTTCCAATGATACCAGACTTGCTCTCCAGGGACTCAGGGTCCATTCTTCACCCGGACGTGGAATCCCTTCACCTGACCGCTTGGAGGATCTGCCAGAAATTAAAGAGATATTAGATAAGTCTAGGAAACCTTCCACTAAATCCTTGTACAAATACAAATGGGACAACTTTGTCCGTTTTGCTTCTTCTAAAGATCTTCAAACATCGCCCGTTTCTTTGAGAACTTTGTTGATCTATTTAAGGCATTTGTTTGACCTCGGTTTGTCTGTTTCAACTTTGAAAGTTTATGCGGCTGCTATAATTGCTCATCAGCCTTTCGGTTCACGTTCTACACGCTTGTTTACCCACCCGACTGTTAAGACTTTTTTTAAAAGGACTTATGAACGCTCGCCCACCTGTAAGAGCTCCTATCCCTCAATGGTCTCTGACTCTTGTTCTGAATGCGTTAATGAAACACCCCTTCGAACCCATGTCATCCTGTGATCTCAAGTTTCTCTCCTTAAAGACTCTGTTTTTGGTGGCTATTACGTCCGCCAGGAGAGCCTCTGAGTTAGCAGCTCTAAGATCAGATTCGCCTTATCTACAATTCTACAAGGATAAGGTAGTCCTCTTTCCAGACATTTCCTTTCTTCCTAAGGTGGTGTCTGAATTTCACCTAAATCAGCCCATATCATTGCCGACCTTGTTCTCTGATCCATCCTCGGACATTGAGAGAATGCTGCATTCTTTAGACGTCAAGAGGGCTTTGTCCTATTACGTTTCAAGGACTAAAGACTTTAGGGCTTCCCACAAACTTTTTTTGTGTTACTATGGATCACGCAAGGGGTCTGCTGCTTCATCTCCTGCCTTATCTAGGTGGTTAGTCTCCACTGTAGTTTTGGCTTACCAGCTATCCAAGAAGGATGTTCCTGAAGGTATTTGTGGACACTCGACGAGGTCAATGGCAACGTCTACTGCTTTGCTCCGGGGCGTCGACATACCTGATATCTGCAGGGCGGCTACCTGGTCCAAGGTGTCCACTTTTGTCACCCATTACCGACTTGACCTTCGGGCTAAAAAGGAAACATCCTTCGGAAGGGCTGTCCTCACATCAGTTCTCCAGTGACGGCCCACCTTCCGGTAAGTTAGCTTGTCAGTCACCCAAATGTGTGATTCACAGAGTTCATTTGGGAGAAAGAGAGGTTACTTACCTGTAAATATGGTTCTCCAAGTGATACTCTGTGAATTCACACATACCCTCCCATCCTCCCCACTGTCCGTCACTGCTACTAGGTGCAAGCCTCAAGACTAGCGATGACGGATATGTGGAACTGGAGGGAAAGGGAGGTTGCTCATGCGCAATAGGGGGCAATGTATCTTTTTGATCTTTCAGATAAAGAGCTCTAGAATATTCCGAACGTTCCACGCAAGCGCGGACAAGACCCAAATGTGTGAATTCACAGAGTATCACTTGGTGAACCATATTTACAGGTAAGTAACCTCTCTTTTCTAAGGCCCACTTGACTTTACTCCAGGATGTCTGGCTCGAGGTCACCAACCACACTATCTGGGTTGTCTGGGACATCCAGATCTTTCTGGTATAATTCCTCTGTGTATTCTTGCCACCTCTTCTTGATGTCTTCTGCCTCTGTTAAGTCCCTACCATTTTTGTCCTTTATCATGCCCATCTCTGCACAAAATTTTCCTTTGATATCTCCAATTTTCTTGAACAGCACAGCACAGCCCATAGCTTCTCTGAATTACTCGAGCCCCTTCGCCATGACAAGGCAGCAATCTGTGAAGGGGTTAAATTTGTATGGTCCCCTAATTATCCTTGGTGCCTCCCATTCTAGAATAGCATTTTGTAGAATAGAGCTGCTCTTCTGACTGCCCTCTTCCCATTGCCCTCTCTTTTCAGCTTAAGTTGCTTGCTTCTGTCTTTTAAAGCACTAGAAAAGTTTTTGAATCTATTATGGGTAATAGATAGTTGGCTTACCCTTAAAAAAAAGTTAAGAGAAGTGTTACAAGATGGTAATAGGCGCAACTTACACTGCACATTTCTAGCAAGCATACAGAGTACATGAAGGAGGAATGTGTATATAACCACAACAAAAAGAATGAACTTCAATAGTAATACAGTATAAGGCTTGATGGGAGAAAACTTGTTGCCTTCTTTCTACAACATCTAATGGTATGAACTGCTAACACAGTACCGCCTGATTGATTGATCTTTAACTTCCCTCTGGCTACCAAGCCCATTTTGGGCAGTTCATAACATGCCTAACAGTTCTCGAGAGAAGAAACGCAGATCTTTAGGCAGAAAGCAGGTTGTTTCCATTAACTATTTGGTTTTATTTTAACTGCTCAATTTTCTACATGTCTATTCAAAAGTCATTTTAGAAGTTAGCCTTTAAGGTGCCGCATGTTTTTATCTTTTGTTTTATTTTGTTTCTTTGGATTTTGCCTGATATACTCAAAAGTAAATTTCTTTGCATCCCAGGCGACGTACTTCCAGGTGAGTACAGGACTGCGGTCCGCTCCTTGTTGCAAATGTCAAAACCCACGCACACCGCAATACGTAGAATCCCATACAGCTTCCGGCGCCTTTATTGGGGGGGGGAGAGAGAGGGAGATGTGTGATCACGTGGGCCGAGCCTACCCGGAAGAGTGTTCCGCAGCAACCACGTGAGTTCACGGATGGTTTGGGAAGGGCGATCGGAGCAGCGATGCCGGCTGGCTTAGGGGCCGCGTACGCCTCAGGGGCGGGTCTGTTGGGGGCGCTGGCTGCCTGCTCGGCTAAAATGGCCCTGGGCGGGGATTACCTGCGCGAGGGCTGCGTTGCCGTCCTGGGAGGAGAGGAGGACTCTGCCACTGATGCTTGCGCCTGGGTAAGAGGCGCCCGCTGCTCTTCCTTAACACAGTCTTGAGCTGATTGGCCGGGGCAGCCGCTTCCGAGGAAGGCCGTTTGGTCTCTGGCTTTCGGTGCAAAAAATTGAGTCGAGGCAAGCACACGGAAGCTCCGAAGTCTCCCGGAACCGGACTTCTTTAACTGTATCACGAGCTTTTCCCTTTATGTCTCGTCCACGAAACCTGTTTGGTGTTGTTGTTGTCGTTATTTGGGTCCGATCAACTGTGCGTAGTCTGAAGTAATACTGACATTACAGGTTACTTACTCTCCACACGATCCCTCGTGTTCCGCAGGAGGAAGCAGGGAATTTTGAAAGCCTGCACAGTTACCCATATGCTTCAGTGGCCCCTATTCTAGAAATGCCTTTTTGTGACATTTTCAGGATAGGGATCGTTGTAATTTGTTGAAGGAAAAATAGAAAGAACCTAGTGCTACTTTGTTATGCGTTATCAGACCACAAACGACTTAATTAGAGTTTTCAAGGCATGTGAGATATTTAAGAAATCGTTTTGCCATTACTGTCCCGCCCCCGTGAGATTCCATGATCAAGCCGAGATTTTAACGCACGTCTCCTGAGTCCTAGTCCATCACTCCATCCATTGCACACACACCCCACTGCATTGGATGTTGGCATTTCAGAGAATAGCTGATGTATTTCGGCCGCCTTCAGGGCAGGAAATGTTATGCTGAGTTATGGGTGAAGTTAAGGGTAGATACACAAAAGATTGGGAATTCAGTATAGTGGATTTAAGTCCAGGGAACTTGAATAGTCTCAGCTGGAGTGTACAATTTGAAGCAAATGAGATTTGTTAATCAACTTTCCAGTAAGTACCATTAATTTCAATGCATCAACTCCAGTTAGGACTAAATTTAGATTTTATATCCAGTGTGGTGTAATGGGTAAAGTGACAGATGGGGACTCAAGAGGTCTGGGTTCAAATCCTCACTCAACCACAGAAACTCACTGGGGTGATAGAACTGGTAAAATCACTCCTTAAATATCTCATTTACCTTGAAAGGTAAGTGGGTCCTAAAGGTAAATTAGGTTTGCCATAACGTGGTTCTGACTTTATTTATTTATTTATTTATTTACAGCATATAACATAGTAAAGTAGACCTTTATTATGGAGGTCTACTCCACCCAGAGTAGACCTTTGATCTAGATGGGCGGGATAGAAATCCAATAAATAAATAAAATAAATAAAGTTCCATTTAGTCTACACAATTATAATAAATGTTAAAAGCTGCTTCTGAATTTGAGATTAAGAACTATGGGTAAGTGTTATTTGAACTAAATACAATGAATACATTGAAAACCGACAAGGGAGTTCACTCACTGTGCTGTAATGGTTGGGACTGGGGTCAGAACAGACCATACAGTTAGCACCTCATCAGAAATGGAACTCCTTTAAGAAGTAAAATACTTTCGTTTCTCCCTGCGCAAGGCTTTTTCAGTGTTGCAAATTGCAAACAAGGTGTTTTTATTTTAAGATTAATCGTCATTTAGTCGTGTCCGACTCTTCATGACCCCATGGACCAGAGCACGCCAGGCCCTCCTATCTTCCACTGCTTCCTGTAGTTGTAAGATTCATCAGCTGGAGGTTAATAGACATTATTTGTCAGTGGTATTGCTCAGGTATAACACTTCTGGAGGAACTGAACTCCAGAGGGGGGCTTTTGTTACCTACTTGTGGTGTTAGCATCTCATATACTTCTGCTCCAAGAGAATGTCTGGTGCTGTGCAATCCAAAGCATCTTTGCTCAGAATGAATCCCTGCAGAGTTCAGTGGGGCTTTCTAGTAGGTGTGTTTAGGAGTTTAGGGCTTCATCTTAGAGGAAGAGTGCTGCAGGTAGGAGAGGGATTGTTTTCTAGCTATGATTGCAATTGAAATAGGAAAAAGACTGAGGTTGAAAAAGCTAAGTTTGAGCTCCATATACATTTTATAGTGTTGGCTGACCACCCTTTTAGACCTGTTGTTTATTGAACAGTAGACTTTGGTTTTCTGTTTAAGTTGTGCCTCCTACAAGCCCAGCCCATATATATCATACGTGAACACAAATATTAGCAAACTTGCATAAGCCTGCACTAATGTCCTTCCAAAGGAAATCAACTGTGGGTAAACTCTGTGCTCTAGAACATCTCACTGCTCAAAGAAGTGGGGCGTGTGTAAAAAATAGGCTTAATAAAATTGGTTAAGACAGTTACTACCATTCTTCCTTACTGCATTCATGGAAGAACATTAATGAGCAAAACCCATTGTGTTTCTGGCTTTCCTTGGCCATAGATGAGAAGTACTGTAGGAAAAGCTGTGGCATCCATCATTCCCGCAGTGGCCTACTAGGCAAGTACATGAGGGCATGCTCTGTTCTTAGTCCCTGCCAGCTAGTATTCAGATACATATTGCATCTGATTCTGGGGATAATATACCAGCATCATGTCTACTAGCCTTTGAAAGCCTTATCACCTCTAATATTGGCTAAACCTTTAAAAATCCATCCAAGTTGGGAGTTGTCATCACTATACATCACTGTACTCTGTAGTTGCTTATTCTGTGGTTTTAACTATGCACTAGAATGAAGAAGCACTTCTTAACTTATGAAGTTAAGATGCTTTGTATCAAACTGTGTTTACTATTGATCCTTCTTGGTTGTCCTCTTTTGCTCTAGCAGTCCTAAATAATCTGATATTATCCGCAAACCTAGTCATCTTACCGCTCACCCCTTATCACAGTTAATGTGTAAACATAATATCTGGAGTCACCCCTGTCCACATGTTGTTGACACCCTTAGAAGTGGGAATGAGGAATATTTGATTGTTATCTCTAGGGATAGATTTCCTTTGCTTAGAGAGGAACATGTCTTCCTGGCCATTGAGACTTTGTGTTTAGTCGTTTAGTCGTGTCCGACTCTTCGTGACCCCATGGACCAGAGCACGCCAGGCCCTCCTGTCTTCTACTGCCTCCCGGAGTTGTGTCAGGTTCATGTTGGTTGCTTCGCAGACACTGTCCAGCCATCTCATCCTCGGTCGTCCCCTTCTCCTCTTGTCATCACACCTTCCTAACATCAAGGTTTTTTCCAAGGACTCTTTTCTTCTCATGAGATGGCCAAAGTACTGGAGCCTCAGCTTCAGGATCTGTCCTTCAAGTGAGCATTCAGGGTTGATTTCCTTTAGAACTGATAGGTTTGTTCTCCTTGCAGTCCAGGGGATTCTCAAGAGCCTCCTCCAGCACCACAATTCAAAGGCATCAATTCTTCGGCGGTCTGCTTTCTTTATGGTCCAGCTCTCACTTCCATACATCATGACAGGAAAAACCATAGCTTTGACTATTCGGACTTTTGTTGGCAAGGTGATGTCTCTGCTTTTCAAGATGCTGTCAAGATTTGTCATCGCTTTCCTCCCAAGAAGAAGGCGCCTTTTAATTTCAGGGCTGCTGTCTCCATCTGCAGTGATCATGGAGCCCAGGAAGATAAAATTTGACACTGCCTCCATATCTTCCCCTTCTATTTGCCAGGAGGTGATGGGACCAGTGGCCATGATCTTAGTTTTTTTGATGTTGAGTTTCAGACCGTTTTTTGCACTCTCCTCTTTCACTCTCATTACAAGGTTCTTTAATTCCTCCTCACTTTCTGCCATCAGAGTGGTATCATCTGCATATCGGAGGTTGTTGATATTTCTTCCGGCAATCTTAATTCCGGCTTGGGTTTCTTCCAGTCCAGCCTTCCGCATGATGTATTCTGCATATAAGTTAAATAAGCTGGGGGACAATATACAGCCTTGCCGTACTCCTTTCCCAATTTTGAACCACTCAGTTGTTCCATGACCAGTTCTAACTTGAGACTTTATGTGCCTGGAAAATGACATGGCTGCTACTGAAATGTTCCTGCCTGTGTGTTGGCTCTATATGTGAGTAAGAAGTCAGGGTACTTCTAAGTTTATTCTGGAAGTAATAGCTGAGCATTCCATTATTTTTCTTCGCAGAAAATGCTTCTTCTCTGGTAGGACTTGATGATGTGTGATAATTTTATCTTTTTAATTAAGCTTTCTGCCAGTTTACCTGGAGTAGGTTTAAAGTTATTTAGCTAATAATTTCCTGAATTCTCCTTTGAAAAGTGGAACATGTGACTCTCCGACTGCTTTCCTTCTTGGCTTCTGTTTGAGGTGGAGCAGGACTTCCCCATTCATTACTCACTTAGAAGACAAAAGCCTCCCGCTGCGCCCCTGTGTAAATGGAGGCACCTTCAGGTGTGGCAGGGGCCCATTTAATCCCCATGCAGGACCAACACCTTTCTGGTCTGTGTATTCACCGGCCATTTGTGTGTGTCCACTTTATGATTGATTCTCCCACCCACACCCTTTTCTTTCCCTTCTCATTTTTTGTTATTGTTGAATCCACCTTATGTAAGCTGGTTGTTGCAGAGGCACACCCACGAAAGCAGCGCTTACATTAGAAAGCAACATGACCATCTGTATTCAGGATGGTTTTCAAGGTCATGTGCACTACTTCTGCCACAGCCGTTGTTCAGTGGCACACTCTAGGCATTATCAGGGCCCAAAGATGGGACTGGGTAGTGGAGAGATCCCCCATTATTATTGGCCGGGGGGGGGGAGAATGAAAGCTCATTGTCATGTTTGAAGATGCTTAGCTAATTTTATTTTTCTGTATCATTGTATTACACAGCTGGAGCTTGGCCACTTTGTTGGAAGCACTCGGAAGTAGGACACCCTCAGCCTTAATGTTTGCCTCCAGAGATAGTTCAGACTTCATTTGATCTAGGACTTTATCTTTCTGGTAGTCCAAGGTATATCCAAAGCTGTCCTCAGTACTACATTTCAAAGGAATCATTTATTTTTTTCTCTCAGCTTTTTTTAACTGTCCAGCTTTCATTACTCCTATTTTTGTTATATGCTTTTCCCCTACAAAACTGCCCTTCAAAAACTATTTTTCTAATAAAACACTCTGAAGATCACCTTTCAAGTAATATGATTTTGTTCCAAATTATATGGCTATGTCAGGTGTTTCTGTTTTGTTAGGCGGTCAAGAGACCTCTTGACCTACATTTTCTGTGTGTGCGTATGTCTACGAAGAAGGCTGACCATCAGCAAAGATCTTTACATGTGGTGAAATCCCCCGCTTATGCGATCTTCACATATCACTCCAGGCAATGATATTTTCATATGGATTATTCTAGGATTTCCTTCCTGACACTGACTCCCATTCTCTGTAATTATTTAAAGTAAATATAACTTGAAACCTTCAACATAGTTGAGAAACACTAAGCCAGGTCTAGTGTAAACCTTGCTATTTAACTAAGGCATATCCTGAATTCTTGAAGAAAGCTCCTGATAAAAAATGTTTGAGGTACATGATTATCTTGAGTTAGAGATATGCATGGATTTAAAAATGAATTACCAAATTTGCTCAAAAATTGCTAATTCATCAATTCATATTCATACGAATCAAAGGCCCCGACAAATATGAATCAATAAATTTTTAGTGATTTCTGGTTCATTGATTTGTTGGGCTATAAAATGGTCCACCAGGCATCTGGAGACACCGGAATTGCAGAGAAGCTTCCCTAGACTCTCCTCTACAAGCCCTACACATTTGGTGAAGATTGAGTTTTGGATGTTCACCCACAAGGAGAAAAGTTCGCCCCAGGCACCTTGAAACATCAAAATCACAGAGAAGCTCTCGCTGAATCTTCTCTACAGTCCCTCCAAGTTTGGTGAATATTGGGTTTTCCCAAGCCAGCTGCTAAAGGGCACTTTCCTCAGAGGACTCACTTTGTGGGTGTATAACTCAGATGTCTGAAATCCAGTCTTGGGATTGTAGAGGAAAGTCAGGGGAATCTCCTGTAATTTTGATATCCCTAGGTCCTTGGGGAGAATTTTCCTGGTGGGGCACTCTTTGTAGGTGTATAACTCATCCAAAACCCAATCATCATCAAACTTCCAGGGCTTATAGAGGAGTGTCAGGGGAAGCTTCCCTGTGATTTCATTGTCTCTAGGTCCTTTGGGGAGTGCAGTATTTTTCTTTGCAACATTGGACTTTCCTTTCACTTCCAGGCACGTCCACAGCTGAGCGTCCTTTCGGCTTTAGCCCAACCACTTCATTAGCTCTGGAGCTACTTGTACTTGTCCTCCGCTCTTCCTCAGTAGCATGTTGGATGCAAGTCATGATTGCAAGGTATACTACACTGAAATAAAATCTGACATTTGAAGCAGCTAGGCAATAAGATACTTAGATGTGCCATTCTCAGCAGTTCTCGGCAACAGGTTGATGGCAGAAGAGGTTATGAGTGGTGATCCTCTAGAGAAGCCCCCCACTTTTTATACAGTTTTCCATGGGAACCTGTATTTATTTATGATACCTAAAACTAATTGGCCACCAAATGTTCAGAGGGCAACCAGAAAATTTATTTGGGACAGAATGCTTAAATATTTTTCCAAGCTAAATGGCTTATCAGTCATTTTCCCAGTTCCCTTAATTGTGTTGACTTTTCTCAATGACCCTACAAATACAACACATGCTTCTGAAGTCATGCCTAATTGTTTTCCAAGCTCCCTTTTCCCTAATTGTGTTGATTTTTCTCACTCACACAAATAAAACACATTCTCCCTGTGCCTACGTGTAATCTCCCCCCTGAGCCATCATGAGCCAGACCGCTTTTGGGGTAAATTTCCCAAAAGCAGGACTTCTAAGAATATTTCTGTAAAGCAGTAAATTTCCCCAAAAGCAGGGCTTCTAAGAATATTTCTGAATAACAACTGAGAGATGTGTTTAAAAAAATTTTAATGACAACAATAGGCCCTTTTCTGAGGCTGTAATATTTTAAGCAGGAAAAGCTTTGGGGAACTGTTGAAGCCTGCTTAAGGGGAGGGGATACAGAGGCCTTTTATAAATACAGGCCCAGGCTGTATGTAGCAGTGTGGAACCAGATACTGTATAATGAAATATCATAAATTGCTGCCTCTCAAAAGTATTCTTTTTATTCAAATTTTATAGGTTTGACAGAGAAACGTTTTATTATGATAGCATTTAAGCCCTAAGTCTCTAGAAACAGCGGATCTGATATTCTCAGTAACTTTTTTTTAAAAAAAAGGTATTATTGGAATTTGTTACATTGTTAAAAACGTCAGACATATAATCCCCAGTTCTCCTAGTGATGTAGACCAGTGGTTCTTAACCTTTGTTACTCGGATGTTTTTGAACTGCAACTCCCAGAAACCCCAGCCAGCACAGTTGGTGGTGAAGGCTTCTGGGAGTTGCAGTCCAAAACTCCTGAGTAACCCAAGGTTAAGAACCAGTGATGTAGACAACATGATGCTGGTAAGCAACCAATGTAGGAACATAAAAAGCAGTCTTAAAACAGATCTTTTCACATAACATCCGGAGCATCCTTGAATGGCTTTGTGCACCCCAGGACAGACAAACGTGTCCCTCTTGACCAGAAATTCCTACGCAGCATCCCTCACACGCTTGTTTCATATAGCCAGTCAGTGTTTCACATGTCAAAAGTGAATTTGATGACTGCTAGGCAGTATTACTACTTAAGGACATACCTTCTTTCCAAATAGCCTAACCTAAAGTGCTATGCTTGTAATGACACAGAGCCATAGATGATATGAAGGAAACTCTCTCTTTTTAGTTCCTTTAACAATATTTTTCTATTTGCATGCAGGTGCACATATGTTTGTGTGCGTTGTTGTGCCATCAATGGCAAAAGGGACTGAAATGATCTTTTTATTCCTTGTGACCTCCCACTGCAACAGCATCACTCACTACCTTGGTGCATGCGCTCGTAAGATTAGACCACTGTAATGCGCTCTACATGGGACTACCTTTGAGGCTGATGCAGAAACTCCAAGTGGTGCAGAATGCGGTGGCCAGACTCTTTAGTGGAGTGAGAAAATACCAACACATTTCTCCAACTCTGGCCACACTGCATTGGCTGCCCATTCTGTTCCACATTGACTTCAAAGTGTTGATGCTTATGTATAAAGCCCAAAACGGTTTAGGGCCTCGATATTTGTCAGAATGCCTACTATCACCAAGATCTACCCGTATCACTCGATCGAGTCAGAAGGTGAGGTTGAGGAGCCTAACGCCGAGGGAGGCCCAAAAGGAAAAAACAAGAAATCGAGCCTTCCTGGCGGTGGCTGCTCGCCTCTGGAACAACCTCCCTCCAGAGATTCGTGCGGCCCTGTCACTGGGTATTTTTAACCAGGCCTTCCCTCCAATTAATACTTAATTCTTCTTTCTTCGTTTATCTTCTGTTATCTTTCCATCTTGAAGAATCTGTTTATTGTTTATTGTTCTAAAAAAATTTATTTTCGTATATGTACATGTTATTCTTTATTTGTCTGGAAGCCACTTAGAGTGGTCGCAATGACCAGATAGGCGGGGTGTAAATAAAATAAATAAATAAATAAATAAATTGCTCTGTTTTCTCAAAACATTCTATGTTCAAAAAACATGGAACACAGTAACATTCCCAGTTTTGTTCTTTATTATGGGTCAGGTGATTTCTTGTTTGTGCAGAATATTTATGAAATACAGTGCTGTTAAGAAATGTCCTCTTGCAATTGTTCCACAGTTACCTTTCCTGCTTCGAGTAGGATGTGGTGGTCTAATGCTTGCATGCAACACCATAATGTGGACTTTCTTTGCCAAGGCTCTGAGATATTCGTCATCCTCAGCTGCTGCCACTGTGACTTCAACAGCTGCCAACTTCATATCTTCTGTGAGTACAAAAGACACCATATAGCTGCACCACATGATTGGTCCATGCACATGCTGTTGTTAAGCAATTTCATATAGCTGCTACAGATGTTAATCCCAGAAATAATTTAAATGATATCAAAAGGATACAGAGCATTATACATAATTGCAGTGCCTGTATGGGTAGATCTCATATTTGTAGTCTTTTTTTTTATTTTGTAACACAGAGATCATGAATGCAAACCACATGCTGACAAGCACATCTATCTGTAAATTCTATTGAAACCAATAGGGCTTACTCTGGATAAGTGGGCTTAGTTTAAAAACAATTGACACCAAACATACATTAACCTAATATAGAAGCAAAATCACAACTAACCCTTGTGTATTATGACATACATAAATATAGGTAAAGGTAAAGGTTCCCCTTGACAATTTGTCCAGTCATGTCTGATTCTGAGGGGCGGTGCTCATATCCATTTCCAACCCATTGAGCTAGCGTTTGTCCGAAGACAATCTTCCGTGGTCACGTGGCCAGTGCAGCTAGACACAGAACACCGTGACCTTGCCACCATAGTGGTACCTATTTATCTACTCGCCTTTGCATGCTTTCGAACTGCTAGGTTGGCGAGGAGCTGGGACAAAGCGACAGGAGCTCACTATGTCATGTGGATTTGATCTTATGACTGCAGGTCTTCAGACCGTGCAGCACAGAGGCTTCTGCAGTTTAACCTGCAGTGCCACCACGTCCCTCGTGTAATATGACATACATAAATATATATAATACCAAAAGAGATAGTGCTGTAGTGGTTAATGGCTCGGAGTGCCAAGTTCAAATAATCATTTGGCCAAGAAACTACCAGGTGACCTTGAACTAGTAACACTGTCTCAGCCTGACCTAACTCATATAATGGTTCTGAAGATAAAATGGGGAACAGAACTTTCTAAACTGCCTTGAACTCAATGGAGGAAAGACAGGATATCAATGTACCTATTGTCAAAAAGTATGCTTTTTTTGTTTTGATTTTGCAATTTGCATTTTTTGTTAGCATATACATACTGGATTGATACCCAATACTGGGTGTTTTCCCAAAGGCCCTATCTTGCTGATGATAGGATATGAAATTTCGTGTTTCTGTATTGGCCCCACAACATTTCTAATACATTATTTCTTATATTTTCAAATTCCACATCAAGTGTGAAACTCATATTTGTTGTTGTTTAGTCATTAAGTCCTGTCTGACTCTTCCTGACCCCATGGATCAGAGCAGCCAGGCCCTCCTGTCTTCCACTGCTTCCCGGAGTTGGGTCAAATTCATGTTGGTCGCTTCGGTGACACTGTACAACCATCTCGTCCTCTGTCGTTCCTTTCTTCTCTTGCCCTCACACTTTTGCAACATTAGGGGCTTTTCTAGGGAGTCTTCTCTTCTCATGAGATGGCCAAAGTATTGGAGCCTCAGCTTCAGCATCTGTCCTTCCAGTGAGCACTCAGAGTTGATTTCCTTCAAAAGGAATAGGTTTGTTCTCTTTGCAGTCCAGGGAACTCTCAAGAGTCTCCTCCAGCACCACAATACACACTCCAAATACATTTACATGGTTCTTTTGGATGTTGTCTTGATACATTTGTTTACTTATATTCAATGAGAATGAGATGAAAGACTGGCAGGAAATAGATGTGCTCCGGTTTGCCCTGCTTTCAGAGACCCCCACTGTCCCTTAATTCCAGGTTTTACATGACAGGATGGTCAAGACTCCACCCATCACTCAGTCCAAGTCTCCTGGGTGAATCAATTCAACCCCAGTCTTCTTGTGTCCTTGTTCTCTCTCGTGCTCCACTTCAGCTCAGAGGTCTCTTTCAAGCTGCCACAGTCTTTTGAATTTATGCTCTCTTCTCCAGAACAATAACTGGGTTGGAGTGGAGCCAGGCTATGTTCTCCTTGGCATGGACACAGTCCTCCCCATAGGATCCTGGACATCAGACTGGTCTATTCGTCCCTAGGTCAAATCATGGTGGGATCACTGAGTGCTTGAATTCTCAGCAGGATGTTCTTATGTAATACTTGTGTAGCCATAATAAGGCATGACTTCTGGACACTAAGGACTCTTCTGCCACATTGGCCATACCTGAGGGTCAGTCCACACTTCTCTTTCCTCCTCCTACACGTCTCCCCTCTTTCCCTTCCTAACATTCCACTCCTCTTTTAAACTACCACTCCTTCCCTTCCCAAAGGTTATTTCTGCTTCCTGCCTTCAAGGACTTCTGGCGTCTGCCCAGCCACCCAGACCATCCTCTACTGAGGGTTCATCCCATCTCAGGTAGTGTCATGGTGAAATGTGCTAGACATACCCCCTCTGTTAAGCTGGTGCTCAAGGGGGTAGTAGAAGGCATTGCGGTGGATGAGTCGATAGCCTCCCATTCACATAACAGCAAATTGAGTCCTCTACATACTGGTTATTATGTGTGCATGTAACAGCATGCATATTCAAGAGAGAAGGTATTGATGTGTTTGGGGAAGTTATTAATATGGGGTTACCCTCACTAGGTGTAGGGTTGCTTCTTCTGTCAACTGGGTGCATGGTAGTTTATACTATTTCTCAAACAATATAGTCTTTTCAGTCTTAAAATTTTTTATAACCATACATGGGCCAAAATTCTGTTGTTAATTTATGCTGATGAAATGCCATTGGTGTAAATGCAGTGCAACAAATTGCCACTAATTAATGAGACTTTGCTTGGATTCCTGATCACACACCAAGCTCTCCAACTTGCATGCAGTATGGAATTTGCTGCTGTGAATTACACCGTTGTCCTTCCACCAGCATAACCCTGCAACAAGGTTTTGTTCCATTCTTTTTCATATCTCTGCAAAGTGCATTTCAAAGGGCACATCCTAACCTACCATAGCTTCCAGGTTTCTGTGGGTTTTAAGGTGGGTCCAGTGTATGATGAGTTCATAATACCTGGGAATGGAAGCCCACATTTAAGGCATCAGCTTTTTGGCTTGGGATGATGACCTCCTTTTTCTTTTAGGCTTTTCTTGGAAAATTGCTGTTTGGAGAGACCCGTGCCCTGTTGTGGTGGATAGGGATATCTGTTACCCTCCTTGGACTTCTGCTGCTTCACACTGGGCCATCTCCACTGGGAGAGCAAAAGAACCTGAAAGAGAAGATGAAGTAGAAACCAGAAGCCCTTTCCATTTGTAACACAGGCCAGAAATTCCACCAGGCCAAAACAAAAACAGGCTTTCTTGCTTCTTTTGCCTAGTGCGCACATATTTTCTCTGTTTTTGTTTCCACGGCTGGATTTACAACAGATACTGTATAACTGAATAGTGTAAAGACTGTGCTGACAGACACGTTACAGTGAATTCCAGCACGCGAAGCCACAAAAGATACACCTTTGAGAAGAGACCGTGTCATATTTCTGAGGTAAAATATGAGAGCGTGGCATAAACAAGAGTTACCAGTTGGTACAAATTATCTTTCTAAGGCTGCAGTCATACCAGGGAAATGCTCCTCACTTCTAACTATATTTTCTATACCTCTGCTGCAAAGCATCACAGTTACGTGGTATATATACCTGGATGAGCGTCTCAATGAGTTTTAATGTTGCTGATTCATTTTCTTCAGTTTGAATCATTATGGGCAGCTACACTATCATACCGATTCATTTTCTCTCTTGCTTTACGGGGCACTGAGCCCCTTAACTTTAATTTTTTTATTAAAAAATTTAAACAGTGCATCAATGTTTGGGTACTGTTTCCTGATGGGTGGATTTCCCTCTCTTGGCCAGGCACCTATGGAAGCAATGCATTGCCTCCAATGGACCCAACACCCCCAGCTAGGGCTGTTCCGCTTGTCAGATAGTGGGTAGAGTGATGCAACACTTTTAAAGTTGTTGGCATAAGTTTACCAACCTTTTCAACTCCAGTGATGGAAAAAAATTAAAAATTATAGAAGGGCATCTGCATGGCAGTAATGGTGTCTGTCTTCCCTGATGAATTTGTTTTGGAAAAATATTGATAGGGTTGTACACACATGCCATACCACTAAGGAATATATTGAAATGCCACCGGAACAAAAAATGAGAAGCCTCCCAGTGAGGGAGAACTGAACCACAGTTACACTGCTGGCCAGTAAAATGAATCGCTAATGGCCATGACAGTCATGCAACTGCAAAGTTATACTACAATCTAACTTGGGCATAAATAGAGAACAATTCTGTTGTGTGATCATGCCCTTAGTTTAATAAGAAAGATATGGTATTATATGCTTTCCCAGTTATGCTGCCAAATGTCAAGTTTTTTTAATAGAAAGAGAATGTCCTTCCCACTTAATAGAATATGTATGCATTTTATACTAAAGTTGAACAGATGTCACACATACTTTAAAAAGGAAACTGTATGGATTGCTGTTTCTGTGAAACACAGCTTGGTCTAATTTTGCAATATTTGTTAAGCCATGTTTATATCTCCTTCATCTGTTTCTTTGCACGTTCAAATAAAAATATGAGGTAATACACAACAGAGATTTTCAGCCAGACTCTAGAAACCTTAGGTTTAACACCATTTCCCCCAGTCACCAAAAGCATCATTTTGTCTTAGCCCTGGCAGTAAATGACCTGCTTCTCAGAATTTGCTTCAGCAGCAAAATGAAATAAGGGTACTGTTAGCTTATAAACCATAACACTTGTCTTGCATTGAGAGAAATGTGGAATAAAAATGAAATTAATAAGTCATGGGCCAAAATCTTGTTCCATAGTTATGCAAGTGAAAGTGGGATGGCATAATTTGCAGGGAGAAATTGCTACAAATTAATGAGTTTACACTTGCAATCCTCATTATATCAATTACTCCATTTCCCTTCCACCAGTATAATTGTGCAGCAGGACATTCGCCATGAGATGTCAAATCAGAAAATTTGGCAGTAAGAACCAGACATCTTATGTTCTGCTGTGCCACACTGTTGTTTCTGAGAATTTATATTTATTGATGAGAATTTCTGTATGAGGGAGCTGATACGTGGGCCAGCCTCCCTGCGAGTGTGCCGCCATCTCCCTCCCAGACAATGGAAGAGGGCAAAAGAGAAAGGAGAAAGGACACCCAGAAGAGCTGGAAAGAAAAGGAAGCCAGGGAGACCCACAACAAGAATAACCAAAAGGGTGTGATTTTGTAGAAGTGGAAGATCACTGGATGGGGAACTAACTAAATTCTATTTGCCAAGAGAAGGAGCAGAGAAGATCAGAAAGAGACAGGTACCCCCAAAACCCTCTTATTGAGGAGAAAGAGATACACCGAGAATACCCAGGCCTAGAGGAAAAGAGGAGGGGATGAACTCCTTTGGCTAGAGTAGCAAAGGAAAAAAGATTGAGGAAGGAGGAGATGGTAAAGGGAAAGTGGGCACATCACCCATGTTGTGGCAACAGCTAAACATCAACCCCTGTGAGCACTCATTGACGGGAGAGATTTGGAGGAACCCCGTGTTAGGGTTAGAAACCCCATTAACAGTTCAAAGAGATAGTTGATTTGAACCCCATCCTTTGTTGAATGGAGATGTTCCTGTGGAGGTGGTGGTGGAACCAACCGCCCATGTTAGACAATAAAGGTTAACCCAGCCACCTTGTCACTTCTGGGCTGGGGAGCGGATGGTGCTGTCAAAGTCAAGGAGGAACCCACTCACAACTATCTTGTAGTAAGGCAGTGTATGCAAAAAGAAAACACAAATGTAAGAGTCATCATTGTAGGTGGCCAGCCCAGCAAGTGTCACATAACAGCAGAGGCCAGAAGGCTTCCTTTTGGCTCGCTCTGGTATCTCAGTTTGATAAAACTGTTGCTCAAGTACAGATATCAACACTTCATGCCCAAGTAGAAATCATAGAGAGTTTGTTAGAAGCACAAGTTCCTTAAGTGTAAAAAGACATCTGATTGTCATTGCACAACTTTTTCTTGCAACTTTTAGCTTGCAAATAGTAAGCTTTCCTGTATGATTTGTCATCAGGAGGTAAACATAGTATTTCTTGGCATCCAATGAATATTTTACACCTGTAAGACTTACAATGCTTTCATGTTTCAGTGATTGCTAAGTATTTTGTCTGATTTGACCCTTAGTTCGACCTTTTCCACTTAACCTGCGGACTAGCTTGTCAGGCCCTGGTGTTGGTGTTCCTCCTGTTCTCTAGTTCAGCTGTCTCTCTTTGTGATACTTGTGGCTTCTACACAGCAAGCACTGGCAGCAAATAAATTGAAATCCAGGAACATTCTTCCCTATTAATGTGTCCAAGTCACACCAGCGAAATGTCTTTTCTCACGTCTTTCAGTCCCAGATAAGTCATGTGTTGCGGTGATGTGACATATATCCCACAGTGTGTGTTCTGATGTGCTTTGGAAGTGCCATAACATTTAACATAATTGGATGCAGTATATGTGGCTACCCCTCTGTAGCTGGACATACATCTTTCACTTTATGTGTTACTCTCTGTTTCCCCCTTTTTAAGAATAACAAAATTGACTCTTACATTGATATGTCAACAATACAACCTTTCTGTGTACAAACTTACCTGAGGTGTTTGTGCCTCTTGCAGCACTGCCTTCCCCTCGATGGTGGAGAACCCACAGCCCATTGCAGTGGTGGTCCTACGCTATTAGGAGGAGTGATGCTCCACAGGCTTATTGTCTGGAATACCTGGAGGACTAGGGGAGTGTAAGAATATGCACCCTGTCCCCTCTACTTTTTACATACCCTTCTCCTTTGACTATGGTCACCTTTCCTTCTTTTTCCTTTGCAATCCTTTGATATTTCACTTTCCATATTTCAACCCACCCCCCAGTAGATATATCCTACGCAACACCTTCACCAAAAATGACAAATAGGTCGCAACATGTCAAGTATAAACTAAACTGTGGTTACATGATAATAATAATAATAACCTTTGAACTGCAGAACTGGAAGGGACTCTATGAATCATCAGGTCCAGCCCATTTCAAGGAGGCCCTTTCAGTTCAAGGGGAATTGAACTCCCAACTTCTGGCTCTGCAGCCAGAGACTTAAGCCACTGAGCTATCCAGCAGTTCATGATAATGATGCTTTAGGAAGAAGCTCCACCCCCTCAGTCACCACTGTCTAGCAATTTGCACCACTCTGAGGCACTGCCAGCATTTGTAAGCCAAGCATAGGCTCCATTGCCTCAGTGCCAGAGAACAGTGTTGCATACACATCTCCAGGCACTCTGACATTGCCTTATCTGTTGAACAGTGGCAGCTCTCAACCATGGGTGAGGGTGGGCCCAACATTGCTCATGAATTGCATGTGCTGTTGAATCATAAATACACAGAGCCCATATCCATTTGAGCACATACAGTAATAAACTGAGAAGCATGTTGATGATGTGTAGGCTCCAGTCTCTCTGATTACTCTAATGTTTACCCCATGTTTTCTGCCTGTATAACTGGATGAGAATGAGCTTGGATATAGGAACAAACACTGTTCACCTTGTAAGCCTGTCCAATAGTGATGCTTCAAATCCATATAGTCAACAAATGGACAAATCGATTTGTCATTTTGGTGCCAGTCCCTCAATAGGAAGTTTTGACCCATTGAAGCTCTTGCCATTGGCAAGATTCCTCTCTCTCTGACAGAAGTGCCAAGGTGACCCTGCAGAGAAAGATGGGGTGTTGGGCTTGTACCACTTGCCACCCTCCTTGTGTGACAAAAGAGAGATTTATTTATTTATTTAGTCGCTGTTCCTCACATTAGTAATTAAGGCTTACGCCAATTCTGGAAGAATGATGAAAAAACAGGTAAGAAGTTCTGATAATACATGAAGACCAAGTAATATGGACAGACAGAGTGTGATTTTTATGTGACCCACTATATATATTTTGCATGTCTTTCTGTTTCTTTGAGAAGAAAATTACATTTTATTCCCTGATTGCCTCGTGGCGCAGTGGTTAAACCGCTGTACTGCAGCCAAAACTGTGCTCATGACTCGGAGTTCAATCCCAGGTAGCCAGCTCAAGATTAACTCAGCCTTCTATCCTTCTGAGATTGGTAAAATGAGTACCCAGCTCGCTGGGGAGGGGGCAATGTGTAGCCTGTGTAATTAACTTGTAAACCACCCAGAGAGTGCTTGAAGCCCTATGGGGCAGTATATAAGCAGCACACTTTTCTTTTTCTTGCTTTTTGTTTCCTGAATGTTTCTTGAATGGGTAGGTGGGAGATAAATTCCCTTAAGAAAACAAGTGAGGAGAAATCATGATTAATATTTAGAAAAAAATAGAGTACCGAGGAATGAGTTGAGGATGCTGCACACTAAGTTTGTCTTTTAAACTTCTCCAGAATACTCTTCTGATAATCAACAATGTAAAAATGTTTTAATTTCACAACTAAATTAAATAAATAATTGATTTTTTAAAAAATTGAAACACACATAAAGAATCTTCATGCCCTATTCTATTTGTTGAAATAAAATACATTTTCCCCAGTCTCCTTATTCATTGCATTATTCTTTGGTTTGCTGCTGTACTATTTTTCTGTAGGATTGATCCTAAAGCAATTCACAGTGCATCAAATGAACAGCAATAAGTGTAACAATTTGAAACTATAATACATTTTTTTTTCCTGGATAGCTTGCTATTGCAAGTTACTTTGTTCATACAATTGAAAGGAGCAGATCTTCATGTTAAAAATGCAGATTTGTTTAAACTGTTATGAACTGTTATTTAGCACATCACCTGGAAAGATTGCTGTGGGTATTATATATTTTCATCTTTGCTGGGTTGAAAGTGGCACAACTTCAGAGGATGAGACAGACGGAAGACGAACTGACTGTTCAGCAAATTTGGGCTGAGCTCTGATCTTGCATTCTAAACTATTTTTGTGGATCTTAATTAAGGTGGCCTTCAAATGGGCCTAGTTCCTTTTCTGTTAGTAGTAGTGAGAATTTAGCTAATCAAGAGTGGAAGAATTGTTCCACAGTAGAAAAGATTTTGTGACATTGTGCTTTTGGATAAACTGATGCTGCAAATAAAACTCTTGTTGAGGACAATTGTTTGATTAAACCTGGTACAACTGTCTTTTTTTCACACAGTTAAATCATGACCTCTGATTTCATATAAGACCATAAAAAGTCTCTTTAGTTAATAGTGGTTATGAAATGATTTTCATTCTGTTTTGTTTCAGAGTAGAGTTGTGTTTGTTTAGTCGTGTCCAACTCTTCGTGACCCCATGGACCAGAGCACGCCAGGCCCTCCAGCCTTCCACTGCCTCCCGGAGTTGGGTTAAATTCATGTTGGTAGCTTCGATGACACTGTCCAACCATCTCGTCCTCTGTCGTCCCCTTCTCCTCTTGCCTTCACACTTTCCCAACCTCAGGGTCTTTTCCAAGGAGTCTTCTCTTCTCATGAGATGGCCAAAGTACTGGAACCTCAGCTTCAGGATCTGTCCTTCCAGTGAGCACTCAGGGTTGATTTCCTTCAGAATTGATAGGTTTGTTCTCCTTACAGTCCAGGGGACTCTCAAGAGCCTCCTCCAACACCACAATTCAAAAGCATCACCTCCCATATCAGCAGAACCAGTATCCATGGTTTCAGTTGTCTGTGGATTACCGTAGCCCTATATACAACATACAAGGGGGCAGGCCTTATGGCCTCTGTCTTGCCTTCTCGTGGCCTTTGTCCTACCTCCTATGTTGTATATAGCAAGGTTGGTCCCCAACCTTGGGCCTCCAGATGCTCTTGGACTACCAGAAGCCTTCACCACCACAACTTCTGCTGGCCAGGATTTCTGGGAGTTGAAGTCCAAGAACATCTGGAGGCCCAAGGTTGGGGACCACAGGATTCACTGCTGTCTGCAATTTCAGGCATTTGCAGTAGATCATAGAACGGATCCCCCATGGATATGGGCGTCCTTCTGTATTGATTTTTTTTTTTAATTACAAAATTTAATCTGGATCAGATCAAAGGCCTAACTAGTCCAGTGTCTTTTTCCCACTAGAGGACAAAGCAGTGCCTCTGAGGAGCCTATAAACAGGACATGGTTACAACATCACCCTCTTTTCTGTGTTTCTCAGCAACTGGTACTGAAAAGCATATACTTCATGGAGATGGGATATAGTTGTCATAACAAATCAGTTTTGACAGCTTTATCCTTCAGGAATTTAGGATCTAATCCCTGCTTAAACTATTTTTGCGTGGGTACCTTATAGTACAGCATTCCATCATTTAGCTATGTGCTGTGAAATACTTTTCTAAAGCCCTATCCTGAATCACACCACTTAGCTTCATTAGATGACCCTACACTTCAGGATTATTGGGGCATTCTCTGTCCCATGCAGTTTTATCTACCCCTGTTTTGCTCCCCCACCCTTTATATTTTTGCTAATATTGTAACTTTTTCTCATGTGGAAGTTGCTCTAAGCCCATAGTAATTTGCTTGTCAATATTTTATATTGACAAAACGTTAATCCTCAAGTTACCACAGGCATCTGGCACAGTCTTTAGAATTGCACTCACACAGTTGATGGGAAAGCTGGCTTCTTTTTTTCCTGCAGATTATAACCCCAAACCATGTCATTTGAAACTATTTCTGGCAGTGCATTCTAGTGTAACAGACAAACCAGAAAGTCCAGTATGTGAAACTGTCTGCGACATAGAAGAATAATGAAAGTAAAATGAGACATGAGGTATCTCAAGTGTGGGGTCACATAAGGAAGATCATGGCAGACAGAATTTGCAAGAATAAACTGTAGTAATGTCATAATCTCACCGACACAACCCAGTGAATGTTGCACTAGTTCAGAGTTTTGTGTTTTTTAATTCCCTGTACAAACACACACATACATACATACACTAAAAACATCAGAATAGTTACAATTAATAGCTTCTTGTGATAAATCTCTGACAGTAGAGAGTGAGTATCCTTGAATACTGTGAAGATTCAGAAGACATATTCCATATATTTTTCAAACTTTTCAATTGTAAGGGACCGGAATCTTGCCTTTGAAAGAAATCCTTCGCTCAAGAGAAAAGTCTGAACCTGGCCTGGATTTCACACAGAAAAACAAACATATCAAGCACACAAAATATGTAGCTGCTTACAAAAAGCAACCAATTGCACAATATATATTCCCCTTTCTCACTTGTTAGATTTGAAACAGTATTGAGTAAGGTGGGAATCCACCATGTCAAGTAAGATAACAGCATACTATATCTAAAATAAATAGAAGCTTCCTTTATCTCTGCCAGCTGGCAATTCTCACAGCAAATCAAATATGCCTTCAGATGAACCTTGACATCACATCTGCAAAATAAATAAAATACAGAGCTTTGAAATTTTCTTAACAGGGATTTTAAAAAAAACCAAATACCAGGATGAGCCTATAGTTTAATTATTTAATTAACAATTTTAATTATACATTACATTGTTGATGTAATTGTTCAACGGCACTGCAGTCTAACATTCCACTTCCATCACTTTCTGGAGGATTCTCATAGTAGGTGGAAATGTTTGCAGTTCTTCAACATTAAAAACTCTAGGGTCTATTGTTTAGTGTTGCTTGTGTTTCAGATGTTGAAATCTAGACTTTGAGCTTGATTAACTACCAGAATCTTCCCTCCCTCTTGTAACTGTCTGGGTACCCTAAAAATCTGTTCTGGAGGGCTGGCAAACTCTCTGGAGTAGGTTTGGATGCCATCAAGGGCTGCAGGGGTAAGAGAGGTGATTCTGTTAACACAGGATATGGAAATACACCACTGGATCGTGGCCTCTATGTAAAACTATTTATACTAAGTATTGAGAAAGCTGATACTACAAAAGCAGTCATTAATCCTTTTGTATCTGAAGGTGTGATTAAATAGATACAACGCCTGATTGCACTCAAAAGGATTGATTTGATAGGAACAAGCTCCTTTAAAGCAACCCTTCAGTCTCTATGGGAGTTGCTCCACTGTGGCCCCAAAAAAGTAGTAAGTCCACTGCTAGTCTTAAAAGGTTCAGATTGGTCACAAATCAGGGTCAGACTGAAGCACTATTCCCTGTACATCATGTAATTGCCGGGAAATATCTCACACTAGACCATGCTACACGAGCTATGTGCCCATGTGATCACACCCTAATTTTCATTGTTGCCTGTGCGAGAGATGGCAGGAGAAGAACGCATACAGAATTTTCTCTCTCCTCATTTGTAGCAGAAAACACATTGCTATAATCCTATTTTCAGATATCCGGTAAATCTGGCAATATGCCTGCAGTGGGATTCTGTAACTAGCCCTAGAAATTCTAATGTAATCTCGAGGGTCCACAAAATAACTATAAATTATATTCCCAAAAAAAGGTAATTTGTCGATATCTTTTCTTCTTGTCCAGCGTTACTACAGCTCTTAAATGTATATATGAACGCACTGTTTACTCCCAATCAATATTTGCTGTACTCATTAACAGTACAGTGACCCACATTTTATGATTACTAAGATATCATTATTTGCTTTAGGTGTAGTCTGTTTTAGAAGAAGAAGGTGTTGACTAGTATTGCAATCTTCATACTACAAAAAAAAAACCCTATAAATAATGCTACATAATAATAACTTAGAAACATACTAGGATATTTCAGTTCCAAAGTCACAGTAAAACCATTTTCAATAATAACTGTTTGAAGGCCAGAACTAAAATTAATACCCATCAATTTTATCTGTCTTTTTTAAATGTGTAAATTGAGAATAGTGACAAAAATAATGACAACTTCTGACACCATAAAAACCAACAAGTTTATTACAGCACAAGCTATTGTGGACAAAACTGTGACTCTTTAAAGTGCCACCAGACCTTCTGTTGTCTTTTACTGCAACAATGTCAGTCTGGAAATTGCAAGTACTTACATATCATATGTGCAAGTTTAGGATTGGAGAACCAATCTTTTCTCCCATACAACTGATCTTCCCTCTGTATGAATTCCACATTTTGTGCCAGGATTTAGGCAGCAATGACACTGGCAAACCAAACCATTCTGATTTGCTGTGGCTTGATTCGCAACCTAGTTTACACTTCTCTTCTGATTAGGTGATCACATGGAGACTGCATATTTTTTTTGGTGCCAGTGTCCACTATTCTGATGCGGTTTGATTCACACTTCTGTGCACAGCCCCCTTCCTTTGATTTTACCTTCTGCCATTCCCTAGCTCTTCTTTTATGGCTGATTGTAAAGCTATTGGGCTCTTTAAAGTGTTGCATGGCCTTAGGGAAAAGGGAGAGTTTTTCAAAATTCTCCGTAATGCAGGGGGCCCCAACCCTTGGTCCATGGCTGGTACTGGGCCGTGGCCTTGGCAGGACCAGCCGATAAAGACAGATCTCTTGGGGAACCCGCATGCACCCACACCCACACATGGCCACCCGCACACACGGGCTGCCCACCCACCTGCACAGGTGCCTCACCCATCCATGCATGCACACAGGCATGCCCCACCCACCCGTGAGCACTCACCACCCATGTGTGAGCATGTCCCACCCATGCATGCACAAACGTGCACCCTACCCCTGTGAGTGCAGGGCTGCCCCTTCCCCCGTGCATTGACCTAAACTAGTATCTCAAGATGATGATAAGGTGTCTTAGCATTAGACTCAGTGGTTTATTTTTTTAGAAGAAATCAGACAGTCTGGTGTTCCAGGTGAGATGACAACCAGAAAGAAAAAAACATTAATTTTTCTTTGTGCTTCCAGGACACCATACCCAGTTGTGGGATTCAAGGAGTTGGGCTAGAAAAAGTAACTTCTCCATTTTCTGATCACTCCACCTAGAAGACTGCATTTTAGCAGGAGGTTTTTAGGTTTGTCAGGCACTGTGAAAGAAGCTGGGGCTATCTCAAAGGGACGGGCTGCACTTGAACAGAAAGAGGAGCAGCTGCTCTTTTAAAAAGACCAGAGCCTGAAGTGTGAGGTTGGAAAAATAATTTGTTAATACAGGACCAACATTATCATTGGGGGACATTAATTTATTATCCACAGTATTTGGAGGCAAAATTACTTAATTCACCAAATAAGCAAGAGCTAACTCACTAATTGGGACGTGGTGGTGCTGCGTGCTAAACTGCAAAAGCCTGTGCTGCAGGGTCAGAAGACCAGCAGTCGTAAGATTGAATCCACGCGACGGAGTGAGTGCCCGTCGCTTGTCCCAGCTCCTGCCTACCTAGCAGTTCGAAAGCATGCAAATGCAAGTAGATAAATAGGGACCACCTCGGTGGGAAGGTAACAGCGTTCCATGTCTAAGTTGCACTGGCCATGTGACCACGGAAGATTGTCTTCGGACAAACGTTGGCTCTATGGCTTCGAAACGGGGATGAGCACCGCCCCCTAGAGTCAAACACGACTGGACAAAAAATTGTCAAGGGGAACCTTTACCTTTACCTTAATTCACTAATTAAACAGTCAGTTTTGAAATATGTCATGGGATTTTACATTGTGACTTTTCACTGTCATCTACTAATGACACGCTTGATGCTAGCACCTTCAGAAGTTCTACTCTTGCCAGTTTCAGGTGGCCTTTTGCAGTTTGTTACTTTTTTCCCTAAGCAGCCTACAAATCCTATAATGGAACGGTTGATTCTCTTGTTTTGTGTGAGGCTGCTTGTAAATGTGCATCATGTGTCCTCATTTTTTTGGAACTGTTTATGCAATGTCTAAGCAACTATGCTTAGCCTATGCATCTGTGAATAAAGCAAATATTACAAAAGGTCAAAAGCCTCCTGCAATTAAAGGAAATCAAACCCAAGTTAAGTGCTGCATCTTGGGAATATCTCACCAATCATAGAAATGGGATACATCTCACATCTGGAATCACTTGCTTCCTTATGTTGCAAAGATTGACCCACCTTTCCCCTGCACAGCTGCCCTGGAACTTTGAATGCCACAGGGACACAGAAAGGAAATATGTTCCACGGCTACTGACACTCATAGCCATACATTGATGTTTTAAAGGTTAAAATCCTTTGGATTGCTTCTAAATGTAATTCTGACACAAGCGATTTAGTGCTGCTCAATCTCACCATTCCACTCCCAATTCATAAAGTATTTGCCCACAAAGGTATTTGTCCAGGCTGATACCTTATTCAATCAGCTTCTTTTGATTTCAGATAAGCCGTCTGTCACCTGTACTTGATAGATTTCTTATGGCTACTTAATCTGTTCTTATGTTCAGTGAGAAGTCTAAGCTATTTTATTTCCTGTCAACAACTCCCTCTTGGCAAACACCACCCAGTGGCCACATACCTTCTGACACCTCAAAGAATCTAATAAAAGGAAGACGGCTTGTTCAGCCCATTCAGAAAAACGGAGTACGAGCCACACGGCTGATCTTTGCAGAACCAAAGCTGAGGAGGCAAAATGAGCAAAACAGCTGGTAAGTACATGAGGAAATGTTGCTTCCTTTTGAATAGCTTTCTTCTTCTTTGCCCTTGCTTGATACCTCTGGGTGAAGTAATGCAGAATAGCGCACTAACAAAGTTAAATAATGTCACACATTAATGGGAACTCAGGCCCTGAGGTTCATATCTTGTTCAATCAGCTTCAAATAAGGTTATAATTTGCTTTTTGGTTGTAGGCAATCTTTAAACCATTGGTAAAAGGAATGCTATTTATATTTAAAAAGCAATGGGGGTATTGAAGAGATTCCAATGTTGCAGCCACATTACAATCACCTTCTTTTTTTTTCTTCTCAGCATGACTAATAGTTTTGTTATGGTCTTATCAGTTTTCATGGAAAGTTCTGTGATATAGTTTATTTATGTATATATTTATTTATAGTTCTCTACCATAGCTGCCAAGGTAAGAAGTATAGCTGAAATTACAAACACTTTACATGCCATTGATTACAGTACTGAACTCCCATTGATCTCACTGCTTGATCTATAAAATACAGACACGTATTTAGGCTTCCCAATGACACTCTCCCCAAATATTAATATGGCTGTTAATAACTGATTCAATAAGGGTGATTCAGCTAGCCTATTGACATTAGAGCTTTGGCTTCTTTAAAAAAACTGAGTGACAAGCTGGAATGCATGTCACTCAGTGCAACCACTGCCAAGGAGCTTGTCCACTTGAGGAAAAAGGTACTGTACCTGGTTTAGCAATGTTCCTTTCTGTTCTTTTTTCCTGTTAGTCGGACATTACATTTGATCTTCTTCTCTCTGCCTTCCTTTGATTCTCTGTCTCCGTGGGAGAAAACTATTATTTTGAAGAGGGCTTTATTGTGGATAGCTCAGTGGTTTAGGTAGCTGGCTGTGGAGCCAGAGGTTGGGAATGTGATTCCCCGCTGGGGCTCCTGTAGGTAGAGCCAGCCTAGGTGACCTTGGGCGAGTCCCAGGACCCCTCCAGAAGGAGGGAAGGGTAAAACACTTCTGAGTAGTCTCTGCCTGGAAAACCCTGAAAAGGGGGTCACCATAAGTCTGAACTGACTTGACTTCACATTATTATTATGTTGCGGGGGGAGTGGATTTCAATGCTACAATGCTTCCTATGCAGAGTTTTTTTTCTGTATCAGGGACTCCGAGTTTGGAAGGCTTTAACTGACTCTTTGTTAAGTTAAAAAGTGGGGACTCAAAAGACAAACTATAGTGGGGAAGGAGTTTATAAGAATGTTCTTCCTTGGAAGCAATTTTTGGGACCAGACTTTTGCCATACAATGTACACACCAATATTAGTAAGCCTCAGTTCTTTTCAGGATAAATCATGCCTACCTGTGGTCATTTGCTACACTAGTTTTGCCCATTCAGACAAGCCCTAAGTGTGCCTATGGGAAAAACTTCATTCAGTTTGTCCAAATACTAATCCAAATGATGCAAATTTGTACTCTTTGCATTGGTGCATCACTGCATAGACCAGTAATATTGATGCTCTTGAAAGCTGCCTAATAAATGATGTGTCTTTAAACAAAGTCATCCAGTACATGAAGACGAACAGGCAATTGCCCATCTGTGTATGTGTCACGTCCTAACAGCTGTGCTCTTGTTCAAGTATATTTTTAATGTGTTATGGTTTATAAAGGCTGAGATAAAAAGAGGTGCTTTTGTATTGGCCATTTTGTTGTTGTTTTTATGCTGACCAGACAACTCAAGGCTCAGTTCAATAAGATCAATGCCACTCCCCCCACCCAACATTTTTGCTTTTTTTTTGTACTATTGACTTGTTCCAGGATTTGTTGTGTTGAGCAGAGTTTAGTGCAACAGTGCTTCCTATGAAGTGCTCATTTCCACGTCAGAGGCTCCCAGCTGAAAACCTTTCATTAGCTCCAAAATTAGCTTTTAAAAATGGATGGGAGAAAATTCAAGAGGTAATGTTTCAGCAAGGAAATAAGTTGATCATAATTCCTTTCCTGAGAAGCCTAGACAATTTTCAAAGACATCGTTCAGCACTCTTTAGCATGAACCACAACTAACTGTTCTCATTTGCTGTGGTGTTTTTGTCCATCTGGTCACGTCTTAATCTCGAGGCAATTTATCATTGACCCTTCAGACACACTTTAACAGGAAGCAATAGAACAGCCAGAATCAGAAAACATTGAATGAAAGGCAGTGAAAAGCCTCAACAACACTTGCAAACAAAGATAATCAGGTCTGAGAAAATATGGGAACACAATGCAGAAAGTGCTGCCGTGCAACTATTTAAGATCATCATATATAAATTCTTTTATTTAAAAAAAAAACAAGCAAACAGCAAAAACTGCAACGAAGAGGGCTAATACTCTGGACAGAATTCTGTTATGTCCTGTCCATGCAATGCTGTATTGTATGAACAGCTGGATAGTTCTGGAACTTACAGAAGAAAGTATTCAGTACCTCCTTACGCAAGCAGAAGTCTCATTCATGTTAATGGGTGTTTTCTGCATTTGTTTCAGAAAAAGAGATTGTATTGAACTATGTATGTGAAGTGTTCATTTCCACCTGTGCAACAGGATAGTCACTTCTATCACTCAAATTTGTGTTTCAAATGTAATTCATTTCCCCAGAGGCACATGGCTGGGAACCTGAGGCTGCCTTTTAGCAGGTTGGATTAAAGGGATAAATTTCAATTTTTCAAAAAACAGAAAGCTACGATATTATTGAGTCCAATGCTAACTCTCATGTAAGTGGATGCCAGCCACACTGACATGCATGAAGTCTGAGAAGGAAAGAAGGAAACAAAGGTTTTGTTGACAAAACCTTTGGTCTAGATGGTCCAGATAGAAATCCAATAAATAAATAAATACATTTGTTGACCAAGAGTACAGGTGGCAGAGGTACAGCCTGGCTGGGTTTAACAGTGTACCTAGCCTCCTACAAGCGACCTACGCATGCATGACTAACTGAAGAAAAGAAATTCTTCTCATGTATTTTTCCCACTGCCAAATTAATAGATTCTATTTCCTTTTCTTTTTGTTTACTCAACAGAGAACAAACAAAAAAAAAAGATCAGAAATGCCACACCAGCTTTACAAGCAAACAATTCCTTAGAAATTGTTGTAGGACTAGAAAATTCCTGTGGCACTTTAGGCCTTCCTGGTTTTCTTTCAGGGGTGACATTAAAAATGATTGCATAGGAACCTAATCACTCATTAAGACAACTGTGTCATTTGCAGTGACATCAGTTCTTTTTAAAAAATAACTCATGTAAGAGTGGCCTTGGCTTAGGACTATAGCACACAAGGTCCCAGTGTGGCCTCTATGAACAGACATCCTGTTGCATGAAATCTCCCTTTAATGCCAGAGGTTTAAACCTCCCCTCCTTGTATGATGTATGCTCAATGTTAATATTTGCAAAATATTAATACTGACATCACTGCAAGTAATGCATTTAGTGTAACAGTTGACTTACAATATCAGGATTAATCTAGAGGAATCTGAGTTTACGTTTAGAAACTGATTTCATGTTATTCTTCCAGTGATATATTTCCTCCACTGATTTATTCCCCCTTGTCTGAGCATTGAGATCTGCAAACAAAGCTCATTTCTACCCTCTGACAACCAATCACACAATAAAAGCTCACCTGCAAGATACAGAACATGAGAAAAATGCTAGCATGTGTCTTTTACTTCTTCAGGGAACTCCAGCTGGAAATAAGAGCTCGGTGGCATGTCAGCCATTCTTCAGCTCTCAAAGGAAAAGGACAATCAAGCTTACCTGTCCACAACTGTGATGGTGGGGAAATGGAATGTAACACCTCTTCAGGCAGTAGTTGAGAAAGAGAAATTGGGATTCTAGCCTCATTCTTTTTCCATTATGACAGCCATCATTTTAATGGACGTTACAAAGCACAGAAGAGCTAGAAATCCTTAAAAGCTATAGTTTAAGGCAGATATGGGCTGGCATCAGGCTTCAGGGAGTCCCCTTTCCCCCCCAAGAAGATCCACCAGTTATAACCAAATAGTACACACGGGAAGCGGAGAATCAGTGGAATTGGTTGCCTACTGTAGCCCCGTCATCCTACACAATACAAATACATCTGCATTTAGTAACTATAGATTAGCTCTTTGAACATAAAGTTCTCAAAATTGGCCAGCTACACAAAAATTTAGTCAAATGTGATGAATCAGTACTTGTATCATGCAGGCGAAAAACGTGAGGTTAAGAGATAGTATATGGACAATCATGGCAGGGATTTTTTAAAATCACATTTTCTTTTCTGGTGTTAAATTGTTAAAAATCAGACACTCTTGCCAATCTACTGCTTTCTTTGGGTCTCCCCCACCGCATGGCCTCAAATTCTCTGATTCTAAATCTGCCTCTAATATGGTAAATAGGAAAGCCAATTAGATTTGCATACACCTGGGAGGCAGGAAAGTTTTAAGGGTCGGATCATACTTCCGCACTATTAAAGAGCAGGCTGGGTAGGTGGGGCTCGTCAGCCATGGAAGGCAGCCCATCTAGGAGAAGGAAAACTCTGATTTCAAACCTCCACTGCCTTGTGGCTATATCACTGGTGGAAAAGGCTTCAGGAGTTAACCTAGAGGCAAAATCCGGAGCTGGAGTTCCGAAGGCAGTTCGTGTCGTTCTGGTCCTTGCCTTTCCATTGGACCAGTTCAGCAATGTGGAGGGTGGGATCTGCTGCTCCGAAACAAGTAGCATGCTCCTTGTTTCGGAGCATGCTACCATAGTCTCTCGAGACTGAAGGATGCCTAGAGATGGTGAACTCCTGAATCAATCTGCAGCTCCTGTGTGAATATTGAGTTCAATTTCAAACATAGTACAGGCTGCAAAGCAAATCCAGTGTAGTCACACCCTAAATAGCATATCATTAGCAACAATAGCAGGGAAAACTATACCTTCTGTTGAGTGACAAGACACCATCCATGCAGTCTGTTGGTTCATTCACTGACTACTCTTCATTAGAGCTTAGGAGTTTCCATTTAAAATCTCTTTTAAATCTAAGAATCTAGTGTGGTCGATTTAGAATACAATTCACTGGGATTTCTATTTGCTACCATCTATTTATTTTACTTAACCATAGTTGAGTTTTGTTCCTTAAGCACATTTTGTTCATTGCTAGTAACAGGTATTTGTCTGTTTAGTTTCCTCTCTCTTTTTGAAAACAAAACAACTAAACAAAAACACCTTAACTTCAGGTTATCACAACTTTAAATAACATAGTTAGCTTGGTCTAAGGAAACCCTAGCTATAGAAGGCTTGTTGAGTTCTGCACAATCTCTCGTGCATAAGAGCAACCTGAAAACCAAAATAACGACAACACAACCGATACATATTAAAGATTTTTTTTGGTCTTTTCCAGGGGGTCCTCTGAAGGCTGTTGGCGTTGATTACCTGAGAGAACAGAACACCTTTCTCCACCATACCAATGACTATGCAAACAGAAGCCTGATTGTGAGACGTGGGCAAGAGTTTAAGCTGAAGCTGGCTTTTAGCAGGGAGCTGAATGAGGATGACAAAGTCCACTTGCAGCTCAGCTTTGGTAAGCACTGCCATCATATCACTTTTTCATTAATAAAATATCAGTTTTTAATTAATAAAATATGCATAGAAATATGTGTCCAAATATCAAGTCTTCAGAGATTCTGCCGTCTGTAATCACAAACCATAAGGATGTCAGTCAAAGCTGAAGCAAATTCATAAAGATTTCCACCATTTTCTGAATGACTTAGGATTTCAGAACTAACTCAATTTTACAGAGAAGTGCACTTTTTCTTTTCAGGACTACAGTGAGTAAGAAGGGAAAGCATAGGAATGAAGAGACATAGCAATGGAATGTATTTTGTACGCTACACTGATGCACCCTCCTTATCCATTCGGGTGGTCCATTCTATGCAGTTGTATCCCAATGGAAGCAAGCATATGTGTATTAGGGCAGCAACTGAAAATGGGGAAGACAGACAAAAGCTGGTGCTTTGACATCTTCTATTACAGTCCTTATTAAATTGTTGAATATTGTTCTCCTCTTCCTCCCTTTCCTTTTTATTATTATCCTATCAAAGATCGTAAGGGATCATGTCTATTCTGACTTCAGATGCAATGGCTCTAAATAAAGATGTTGCCTTGCATCCAAACCAAACTCTAAGATTTTTCAGCCAAGAGGTTTGTTTCTTTCCTTCACTTAAACAATTGGCTCTAATGATCTGTAAGATTTACTTCTCATTGCATGACCAAAGTATTCTAGATTTCCACATTTTATATGTCTTACCATTTTTAGTTCTTCATTCACTTTCATACTCTTCATTGGTTACCCTCTCAATCCAAGGAATTCTTTAACCCCTTGGGAAAAATGTATATTGCATGTGCATGCAATCTTTAGTGCAGCACGTGTTAAGACATGGGATTCCATACCATATGAAACATGCCATGTTAAATGTTACTCATTAGTATATATTTTTAAAATTTCAGGTGAAAAACCAATGGAATCCAAAAAAACATGTTTATCTTTGAATGCAAGGTCAGGAGAAAATGATCAAAATTGGCATGCTAAGATCTGTCAAACAAATGGAAAAGAGGTACGTACATATGTATGGAGTATTATATATTTAAATGTGCACTTAATAGTATGTATTGATTTATGTGTTAACAGCTGTCACACATAAGATGATTTAAAGTGCTAGATCAGATAAATTTCTGTCATGGTGAATCTTCCAATACTTTTCCTTTATAAGCAGCAGTGCAGTGGTAAATTTGGGAATGTAAGTGATCATGACGCCAGTCCAAACATAAAGAGAGTTCAAAAATGCAGGCAAAGGTCCACCAGATCAGTCCATATTCATAAATAAGCAGTAGGTCTTTTGTAAAGTTAATGGCTCTTAGTTCAAAACAATCCACTCTCAGATACTTTGTAGTTCGGCAGATATATTGCAAAGTTATACTGGAAAATACATTTCTTTGTCAGCTGCTCTGAAAATTGCAATTAAGTTTAGAGGAAACAGGAAAGCTGAGGAGAGATGATAGATGTCATAGTCCCTGCTATTGAGAAAGTTCAAGGGCTTCACTCCTTCAAGCCCTGGCTCCACTATAGAACTGTTTGTAATTTATATACTGTATTTCTTTGTATCAAGGAATGAGCAGGTGATGAAGGGATGAGGGAATCAAGAAACATACAGTAAATTCAGTATAACTCCAGGAGCTCTGTAAATGGTGCTGTGTCCAGTTTCCCCTTGCAAAACAACATAGTAAATGAGCCAAGGAACCATGTTGTGAAACATAGGAACAAACTGTTTTCAAAAGCAGAATCTAAAGAAACAAAAAAGGAGGCAAAACATGTGGCACTTTATAGACTAATTATTATATTTTAATGTCAGCTTTCATGGACAAGTCCACTTTGTCAGACATATGGAAAAAACATTAAAGTCTCTTTAATGTTTAAATAGTAAGATCCTGGTTCAGACTTGAACCATCATGGTCTTCTTCATGACATACTGAGAGCAGTAGAAGGAAGGATTAGAGGCGAAGGACAAAGAAGGGAGATGTAATTAATATAATGTCAGCTCACGGGCGAGGTGTCCATAGTCAGAGGCCAAGAACTGTGTAAGGTAACATAATTGTAAAAGCTGAATTAAGAGGAATTAAAAATACAAATGTGAGTGTAAACAAAATTTCTGCGAGTGAGGAAACAACTGATGGCAATGCCTAAATGGGAGAAAGGAAACATGCAACAATTTAGAAAATTTGTAGACTAAGCTCAGTTTGTTTTTTAAGCTGTATTTTAAAGACCATGAGTGTATCTCTGCATAACCCCTTCTCTAAGAAGACGCAAATGCAATAATGAGGAAAAGAAACAATGTAGGAAAAGCAGGTGAATCTTTCTAAAATCAGATGGAACAATTTTTTAAAGTATGTTGCATGCTTCTAATTTTGCTGAAAGCAGCTGCTTCCAGTTTGTTATATTCAATTTAAATATTTTATGCTATTAAATATAAGATGCATTGAGATAATTCTGCTGAAAATTCCTTGAGATAATGTTTTAGTATATAATGATAGCATAAGCATTCTAGAGATTAGTAAATGTAAAGCTTTTTTCCTCAACAAAAGGAAAAAAGAGGTGGGAACCAACACACCACATATTCATAACTAAATAAAGCAAATTTTTATTTATTTATTTATTTATTTATTTATTTATTTATTTATTTATTTATTTATTTATTTATTTATTTATTTATTTATTTATTTATTGCCATTGTAAGTATATACACAGTACTGTGTCAGTACTGTGTACCCATACAATGTAACCCATACAATGAAATTCACAGACATCCAGAGACCAGACACATGCACACACATAAAATTCCCCAAACACTCCCCACCCATAAAGACAGCGGAAAAACAAAGATATAGTGAAGGAGAAGGAATGTTCCCCCAAGTAAATCTGTGCTCTAATATGGAGAGTACAGACAGACAATCCCAAAAAAGTCTGAATGATAAGAGCCTCAAGGAATCTTATTTCTGTAAGACAGAAATGTGGGTGGGTGAGAGGACCTGACAGCTGTAAGCCATCCAGCAGATCCCGTTATCTTAATATTCACTGAGCTATGTTCACATTTGCACTGCCCCAGGGGAAATTTTGTGATATATTTTATTATGTGGAGTGTCGTCGTCCAATGTTGATTTTGTGGTTTTCTTAGTGTGTGATAGCTGTAAGCAGTCCAGCAGATGCAATTATTGGAAAATACCTTCTTAAGGTAGCAATGGGATCCAGCATTTATTGTCCTGAGAACAATTCCATCTATGTTTTGTTCAATCCTTGGTGTAAAGGTAACTACCATGTCCAAAGGCTTTATCTTCTATTACTACTGTGCGCGGAGTCTATGTGAGTATGTGAGTGAGAGTGAGTGAGTGAATGAGTGATAAAAAGATGTGTCTCTCCTCTCCTCATAAAAACAGTGAAATCTCACTCTATGATAATTCCCAAAGTATAACAGTATCTAATAAGATTATCAGGCTGTCCAATACTGTTTTTTTTTTTGAGTGTGTGTGATTTTATTCTTCTGCCAGTCACAATATAATCATTTTACACATGAGTAAATAAAAAACATGGGTACAATACTCAGTATTCTGTCACTGCAAACAGAGCTTACAAATTCCTGAATTTGAGCTCTTTCTATTCAGATTTATTTTAAAAATGGCTATCAGTTATAACATCTATATATAATTCCCAGTAACATACATAATATGGCTATGTTATACCAGTTATTGAAAGTAAGGCATTATTTCACTCAAGCTCTGACTGGGGGCTTCGCACAAGCACTTGGTTGTCCAGTGTAAGAAACAGGTGGCCTTTCACTTGATCTAACATGGTTCTTATAGCAGGGTTAGGAAATACGTGGTTGTAAAATGTGCTGGTTCTTGTTTCCTATCTCGCATTCCAGGATGGTTTGTTTTGTGATTGGTCATTGGAAGGCGAGCATGGACTTAATTTTCAGTTCTAATTTCCAAGGCATGTGTCTCTCAAAAAATTTCAACCTGGACTATACCTACTGGCTATTTTGCCAGACACCTCCCTAAAAGAACTGAAGATATGATGAGACTTGGCTGACAAGACTGACAATTAAGAAACTTTCAACAGTCCTGCTTAGGCCTTTCTTGAACCACAGTTCTACTAAAGCACTGGTTCTTAACCTTGGGTTACTCAGGGGTTTTGGACTGCAACTCCCAGAAGCCTTCACCACCAACTGTGCTGGCTGGGGTTTCTGGGAGTTGCAGTTCAAAAACATCCGAGTAACAAAGGTTAAGAACCACTGTACTAAAGCAAAGTATATTCTTCTTGTGGATCTATTTGATAATTAACAGCTCAGGCTGTGTTTTTAGGAGTTTCAAGACACCTGATTGGTGGAATAAATGGATCTTCTGGCTGCTTTCTTTCTGCCAGTGTTTTGTCCTTCCTCTCTTTTTGGGCTCCACATTCTTCCTTTACAGAGAAATCAATTTGGCACTTTTCCTCTTGAGTCATTGATACAGGGTGGCCCACTGTATTTCAAACAGGAAAAGAATTATGGGAATATGCTCAATAATTCAACAGTAGAAATACATATAGCCATCCATCCAAACTGCTTTTGGACATCTGTAGTTGGAAGATGGCAGCCAGGCCACAAATTTGAATTCAAGTTCTTCCATAATTTTATATGAATCTCTACCAGACTCTCTTGGCATTTGAAAGCCAGAGATGTGGTGTCACACCAGTCAGAAAGTGTTGCCTTTCAGCCTGAGTTTTGGTCAGCTGTATGAAAAAGTGAATAATACATTATGTGTTTGTTTTAGCGGATTCTGTTTTCATGGCGGACAATGATGAAAGAACTGAGTATGTGCTAAATGATACTGGTTATATCTATGTTGGATCAACAAAAAACATACGAGGCAGGCCTTGGAATTTTGGACAGGTAAGAGATTGCATATTTCTCTTTATTTATATACAAACACACACTTCTGTTTCATTTAATTAAGTGGCATGAATGTAAAATAATGTGTTATTATGTACCATCAAGTCACTTCTGCCTTGGTGACCTTCACAGGGTTTACAAGGTATGCCAGATGTTCAAGTAATGGTTTAATATTGCTGTCCCCCAGTAGGGTTTGGAGAGGATTGGCGTGGTCTAAATAGGGTCATTTGAGGTCAGGGGGAGGAGCAATATGCCATTTGGAATTATCTTTGCATCCAAATGGCATACTGACCCCAAACAACTCCATTTAGTCTGGCTCTTTCCACTGTCAATTTCTGGCTTAATAAACAAGCCATTTTAGAATCTCGACAAATTGAACATTTCCTCTGCAGAGGGGCAGGAGGAAATTGTTGTTTGCCTCTGCTAGACCATCACTGATGCACTGAATCACTTAAAATGTATTTTGAAAGTGCTTTCCTTGCCTTGTGTATAGTGCAAACGAAAAAATTGCTTGCAGCGACAGTTTCAATTAGCACTTCACAAAAAATCCAAAGAAAATATATTTAATTTAACCGAAGTGATTCAGTATATCAGTGATAGTCTAGCAGAGGCAAAAGATAATAATTTCACTTCCATTCAATTTCCTCTGCCAGGGAACAGGGGGAGTGTTTAATTTGCTGATATCCTGACGTGTTGTGCTCATGAAGCCACTTCACAATACCAGAAATTGACAATGGAAGGTGCCTTGGCAGCTTTGACAGCTGCAAGGCCTGATTTTGGTCCATCCCCAGCACATACTGGAAATGAACCCCACCAAAAAAAAGAAGAAGAAGAAGAAGAAGAAGTCCCTGAGAAGTGCTCAAAAGATGTGGGTAGAAGCACTCTAGGGACAGATTGGTTTTCTCTAGTGGTCAATCTGATCATTGAACAAAAGAGCAAACCAACTCCGCAGCACACCAAACAGTAGGACAAATGCCTGTTTGATTGAACCCCAACTATCATTTAGTTCTTTCCTTCCCAGAATTGTCCTCCATGACAGTAATTACATGTCACAAATGTTATGATGTAGCCTTACATGAGAATTGGTGCTATGTTATCCTTCTTTTCTCCCACCCCCACCCCATCTTGAATCATGTCTTAAATTATAACTAACTAGATTGGCAGGAGGAGTATGTGTGTGATTCATTTGTTCAATTTTTTCAGAATTTCTCAGTACAAGAGGGTTCCCAAAAATGATGCATACCCACAAATTTCACAACAGAATATACATTAATATGGTTTCTGGAGAGTGGGAAAGAAAAAAGTGTCTTTTCCACCTTCACACCTGAAATCACTTTGTGTGAGTCTAGAGAGGGGAGTTTTAAAACTATAGCCTGTCTCAGCAATAACTCCCTTGCCAGCTAACTTGCTGATGCCTCTTTAATTCCCACCACCACCAAAACCAGTCAAGGAATCATGGTATGGGTGGGTGTCTCAAGTGTGCACTGTGTGCAAAGAATTTTGTCTAAGCATTTTTGTCATATGACCATGTAGATAATCATGAATACGTTAAGCTTTAGATTCTGGCATGGGGTGCTTTCACATTTAGAGGTCATAGTGCTTCTATCCAAAGTAGCACTATTCCATCTTTTTCATTTAACTGATTTTTTGTCTGTTAAGAAAAAGACAGAACAAGCAATAGGAAATCATGGGAGGTTTCCAAACTAAAGATGAATGAAACAGGATGATTGTTCATTAAAGGCCTTGGTTGGAAATACCTTCTGAGTAGCACACCCAAGTAACATCATTACATTAAAAACGCAAATACACACACACATACACACACACAACACACACACACACACACACACACACACACACACACAAATTGTAGCTTATTCCTATCATTGGAGGGGTAAGAAGATAGAGGCGTGCTTCTGGCAATTTTCAGTGGGTGTTTTGGCCTTTAAAGGCTGAATTAATGTCATGTTCTATAATAAATATACTGTACTATGCTTTATGCATTACAAGAGAGCCATTTATATTCAAATATGATGTCTGCATAAACTCATTTCTGTAATTATCAGCACTAGCCTAGACGTTACTGTATATGCTGATTAAACATTATTCCCTTCTGAGCAGCAATGATGATTTCAGCCAATCACTTTTTTCTTAGATGTCAAAATAGCACAGTTCACATTTGAAATCCCTATAAAGAATTTAGATTACAACAGCAGCTGCATTGATTAAAGGAAAGGGAATTTTCCAACTACAGTACGAGCAATATAATGATGGGCAAACTATATGATTTCTAAAACAGTTTGAGGAAGACGTTTTGGATTGCTGCATGTACCTGCTAGACAAGAGCCAGCTGAAGCTGAATGCTAGAAAAGATCCTGTGATCATCTCTAGGGTCATGTCTGCTTTGGTATGTTCATCAATAAATACTTTAACACAGATTGCTGTATTTTAGATCATGGGGATGAAAACTGTAAAGCTATACCTTAGTTATTCAGAGCCAGTTCAAGGGATGCCTTGCTCCCCAGTCATGGTTGCTACAGAAGCATATAACAAAAGAATTAAATTAAATTAAAAATCATGCGACAAGTAATAGCATAAGTACTATTCTCACACTGAGTGTTGTACAGTATCAGATGGCGACTTTGGACTGTTGCATGTTTTTTTGTGTAGAACGGTGCAACATGGTAGCACTGGCCAAGTCTTGCGGTGAACAGCAAGTATCTGGCAAGAACAGGTCTAAGCAGAATGAAGAGTCTCAGGGCAATCAAAGATGGTTCCTAGGAAAACCAGCCCCCTTTTTGCCACCAAAGTTTCCTTAAATATCTAGGCAGCATTTGGAAATATTAGCTTTAAGACTACAACCCTCATGCTTTTGCTGAAGAATTATGGCAGCCCAAAAGCTGCTGTACTTCTAAAAGCTTGCTGTTACTGACCTGCACTAAAGTCAAGAACATCTCTGCAAAGGAGCGGAAGATAAGTTCCTCCTTAGGTATTCTCATCGGGTTGGTTGGCAACATCAGATAAGAGATTTCAGCCAACCAGAGAGAAAGCATTTTTGGCTACAGCATCCTCCTTATGGAACTCTCCCCAGGGAAACACAACACGTACCTGTTATGTTAGCTGTTGTTTTGTGCTGCAGTATACTGGGTTAAACAGAGGGAAAGCACCTAGAATGTGGAGGTAATTGTCTGGAGATAATCTTAATTTCAGAAGCATTTTCTCCAGTGTCTAGACAAGACATGTGGTATATGCTAATGAAATTATTGGGCTGGAGACAGGATAGAAATTATGGATTGACCCAATGAATCTATAGATGCTGTCCCACTGTGTCTTTCAGTTAAAATGACCAGTAGATTGGTCTTATTCATACAAAAATGTTGTAGGACATTGGTCTTTTTGATTCAATGTTATAACTACCCAAATCGGCTGCACATCCCTGTTTATCTGAATAATAAAAGTCTCCTGCTTTGCAGGTTAAAAGCCCAGAGTGGCTTCTATAGGTGAGTTGAGAGGAGTCCGTTGGGTGTTCGTCTAGCAAAGGTTCCACAGTTACAGAGGTTTTCTCAGAGGACAGTGGAGGAAGTCAGGCTGTATGGATCTCTGTTCTTCACCTGTGTTTTAGGTTAATTCTGATGATGATCGTGGAGTGCTTTTTGCAAGCTGGTCTGGACACTATCAAGGTGGCACCTCTCCTCTGGCCTGGACGGGAAGTGTCCCAATTTTGCAGCAATATTACAAAACAAAGAAAAGTGTCTTTTATGGTCAATGCTGGGTTTTCTCTGGAGTGCTTACCACAGGTAAGGCACACCTCTGACAGGCAATTGTTTCTTCTGTCACTTTTCCTAAATTTGCTAATGAATTTGTTTTGATGAAAATAATGCAACATGTATATGGCTAGAAGCATCATAACTTGGAGTATTAGGTAGTGGGAAATATGACAGATGGCCTGTTGTTTTTATTTGTAGCATTCCCAGAAACGTGGTTGGCCACTCTTGGATTCAGGACTAAATGTTCTTGGTTTGATTCAGGAGGTTTAATTTCATCCTCTTCTGAAACTGTAACATAGAAGATTCACTGAAATCACTCCCCCCCCACTTAAAGGCCTGTGGCATCTCAAGTCTGGTATCCTATATCCAAAGAGCAGTGGCGTCTCATCCCTTTTGTGCCATTGGCCATTGCTTAGAAGGCCCTCTGAAAGAATCATGAGCCATGCATCTTGCCGAAGGAACCATAAAACAATTTAGAGTTGCTCTCCTTCTCTATATTTCAGTGATGCGCAGTCTCGGCATTCCTGCCAGAAGTGTGACCAATTTTGCTTCAGCTCATGATACAGAAGAGAATCTTAAAGTTGATGTTTACTTGAATGAAAAGGGACAACGAGTGGACTCGCTGACAACAGACTCTGTTTGGTAACCATTGCTACAGATTGCTAATTGATTGTTATAATCTAACTGCTCTTCTTTTAATATTACTAACTAAGCTTTTCTGGAACTGTCAGCAGCATTATTGAACAGCATTACTGGATACTTCCAACTTTCGATTCTTGAGCAGAGAACACAATTAAAATTCCAGAGTTCCGAAATACTGGCCAGCATCTTCTTGCCATTTGTGCAAGGTTTGCACAACCAGTTGTGGCTCACTGCAGCTAATTGATGAAGTGCCCGTCTCTGCCTTGGTCGCATACTTAATGCCCTTTCTGATGAATCTTACACACAGAAACAGTTTGGTGTTAACATCTGCCTTTTCAAGATAAATTCTAACTAGGAAAGTTGTCATTTTGTGTAGTGATTGTAATAATTCTGGGTGGCATCCAGGAAAAACGACAACATAATGATCAAGAAATCCCACCAGATTTCTCACAAGATTTCTTGGAGGGGGGAAGGGAAAAGTCTTGCACAGCAAAATCTTGTTGGAAAGAGAAGAGAGTTATTCTCCCCCCTTTACAGGAACCTGCAAGATTCATATTGCTGTCACAAGATCCAGGATTCCCAGGACACCTTACATTTTACTGTCATTCTTTGTATGTGTGCGTGTGGGAGTGGAGGGGAACCCACATGGAACTCAGGTTCTTCCAGATGGAGCATTTATACTCTTTTAAATTGCCTGTTAAGCACTGATCTTAAGAGTAACTCCCTGGACATCCAGACAACATTCATCTTACCTCATTAAGTACAGTGTTTTTTTACCCATGAGCTTCCAGACTGGTCGGTCTATCTATCTATCTATCTATCTATCTATCTATCTATCTATCTATCTATCTATCTATCTATCTATCTATCTATCTATCTATCTATCTATCTATCTATCTGTCTGTCTGTCTGTCTGTCTGTCTGTCTGTCTGTCTGTCTGTCTGTCTGTCTGTCTGTCTGTCTGTCTGTCTGTCTGTCTGTCTGTCTGTCTGTCTATCTATCTATCTATCTATCTATCTATCTATCTATCTATCTATCTATCTATCTATCTATCTATCTATCTATACACACACACACATATATATACACATATACACATATACACATAGATATAGATAGAGATAGATAGAGATAGATAGAGATAGAGATATATATATAGCTATAGCTATAGCTATAGATATAGATCGATCTCTCTATCTATCTATCTATCTCTCTATCCATCTCCCCATCTCCCCCAGAACTGCAGGTGGGTATGTTTTGTCCCTCATCATGTTTCTTATTAAAGGGAGTAGAGAGGGAAGAAGAGGAACAAGTCACTGTAATAAATGTAACGTCTAATATGCTCAGTGATCTTGTAGAAATAAGATTGTGATTGTGAAGTTTTACACAAGTGAAGCTTCTTACAGACCGAATCTGTCCACAGACTGAGACATGCTGTTATTTCTGCTTTCCTCCTTTCCATTCTCTAAATTTCCAAGGTAAGTTAAATCTTAGGCAAAAGCTAACGGCATTTGGGCACAGGTCCTAGCATGTCTAGTGAGCTTCCGTTACCACGTGTTAACAAATGACAGGCAGAGATAAGACCAGGCTGTCCGGAAGACCTCTTACATCTTTTTAAAATACTGTAGTGTATTTTGTTCTTTCCTACATCTTCAGTACACTATAACACCTCTGCAGAAGTTTTTTTAAAATTTCAGTTATTCTTTCAAGTACTGCTTAAGAAAGCACATGCTTTGCTTGGAAGATGTCCCAGATCCAAGTTGGGCAGCAGAGCGGAAATCTCTCTCTGTCTAAGACTTTGCAGAGTCAGAGGGCCTAGAATCAGATTTCCATAACCTGGACCATACAGATTGGAGAAGACTGGCCTAAATAGGCCAACAGCTTGATAAAGATACAGTATATTCATGTTTGTTTATTCACCATTGCTGTGGCTTGCATGCACAGTTAACATAAATCAAGTTCCCAATTATTTATTGATGTCTTCATAAACAAAAGGGGGCAGGGACTGTGTGGCCCTGCAGCTGTAGTTGGACTACAACTCCCATCTGCCCTAGCCAGCAGAATCTAGACTGATAGAAATATATCTGTGAAGATGCGCAGTCATCCAGCTGAGGTTATCTGGAAGCTGAGTCATGGCAACTGAAGAAGCTACTTGGATGAGTAATGAAACATTTCAACCTACCATATTTTTCTGTGTATAAGATGATACTTTTTATCTAAAATATTTAGACTAAAAATTGAGGGCTGTCTTATACACAGAAGTAGGGGGAAGAGATCAAAGCACTGTGGGATCACAGCTCTTTGATCGCTGCTTTACCTGCCACTTCCTAAACCTCAGGGGGCTTAGGAAGTGGAGGGGAAAACCAGAGATGAAAGGGCTGCAGGATCACAGCCCTTTGATCCTGCAGCCCTTTCACAGCTGCTTTCCCTCTGCACTTCCTAAGATCTTTGATCTTGCTTTCGTGAGGCTTAGGAAGTGGAGGGGGAAAACAGCTATCAAATTTTCTAATTTGGGGTTAGAAACGTGGGGGTCGTCTTATACATTGGGTCATCTTATATATTGAAAAATACGGTAATAAGAAGTCCAGTTGCCATGACTCAACTTCCAGATAGGCTGAGAGACCTTACTGCTTCATTGCATTTCAAAGGCCATACAGTAGTTGTCCATCTCCACCATGCATTCTATTACATGTCCTATTGATATAGTACATATACGTATTAGATTTAGTATACGATGCTGCAGTTGAGATCCATTTTTTATTTCCATTACTTAAACTTAACTGCCCACAGGAACTTCCATGTGTGGAATGATGTCTGGATGAAAAGGCCAGATTTGCCAAAGGGATTTGATGGCTGGCAGGCAATTGATGCCACACCACAGGAAAGGAGCCAAGGTAAGACTTTATACATGAGCACAAGCAAATGAAAAGTTAACATGTTGGAGATATTAGAACTGGGTTATCTTTGCCAAACCATGTTATTACCATACAGATTTCCATTATTCTAAGCTGGTGGTTTCCAACCTTGGGTAACGCAGGTGTTCCTGGACTGCAGCTTTCAGAAACCTCAGCACCACTGCTAGTGGTGAAGGCTCTGTGGTTACCCAAGGATGGGAACTACTGGTCCGGGCAGTAGAGGAGCTAAAGCGATGGTATGGCCTCCATGGAGATACGTTTGCTCAGTACTCCAGAAAGCAGCCTGCCTTTATTTCTTCAACATTTCTCATTAAAAGTGTCAAACAGTCTTTGTGGCAAGTGTGTGTGTGTGGGGGGGGGCAAGGTCTTAATGTGAAGGCATCTCAGTTTATAGAGCATGTTCAGCAAGGCATTAGGAATCTCTTTTTTTCACTGTGAATGTTAGCCTCTATATCTGACTTTGTTTCTATAGAGATTGAACAAAATTCCTGACAGCCTCTACCATGCTGGGAATTGCAACCATGGCGACCACCAGAAGTGAAAATGCAAAATAAGTGTGGGACTATTTATCAACTCTTTCATCTGACAGAATAAGGGAAGGCAGAGAGAGGCACCTTTGAAACCCAAGTAGTGTCAGGGGACCAAAGAAATGGGGAGAATGAAAAATGAGTGTGAAGGAAGGAATATCATTAGTAGCCTCTGGAAAGCAATTCAGATACTGACCTTATACAGGGGAATACTAAGTGCCAAAATAATTTCTAGCAGCAAACTACACATACTTCTGGGCTCTGCAGTGTAAAGGGGTGTAGCTTGGCATGTGTAGTCATCTGTATTAAATAAAATGTTTTATTTTATTATATTATTTATAGTTGTACGCTGCAATCTGACATCACCATGTCCACCACATGAGGAGAAGTTAGGCTTATTGATTATGAGAATGTCCGTAAAAATTGTCTGTTTCCTCAGCAGGCAAAGTCACTGGGCACAAAGAAGTATTGGAAGTATAAGAAGCATATGGGAGAACTGGAATTCTGGCAATTTTATTTATTTATAAGATTTTTTAGCCACGCCATTACTAATGGTCTCTGAGCAGTGTGCAACAACATTAAAACTTTAGAAAAACAGTAAACCATTAAAATACCCAATATTATAATAATACCCCATATTAAAACAGTCAATTTATCATTAATAAATACTGCTGCTCATACAGCCAGCTAAAGGATACTATTTAAATAAAATGCTGGCTAAACAGAAAGGTCTTTGCCTGGTGCCAAAAAGCCAAAATTGTCAGAGCCAGAGGGATATCTATAGGGAGGGCATTCCAAAATTGGGGGGCAATAGCCGAGAAGGCCCTATTTCATCCCCTCAACTCTTTCAGGGATGGCGCCTTCAGAAGGGCCTCCCTTTTTGATCTTAGAATATGAGCAGACTCGTATGGAAGAGGGCGGTCCTTTAGGTCAGGGGTTCCCAACCCCTGGTCCGCAGCCCTGTGGCAGTCCATGGCCTGGACCGTGGAGCCAGATCTCCCACCCACACAGCCTTCACACATGTGTGTGAGTATGCCCATGCCCCTTATGAACACCCTGCCCCTTCGTGCATGCACACAAGTGGGCCCACATGCTCCCTGAGCACCTCCGTCCCTTCATACACCCTGTGTGAGTGCCCTGGCCCCTTCATGCATGTGTGCAAGTGCATGCTCACCTGCACGAATGTACCCCGCCCCTTAGCGCATGCACGTGAGCGCAAAGGGGACCTGCCTTCCCCACGCACGGACCCCATCCTCCCCCAACTGGTCCATGGTACCAAAAAGGATGGGGACCACTGCTTTAGGTAACCAGGTCCTAAGCTATTTGTGGCTTTATATGTCAAAGTAAGCACTTTGAATTGGGCCTGAGCAGCAACCGGCAGCCAGTGTAATTTTTTCAGAACTGTTGTGATATGAGTCAGCACAGCGGGACCACTTGCCAGCCGTGCAGCCCAGTTCTGTGCCAGTTACAGTTGCCAGACCATCTTCAAAGGCTGCCCCATGTATAGAGCATTGCAATAGTCCAGTCTGGTTGTTACCAATGCATGTGGACACTGAGTCCACCTGGGCTTCCAAGGTCAGACCTGGGTCAAGGAGCACCCCCAAGCTGTGAACCCTGTCATTTAGGGGGAGTGTAACTCCGTCTAGGGCAGGGAAATGGCCCTTTAACCTATCTAGCAGAGCACCTGCCAGCAACACTTCCGACTTGTCTGGATTGAGCTTCAGTTTATTCAACCTCATCCAGTCCATTATCAAGTCCAGGCACAAGTTCAGAACGGTGACTGCCACACCTGGATTGGTAGAGAATGAGAGGTAGAGCTGGGTGTCATCAGCATATTGCTGACTCCTCAGCCAAAACCTCCTAATGACCTCCTCCAGTGGTTTCATGTAGATATTGAATAGCATGGGGGACAGTATAGAACCCTGAGGAGCCGCCATGGATAAGAGCTACTGTCCCCCAGCACCACATTCTGGACCTAATCAGCCAGGCAGCAGCAGAACCACCATAAAACGGTGCCTCCCATTCCCATCCCAGCCAATCTGTCCAGAAGGACCCCATGGTCAATAGTGTCAAAAGCCACTGAGAGGTCCAGGAGAATCAACAGGGACGCATTCCCCCATCTCTCTCCCAGCAAAGGTCATCAAACAGGCCGACCAAGGCAGTCTCCAGCCCATAACCCGGCCCGAAACCCAATTGAAATGGATCTAGATAATTCATTTCATCCAGGAGAGCCTGGAGCCGCTCAGCCATTTAGCTACTACTATTATTATTACTATTATTTATCTGTCACTAATGGACATAGAAATAACTACGTGGATGGGGCCTAAATACAAATGAGGAAAAAGCTCCCTGAATATTCATTTTTCTCTGTAGGGATTTACCAGTGCGGCCCTACTCCAATAAGTGCCATCAAAAAGGGAGAAGTTTATCTCCCTTATGACTCCAAGTTCGTTTTTGCTGAAGTGAATGCAGACAAGGTCTTTTGGCTTGTGAAGTATGAGAATGGGACTGAAAAATACATCAAACTACGTGAAGAAACCAAGGTGATAGGAAAGAGCATCAGCACCAAAGCAGTTGGAAAGGACACCCGTGAAGATATCACCAATCAATACAAATTTCCAGAAGGTATCATTTTTTCTTTACTTTTTCCTGTCTGAGGAAAAACATTTATCTTCCATAATTAGTAGTAATGTAGGACTTTCATATAGAAGTTTTAATTGTCTGATAAGGTTAATGACCAGAGATGAGGTAATTCCTGCATGTGTTACTTGTAGGTAAGGGAAAAGATTAATGGATGGGAAAGGAAATGTAGTGATCCAGAATCATTCTGATGTGCAAATTATGATGTATTTTGCAAATTTACTGTTCAAACTTTTGATGCTCTGTACTCTTATGCTGTGAAGTACCTTTCCATTTTATTTTTCTATAGAATACTTTAAAAGAAATGTAGTAGTCTGAAGCTTTAAATGAGAAAGCTGCTTCACAGTGAAACATACATGTATCAGCAGAAGTGGGACCACTTTCAGACCTATTAAGTAATTAACAGCAGTAAGCTTTTGCTTCACAATCAAGGGCCCTTCCCACATGATCTGAAGCTTACTATGTTTGACAGGATTCAGGACTAGAACTCAATCCCCCTACCTTAAAATCACTTTACTTTGCCCCCCCCCCGGCCTGAACATCACAACCCAACTGCCAAAATACCACCTACAGAGACAGTCCATGTCTTTAGAAGAATATATCATAACTACCAGTAACCATATAGAAAAAAAGCTCATTCAAATCATTCCAGCTTGGAAAGTAGAAGCCCCCCTGCAGCAGAGAGAGGGAGGAAGGCTACTTTGAGAGCAAAAAGGGCTGGACTGACTCAAATCAACCTTTGCATCATGTGGTCAGTAAAAGGATACTTTGAATTCTCCTGTTTTATAAGCAGAGTAAATGCCATGGTATTTGACCATGAAGTCACACTCAAATGCTGTGGATAGATATTTGTCTAACCTGAGACAATGAGAGAGAGAGAGACTTATGTATCATAATAGTTAATATTGAGTATCTTGGATTTGACAAGGCATCTGACAATTGAAATTGTTTCTAATTACCTCAGAGTTTATTGTTTGCTATCATTACTATCTCTCAGATACTCCGGAGGAAAGGAAAGCTGTGGAAACTGCTTGCTACTACCTGCAGTCTTGCTGTCTGGGAACTTCAGAAGATAAATCTGAGTCCCCCAAGGCTGACTTGAAACTTGGGATAGAAGGAGAAAAGGCATTGTGGCCAGGGCAGCCCATTGACTTTAACATTGTTGTAAAGAATGATTCTATGGGCTTGTGGACAGTCAATGTTGCTGCCTCTTGTCAGCTGGAAACTTATACCGGGAAAGTAGAGGCCAATCTTGAAAGCATTAAGCAGACCATCAACACAGAAGGGAAGCCAGGTATGCGTCCTAAAAATCTGATGTCATGTTCCTATATGTCATGTTACAACGATGAAATACATTTCTGCTTTTCTAAAGGAAGAGGGCTCAAATTTGGGCCCACATTACCTCTTTCTGTGAGGTACATAGCTGTTCATGGCATGAAAGTGAACAGGGTTGCATTTCCCTGTGGGCAGAATCTTTCACAAGACATGCCCTGTTTGTTTATAATGTTTTCTCCTTGAAAATGCAATAACAGAGAAGAAAAGCCATGATTTCTTCTTTGCAGTCCTCTTTCTGCTGATATCTCCTCTTCATATGTCAAAGGCAATGCCCTTCTTTAAAAAATAATACCCACCGCTGAGATACCATGTTCTCTTCTTGCCTTGTGTCATGTTTCTTTCTCTAGCTGTCTCTTTTGTTGTTGTTGTTGTTGGTGCAGTTATTGAGATCCCTGTGAAGATAGCAGCTGATGCTTACATCAAATCGCTGATGGCTGTAGAGGATGAACTTTTGATCAAAATTAATATTATTGCTGAGATTCAAGAAACCAATGAGAAGCTCACAGAAGAAGTAACTTTAAACTTCCAGTATCCACCTCTCAGAGTGGAGGTAAGAGGCTAAATAAAAACACAACCATGATGACATATGGTAGTGGTTGGTATTTATAAAACCTAAGAATTAATAAGCTGGAAATGACAACAACAACAAAAAAATAAGTCAACTGAGAAGAACTCTAGAAGAAAATAAAATGTTCTATTTAGTTTTTTAAAAAGAAGAGATAGCTGGCACAAACCCTGGAGACAGGGTTTGTTCCTTTAACACAGCTCTTCACAGGTGGAGAAAAGAAATATGAAATAAACATGCTGCCAAGAGGTATTACAGAGAAGTCTAATCATCAGGGGTTACTGTCAGTCTAGGCCACTGAACTGATTCATTGCAGGTTGGGCAGAATCAAACACTGAGTTGCTTGGAGCTCATCTAGACGGAGCATTTATTCCTCTCTGCTTCATGTCAGCTAGTGCCACTTAAGGACAAAAATCCTAGCATGATCTGTATTTATTACCCCACTTCTCTTCCGTCTTAAGAAATCAAAATCTCTTAAAGAAATGAGTCAAAAATCTTCTTAAAATCTTGAAGAAACCCTAATGAAACCAATTAAAAACCTTTATGATGCTCTTCTCTGCTGGATCTTTCCCCACTTTGCTTTAGCACAGTGGTCAGGAAACAGGGGTAAATTACCCCAAATGGGATAAAAATGAAAATCCTGGGGGTAATGAGGATGGTCGCGGCAGTGCAACCGTCCTCATTACCCCCAAGCATTTTGTTTCCGACAACACTGTGTGTAGGCAGGCATTCCATCACGGGGAGAGCGAGCCCTGGTGAGGAACAGCACAGGGCACCCACCTGCCCACCTTGCCTCCAAAGTGGGGGGGAAGGCGGTGGACCGGGCCAGCTGGACTCTTTGCCTGGCAGAGCCCTGGCCAGGGCTCTCCTTCCTGACCACCGCCCGCCTGCCCAGTGCGCTGGCAAGGAGGCCCCTTCCCGCCCCGCCTCACCTGAGCTCATGGCTGTGGACCTGCTGGCCCGGTGGTGCCCGCCTCCCCTCGCCAAGGACGTGCTTTCCCGGCAGTGTGGCAGCTCCAGACTGGCTGCTCAAGCAGTGGCTGCAGGTCCCGGGCAAGCGCAAAGGTAGGGGAGGGGTCGGCCACAGATAGCAAGAGCAGAGGGGCAGTGCTGGGAGGTGGTGGGGTAATGTTGACGTATATAATTTTTTTTTTGGGGGGGTAAAAGATAAAAAAAGTTCCCTGACCCCTGCTTAGCAGATTGAAAGGTCCAAAATACAGCACACATCCACTGCTAATGGACCACAGAAATCAGCTTCCTTCAAAAACCACTGTAAAAAAATCTGATAGAACACCTAGAAATGGTCTTCTGAAGGATTTTTGAGGAGGAGTTTTGGTTTGATTAAGTGAAATAATGCTAAATTGAAAGCTTCTGACCAGAGAAGCTTTTACCTGCCTTGCCCCAATTATATTCCAATTGTTACATTTGCACATATTAGATAACACATATTATGTTCCTGTTTTCATCAACATCATCTGATCTTTGATTTTTATTTCTTTTACAGATGCCAGAAACTGGGAAGATTGATCAAGATTTTATCTGTGCCTTTATTTTTAAGAATACATTGTCCATTCCCTTGGAGAATTGCAAACTCTATGTAGAAGGCCTGGGTTTCTTTGTGATGGAAATATTTGACCAAGGGTAAGGAGAATTTGAATCAAAGATCCTGCCACATAGTGTTGGCCACAGTTAACCAGCCATTTCTGTTTGACCAGACTTTTTGTCTCTCAAGCCCCCCACCTGCTATCTTGATGTGTGCATTCTTTAATTTGTGCCCCAGTCTTTTCTGCAGACTGCACAGAGCCTGGAAATGGCCACCTGGGACTTTTTTTTCTTTTTAAAGGCACATTGGTTTTCTTTTTTTAATTTTGGCCGTGTTCACACCACCAAAATGTCTCCATGTTTTCTCACGTCTTTAACTCACTGAACAGTTGCATTTTGTGGACATGTGACATATATCATGTGATGTGTGTTCTAATTGCTTTTTATATTGCTGCAACATTTAGAAATAAATGATGTGCTATGTGTGGCTTTACTTCTTTAGAAGAACAATTCCCTTCTTTTTTTCCCCCCAATATTCCACCACTACCCTTAAAAAAACCCTCTAGCATTGAGGTGATACCTACCACCACTGCCTTGATGCAAGACCTGCTGCTTCTGGAAGCTTCTGGTCAAAACTTTCCAATTGGGTGGGATTCAACTTAGAGGTCCAAAAATACTCCTGGAAGCCACAAGCAGGCTGTGGGCATACTTTGCCCACCCCTACTTGAAAACTGTTGGAGAGTGAGCAAGTAGCAAGACAGGACCTGTGTAAGTTTGTGGATTCAGCCGTTTAAAATTCAGAACGATTACCTGAGCACACTTTCTCCTTTGTAAAAGGAACCATGTCTACTCTTCTTTCTAAAAAACCCAAGAAAACCTATTAGAGAAGTACTAATAGGAAAGGGAGTAGAAATCCGAGTTCTACCAGAGAAAGTTGCAGGCAACAGAAGTCACAGATGCCTCTTTCATCTCTAGAGTACAAAGGCAAGATGTTTCCCCCTTAGAGAGAAAAGTGAAACCCGTGAGAAAGAATGAACCCTAAGAATAGCAATTTAAGGTTGAAAGAAGGTCACCCTTGGTCAGAATCTGAAACTGATATTTCATCTTCATTTCATGTCATTTCATTCTGTCTCTTAATGTTTGACGAAGTGGACATGTCCACAAAAGCTTACATAAAAATATAATGGTTAGTCTTCAAAGTGCCACATGGTTTTGTCTTTTTTTTTTGTATTGTATTGTTTTGTTTGTTTGGATTTCGCCTAATATGCTTGCACAGACTAACATGGCTACCTTTTCCAAGTCTTCAAGAAGGTACACACTCTGTATCCTTCTTGAGTGTCAGCTGGGTTGCATTCAGTCACTTTCAACACCTCGAGCAAAAGCCGTCTCACACATAGAAACCAAACTTCCTGCTCCTTCAGCACTGCCCATCTTGAGAATTGTCTTTCCAGTTGGAGAGTTGGAGAAGCAAGTACTTCCTTGAAACTTCATTCAGAGGCTCGGTGACCCTGTTTCTCCAAGAATCGGCACATTTGTTTTTTGAATTTTTTTAAATAATAAATTATCAAGTGTGCATGAAGAAAAAGAAGTCTCCTCCTGCTGTACTGAAAGGGAAAACTTGCACAAGGGCTTTTGCATGTGGCTTTTAATTGTGAAGTTTTTCTACTGAGTATGTATTATGCAAGGATTAACACGTGCTCTTTGTATTTTACTTCTTCTCTTAGGGACCTAGCACCAGGAGGAATATTTAAATGCAAAATAGTTTGTGCACCAAAAAAGGCTGGTCTGAAGAAGATTGTGGCCAAGCTGAACTCTACTCAACTAAAAGGGATAACTGTAGAAAAACTCATTTCCATTACTGAATAGGGTCATTTCCAAATATCAACAGGTGGTGTCAGTAGAGGTGTACGCTGTGAATGAGCTTTATTGACACTTGACATGCTGGCAGCCCTGCTGAGAGAGGCAGAGGCCAAATTGTCAAGCTAAAACAGTTTAAGTGGCTGAAGTGTTTTGATTCCTGCTAATGAAACTTTGATCATTCTGATCTTCTCTTGCTTATGTAGAGATTTGACTGCTTGTGGTGACTAAGAATGTGATTCATAAAATCTGGAATAGCATAATGTGATGGTATTGGAAAAGAGCTCTGTTTCCCTTTTTGCAACCCCTCTTTGGTTTTGTGTAATGTCAATATATTTGCCCCTTTGCCAGCTGCTAATTTTGACTTGATTTGCAATGTTTATCATTTGTATGCCTAGCTAGAATATAGTAAATATATACAGTATATTATAAAGATACATATAACCTTTTGTGTTGTGGTGTTTTTTTTTATATATAATATATCCTTCATTATGTACGGTACATTGTGCTATTCAGTTTTAACAAGGGCTAACATTTTTCACGTGTAGCCCAGATTTTACCTCAGAAAGTTTTGTTTTCACTATCTAACCTCAAAAAGAACATTTCAGCTGTATCTTCTGCATACTATAATGAGTTTACGTACTAACCATTCTTTGTTACATTTCCAATGACAATAAAGATCAGCACTTTATTCTTCATACTGTCTGTCTATTATGCTAGTTATGCCACAAATTTAAAAGGGAACACAATGGTGAAAGTAAAAACATCATACATCTTGATGAAAGATGCTGGTCCTTTTTTGACTGCAGAAGTGATGTGGCATAAAGAGAAAAAGAAACCATTTTAGAAAGATTGCGTATGTATCGATATGTAGCATATTGAAGTGGGGTCTTCTGACTGGTCATCTGCCCAGCCACCTACCCATAAAAAGCCTTTGCTTAGCATCTGTGTGGAGCTAGAACCTAGACTACTCAGTGTATAGCTGCCCTGACTGAGGATCAAAGTCAACACTGCGGGGGAAGTACTGTACAGTCCCTATTATTAACGCATTACCTCCCACTCCCCACTGCAACAAGAGGGGTATAAGCAGAGATACATGCATCAGCAATCAGTCTTGCATGTTAAGCCTGTGTACTTTCCAGCAGCCTGTCACAAACCATGTTAAATGCAAAATTCATAGTTGAGGAAAATCACATGGTTGAGGAAAATCACAGATGTCTCTCATCACTTGAGGAAGCACCTCTTCAGAAATGTGATAAATGCATTGTCTACTTTGAGTCAACATGTCTGTTGTAACCATATCAGCCAGTCTGGAGTAACAGTCATATCATCTTTCTTACAATTATGGCAAGATGTTAGAGATCATCTGCTTGTAACAGTCAGGGTGCCCCCACCTCAGTTTTGGCTATTATTTCTTTATTCTGATATGGCTAAAGAGACGATTTCTAATCTGATTACCAGTAAGAAATGAAAAATATTGTGGCTAGTGCAGCTTTATCTGGAGCACTGCCGATCCACAAGCAAGCCAATAAAAAGAACATAAAGTAGATGCCACGTCTACAGGACTGGATTCAGCCCAATCACTTTACAAAACTGTGAACTGATGTGAGGTAAGAATACAGAACAGATTAATTGCTGGCACAAGATACCTCCACACCTTGAAGCTCCTGCATTTTAAACATTCCCACCTTTTATTTAAAATGCTGTCACCAAGTGTCGCTGATCTTGTAATTTCATCGCCTTTTTAATAACCAAGGCATAGTTACCAACTTCCTGATCTTTAGTTTTACTATCGCTGCTTGTATTTTGTAAATGAGATTTATGGGTTTTTTAAAGTCTGTTTCTAATAAAAGCACAGTTGCCTCATCTTGATTGATAAGTTCAGGGAGAAACTTTGCCTCTTACTCTTAATGAAAGAGGAAGAGACTGTTGTAAAATAAATAATTACTGGAAAACTAACAATAATCATAGCTTTTCCGTTCTGGTGAACCTATAACTGAAACTCTGATTACAGAGTTACATTTATAGAGAAATTCTTGTTTCTCTATTAAAGCCATCCTCCCTCATGCAAACTCTCCTCACTCCTGACTTACTTCATCTCACTTGCATCATTGCTCCTCTCTGTTTTATTGTTACAAATCACTTCTGAGAGGCAGTACTCCTGTCAATCACCGTTTTATTAATTCATTTGAAGTGAGATCTGCAATGGAATGCATCTGTTCGGATTCCTAGCCAGCCCTGCCTTCATTCATGACAATCCACCTCACCCATTCAGGTTTTCCATTCTTATAAACCAATATAAATCTAATGTTGACAGATAAACTAAGATAACAAATCATATAACAACAGAATATGATAATACAACAATACGACAATATCATCCCAGAATGCAGGACATGCAACAATGGGCTCAAGTTAAAGGAAGTCAGATTTCGGTTGAATATCAAGAAAAACTTCCTAACTGTTAGAGCAGTATGACAGTGGAACCAGTGACCTCGGGAGTTGGTGAGTGCTCCAACACTGGAGGCACTCAAGAAAAACTTAGATAATCACCTGGCAGATATACTTTGATTGTATTCCTGCATTGAGCAAGGGTTGGACTTGATGGCCTTGTAGGTCCCTTCCAACTTCACTTAGCTATGATTCTATGACAATGCGAGACTAAGTAGACCTAAACAATGGCAAGGTGGTGGTGATAATCTATAAAAGAGAGGATGCACTCTAAGGTTTCTTCAAACAACCTAGTTTTTAGCATCCTCTTAAAGGAATAGTTTCCAGTTTCTCGTAAATGTCTTTCTAGCCTCTCTATGAGTAGCAACTCATAGGAGCACAGCCTGCATGGACTGGGTAGTGCGGGCTGATGTTCTTAGGGAAAGACATTCCAACAAATAGTGAGGTCCCAAACCGTGGAGGGTTCTATAGGGAAGAACCAAAACCTTGAACCTGCCATTCTTCTAAAGCTGCCAATGCCTTCCTCGCCTGCATGGATTTTTCCTTTTTGGTTATATACCTTTTGGCTATTCAGACAATGACATCTCTATTTGTAGAGACTGTTAGGATTACAATTTATTTATGAAGTGCCTAAAATGTCTTAGATGCTGTACGACTATTAAAATATGGAGACAGGCTCCACCTACAGGTTTATGTTCTAAGGGAACTAATACATAAAGAAAAGGATATGAGGAAGAAGGAAAACAAATAACACTGTATGGCAAATGAGAAATTTGCAGGAAGGACAGACTTCGGAACTATTTCATGAATGTTGTGTCACTTATCTGATGACCGAAAATTACCCCATGTGACATGTGAACTGTTGCTCTGAGATCAGCTTATCTTATCAGGGTGACACTGTGCTGACCTGGGCAGAAGGGGAGTTCATCATTTAGCTCCCCCCCCCCAATTCCCTACCTCTTCCAGGTGAAAGGGAGGTTTCCATTCCTCTCCACCAGCAAATTAAACATTCCAGCAGGAAGGCAAATGTGTACAGACCTCATGTTAACTTCTTGGCTTTTATCTTTGCGCAGAATAAGGAAGTGCATGTTTAGGTCTAGAAAATATGCCTCTGAGAAGGCCCTGGGATTATTGGTGTGCAAGGAGTGCATGACAGCTTCCTTTGTCAGATCTTTGCCACGTGCTATAAGCTCAGTAAAGCTGGGTGTTTTTGTTGCTGTTGTTTGTTTACCCAGGCTTCGTGCTCTGGAGAGGACACTCAGGCTTTGTATACAGAATCAAAACAACACGGAAAGGGATTGTCACTCTCGAATTGGCCTTCTCAGCCACACTAGACGCTGTTCCAAGTCCTCCATACAGAGCACGTTACCATAGTCTCTCGTGACTGAAGGATGCCTAAGTGGTAGTGTTTGTTTTTTTAACCACACAAATGGCTTTGTTTCTTCTTTGGAACTATTAACTATGATTAGGAGTCTTCTGTTCAGAAAGGGCATCAAAATTAAGACTTACCTTAACTGGGTAGATAAAAATCAATGATTTTTTTAAAAAAATCAAATTAATTTAAATCATGATTAAATTTTTAACATTGCCTTTAAATCATCAAAAATTTCAATTTTTAAAATTTAAATTGTGGCTTATATCAAATTGATTTAAATCAAATCCATCCTTCATCTTAAGTCACATTATAACCAGATGGAATGGCCACTGGAAATTCAGTTCAGAAAGAAGTAATTACATAATAGCTGGTCCAATGGGAACAGGCTGAGTGAGCTGTTTCATCCCTCACAGGGTGTTTTTAGTGTGCACTTAGACACAAATATACAGTTGGAAAAATATGTGCACTTGGAAAAACACAGAAAAAAATTAGACAGGTTATATATATATATTAATTATATATATATTATTAAATATATATATATATATTATTAATACATATATTAATAATTTAAACTACAGGCAGTGTCATGTAACATAATTTATATATGGGAAGGATGTGCTTGTTTTGTGTAATTAAATGAAGCTGCTCAAACCACATTAAAATAACTTCTTTATTTTGGCCAGAACTTCCTCTTAATCTCCATTAGTACTATAAGTCTGCAGGCCCTATAAAGGTAAAGGTTCCCCTTGACATTTTTAGTCCAGTCATGTCCGATTCTAGGGGGCACTGCTCATCCCGTTTTTAAGCCATAGAGCCAGCGCTTGTCCAAAGACAGTTTTCATTGTCACGTGGCCAGCGTGACTAGGGAACACGGTTTTACCTTCCCACTGAGGTGGTACCTATTTATCTACTCGCATTTGCATGCTTTTGAACTGCTAGGTTGGTGAGGAGCTGGAACAAAGCGACGGGAGCTCACTCCGTCACGTGGATTCGATCTTACGAATGCTGGTCTTCTGGCCCTGCCGCACAGAGACTTCTGCAGTTAGCCTGCAGCGCCACCACGTCCCTCTGCAGCGCCACCATGTCCCTCCATAGCACCACCATGTCCCTCCGCAGCACCCTAAAACAGACACTAAAGCCATCACTGAGGTTGAAGATTTGTGCTTGGCTTTTGAGGTGAAGTGATGGCGCTGGCACAGCATTTGTGCAGTTAGAAAATCTGCTTTTTAAAAACCTGGACCTCTCTCTTCCCTGAACTAAAGCTAGCTGGAATGGAGAGCAAGATCCAGACTTTGGCAAATTCTTTGATTCAACAGAAACACTTCAATGCAGATTTAATTAACTTTAAGCTTACTGATTTCATTAGAACTGGCTTCTAAGGAACAAATCTTTAGCAGCAGGCTGTTTCTTTTCTTTTCTGATTGGAAAAGCACTTGGCACTTTTCACTTTGAACAAACCAACCAACCAACCATTTTTGCAAATGGGAGAGAGGGAAGCATGCCAGCAGAGCCTATCCCAGTTACAGTGTCTCCTTTGCACACAGTCACAACTGTGTTGTGGGGGAAACCACAGGAGCAAAAGTGGGGGGGCAACTTCCTTCCCCCAAATATGTGCTAGCTGGACTGTTTCACTCAGGCCAGTGGTTGCCAACATTGGGTTCCCAGATGTTCTTGGACTGCACTTCCCAGAAACCTTCACTACTAAGTGTGGTGGCCAGGATTACTCAGAGTAGTAATCCAAGAACATATGGGGACCCAAGGTTGGGAATTATTGATCCAGGACTATGTACCGTGTATGCAGGATCATCAGATGCCATCTCTGCTCCAGTGGGTCTAGCTGTATTGTTTCACGTTATTCATATCTGATGTATGAAACTACTGAATTTATAAGTGCTATAGATCCTGTTAAGTGCTACAGGGGTCTCTTGGAAGAAAAGGGGGAAACACCACCACCACTGATAGCCTTACATTTAGCACTAACGCGATAAGAACGCCCAGGGATTCAAACCCAGCCTTAAGAGTTAAAATACTCATAGTCCTAAGCCTTGATGGTCAAATTACATTCACCTTCTCCTATGGTCTTCTTTCTTTTCTTTTAAATCTGAAGTTTTGAATATTTCTTCTGGAATATGAAGACATTAGTAAACTTTTCTTGCCAAACATGAACCGAAGCATTGCTCTCATCCATTCCTAATCTGTACTGTCTGGCATAGTCTTCAGAAGGTGAGAGACGGACAGCATACTTTACAAGAGCAGAAGCTTAAACTCGATGGATTATAGCCTCTGTGCACACAGGCCGGTGTGAGCAGAAAGAGAGCTCCGGAGAAAGGTCATCGGAGCATAACTGCAACCACAAGAAACACGAGAAGGCAACAGGGATGAGATGAAAATACTGAATTTTAATAAGCACCAGTACTCAGTGGAAGTCAGAAAATGAAATACAAAAAAGCAAAAAATGGAAGAGTAAAATTTGTAAATGCATACACTCATTAATTGCATAGAACAGGCCAATGTGCAGCCCAAAACTCCTTGTGAAAACAGAATATTTTTCCACAGTCTAGATTTCAGTACATCATTTATTAAAACCTTTGAACTAAGGCACCTTTCAGCCTACGTTATTGCTAGAACAGTAGCATTTCTTATTTAAGACACACCATGGTTTGAACACAGGCCCATTGGTTCACAGTACCATGAACACATTATGAACTTAATACCACAAGTGTACTGTATTTCTCTCTTCAGATAAATGCATGAACTCTTATTTACACAAACACTTAATATAGAGCTTTTCAAGGCAGGCTACTCACACAGTAGGAAGCAATACACCTAGTAATGTAAACACCGGATTTCAGACAAAGCGGCTATTTAATCTGAAGTATCTTTTTAGGCTCCATCCTAAAAAAACTCTCTAATAGGAGTAGAATAGCATCAAACCTCATTGGGGAAAGAAGGAAAGGTCAGAAACTTTGGTTAACAGCAGATTAACTTTGCTATTCTATAAAATAATTTGGTCTCTGTTTGCTACATAAAGCTTTACAAAATGGTTTGGAAATGAATAAGGCACTTTTATTGAGCACAGGAGAAACAGCTCCAGTAAATAAACCAGAACCTCACTTCCTATTTACTGCTTGATTTTTTTGTCTATTTCCCCACGATTCTCTTCAGCTGCGCACTGAAAAGATGAACACTGAAGAAAAATACAACCAAAATGCAATGCTATAGGAAGACTGACAAGAAGGACACAATGGGTGCTATCCCGACTTGCATTGTGAGAAGGGATCTGCTCTTGAGGGCTGGGAGACTCTCTAACAAGGATGAGACAGCAAGGAGAAATATCAAACAATTGTGTGTATACCTTGTGCAAGTGGAAGGGCCTACTATTTACAAATTACCTATTTGGGATTCAAACAAATGAGCAAAACAGCAAGATAACTTGGAAAACATAATCTTACAGACTAAAACTCCTATAATCCTCTAATCCATATGGCCTTTGTAAAGCCTCTGGCCCTATCCTGGAGATTCTGGGACTTATAGCCTTAAACAAAATCAACTTTTCCAACGTCTGGGAAAAAAACAGCCAATTTTTACATTGGCAGCATCATAGCAAAATTCTGCTCATTGCTGGGCAGTTCTTTCTCACTTTAGGGGCCAATCAGTTCTTTGGCAATATATCTAAATGTTGGAATATTTAGCATTATTTAACACTTTTACCGTACTTTTGAACAGAAGAAGATGCTTTGTTGTCCCTATTTGTTTTTTATTTTATTTTTGGGGGGTTCTATACTGCCCCTTTAGTGTGAAAACTTTCTGGGCAGTTAAAATTTAACATTTTTAAAAACCTAAAATGTGTTTTCATCCAGCAAATAGACAACACAAGTAGTAAGTTTCAAAATACAATAATGAAATTAAGGAACCAATAACTTTTCTCACATGTTTGAAGTAATGAACAGTGTTAAGGGTAATTAGCTCTACACTCCATTTTTAAAGCTCTATGAGCAGCAATTCCTAATAAAGAATCACATAATTATTTGATTTACTCCCCTGTGCTCCCAGTAACCATGAAATTAAAACTCTCATACTGTAGGCACTTGGGCCAGTACGTAGTAGTGGCACTGAAGGCAGGAGAAATTCTCCTAGTAAAAACAATTAATTACTGAACCGAGTGTGATTTTTCCCCTCAGACAATAAGCCAGTATGAGCCAAAATCATAGTGAGGAACAGGTTGCTTGGTATGTCCCCCATCCCTTTGATGCTTTATTTTCTAAATAGGGGTAGGAATTAATACACTATTTGTGGATAAATATCAAAGGATGGCTTGTTTCATAGCAGGTTCAAGAGTATTCTTGTATATGAATAGTCAACTGCCAAATATAAACCAGGTGCAGTTGAAAATGCTTCCATGTTAGCAGCGATGCTGCCAAAATAAATGTAGCAAATCCATCTAATTTGTTCAGCTGTTTTTACATCTTCCCTAAAGATAACTCCACAAGTTATTGCACTGGGGCAGAATGTCCGTGGTTTCCCACTTCTTTCCACTGTGGACCTTCTTCCCCACCCCTTTGAGTGAGGCACTTATTTTTGCAGAATTCAAATATTCTGGTAGCCACTATTATCACCCCTATCTTATTAATTTCCATTTATAAAACTACCATCTCCCCCAAGAATACAACTTTTTATCCCTTCTAAAAGTATATTTTGGTTCTGAATCAAGCTGGTGTTTAAATATAAGGCTGGCAGTTTACAACTTGGGGGGACATACATTTGCCCTTCTCATTTTAATAAAATGCCATAAAGTCACTTCTGACTTACAGCGACTCTCCCAGAGTCTTCAAGGTATATAAAGTACTCAGAAATAGTTTACCATTCCTTTCTTCTGGTAGTGTTCAGGGACCATACAGTTGCTTAGGACCCCACACGTGGCAGGATGCCCAGTGGAGATGTGAACTCCTAGGTCTCGGCTTTGCAGTCAGACGCTCCAACCCACGGAGCTGATTTGTACTCACTCTTTGCCTATTTATTCTCTGATAACAACAGGAAACAGAGTAGGTGCAACTACTCCCATCTGCTCCTCCCTTTTTTGAGTGCCTGCCCGTCCCTTCTACAGTTGAAGTCAGAGCGAAAGCTCAAGCAGGATACCACATGCCCTGCATATAGAACATTCTAGGTTTGATTCCTGGTAACGCCACATTCGAAAAGATCTGTCAATGGCTGAAGAAAAGGACCATGGCCTGGAATTTTACCATGAGTCAGAGTAGACACGAGCAGGCTAAGCAGGCCAATTGTCTGATTCAGGATAAGGCAGCTTCTTATAAAGAAGAATCTTGCTTCTTACTGCAGGCAGGAGAGGAAAACAAACTAAAATGATCAGAGATAAATGGGTAGGAGTAGTCATGTGGTCTCCTTCCTTGACAGAGAGTGAAAAGGAAGACACATAATTCCTGGTCACTGTAGGACAAGCCTAGTTTAGCTCCAGGCCAGCACCCTGTCCCCTTCTATGTAAGCATGCCAAGAGGGTCTCCTAGCCCCAAACAATGAGACTTTTAAATTCCCTCTTTAAGAAAGAGATAATTAGCTACTATGTTTTTAATTCATTGCATTTCAATTTCAGAAGTAAAGCTTTAAGGGACAAAAATATGTTAGGATTCAAAGAACTATTTCAGATGGATCTACACTCTTTTTAAATAAAGTACTCCCCTTAATTAGCAGTGCCATTTATCATGACCTGCTGTTGGAAATCCCTTCTGTTTGAGACGTAGTTTGCCATTCCATAGAGGGAATGGGAACTGATATTTAAGCCACACAGGTCCATAGCCTCCCTGCACCTGAAGAAAATTACACGAGTCTTTGGATCCTGACCCAACTGAGTTCTCTCTCATCTACCACAGACTTTTCTCCCCATTGCCTTATTTTAGAAGAAGTGGGAGTTAAGGTGCCCAGTGAGTTTACTGATGCTATTTGATCAGCAGTAGGAAGCAGGAATACATACCCTCGGTCAAATCTTTAAAACAAACCATCAAAGTTTAGAAGAAAAATACTGAAGAAATTACTCAGTAATTCTAAGTCATTTGCATTCAAAATATGTCTGCAATTTAAATATAAACTTAATACACCTCTAAGTCTTGCTGTTACATGTTGCTCCCAGTGATTTCTCATTCAGATTAATTTGTGCCTGTCCAGTTTCAACAATGCCATAGCATGTGTTGTTCCCACAACATATGGTTCTTTGCCCATGATAGCTTTATTAAAGACACACCCTGTGTGAATTAGCCACCTTTCTGAAATACAGAGGAGTATACTGTATTCTCCTACCTTGCCCTTCAAATGACTAGTTAATCCATGGCAATACCCATTTCTTTTACATATCACTATATAACCCATAGCCACCCCAAACACTCTTCAATAACATGTCCTGTGGCCCTGTATTTCTGGTGACAACCACATTGTTTCAGAGAAGAATTGCATTAATTGCTCATCAAATGAGGACCTATTCATGCAACTCACTGAGATAAATTAACATCAATCAGAGATTCATAGGCAAATAGTCTAATAACAAATTCCAACTGATTAAAAGATCAATAGCTAAAATGTTGATTTTACCCACTGTTGCCAGAACTATAAAATATCCTATTCAGAAGCTTCTTTCTAATAATCACTGCTCATTCTTCCAAGGGGAGGCTATTGTAGCTAAGCTTTCTTGCTGTTTTGGTTACAACAGATCTGTCATGTGTTCTGTTTGAACCTAGCACATCGTTCCTAGCACATTCATAATCCCTGAGGGCCACTCACATAGAAGAGAATTAGAAGAACTGCATGACAGAATTTGGATTTTTGTCCTTGACCAGATTCTGCACCTTGTGAAGACACAGTGCCACACTTAACAGACCAGTAAGAGTTAAGATATGTTTGGTAGTAGTTTTGCTTCTGAAACAGTATGCCAATTACATATTTTTAGGAACCGTTCAACTTTAGACAAATGATTAATGTTTCCGTAGAACCATTCTAGAAACTAGGTTACCTCGTTGTCATCAGTAAAGCACAGTAACAGGAATAAGTTGCATCACTTTTGTTTAGTGAGGTCCCTTGACTTAGAGAAATGATAAGGCCTCAATGCTTTCAGGCATCATGGTCCATGAAAGTTAAGTCTCCAACACAGCCTTTTCAAAAGCACACTGACATTGGTCAAAACATACTACATTATTCACAGAACACTTCCATGAACACCTCTCGATCAGAACGCTGTTCAAACGCTTCCTGGGACGCCATCTCAGATGGAGCCACTGTTGCTGTACCGGCTGGTGGAGCCTTCTTGCAACTCAGGTCTGAAAAAGGATTGAACCACCGGAGTGAAAGATCGCCCCCGAAAGCCAGTTTCATCCCTTCCCAGCCGCAGACTTTTTCCCAAGTAGGTTCCTCTTTTTTAAGCCGTTCTATGCCCTGCAGAAGACAAAACCATTTGCATTTGTTACAGGAGAACATTATGGCACTTGGGACACCGGGTGATTGTAACAGCATAAAAAGTGTAAGGTCTTTTTTGATCAGGAGTATAAAACCTTCTGAAGGAAACACTTAAGTATCCAGAACAACATTTGGCCATAAATAAAATACAGGGCATAATGACTTGATCAAGAAAATAGCAGTGAAATAAATATTATTTTTCATATGTACGGGGAACTGGAAGATGACCCAGTCAAAAATTCTTAGCCACACTCACAGCATAGAGAAGTTAATTCTGCCCCCTGTAACTCTCAGAATCTCCTCATTACCGCAGCTTGCTAGAGTCCCTCAAGTAATTCTTCCAAGCTCTAGCTACAGCCAAGGAACTGACAAATCCATGGTCTGCTACTTACTGATCACTACACAGGTGAAAACAGAATCTGCTCTCCTTTGCATGATCGGCCAACTATTATCCCTTTTCAGCAGTCTACTTCTGGACTTTCTCACAGAAGAATTTGTATTAGGAAAGTTAAAGAAATCCCAGTTAATGAATTGTATGGGTTTTAAGCTGCTAAAGCCGTGCCATGTTACTTATTCAACTAACACCCCCTCTCAAAAGAAAAACAGCACTTTCAATTTTTAGACTAGACTAGACTTGCACATGTTTCTCTTGGGTGAGAAAATGAGGATATATATAAAAAGAAGGCCCTTATTGATTTTTTCTATCTATCTATCTATCTATCTATCTATCTATCTATCTATCTATCTATCTATCTATCTATCTATCTATCTATCTATCTATCTATCTATCTATCTATCTATCTATCTATCTATCTATCGTCTCCTCATTTTCTCACCCAAGAGGGGAATAACCTAAAAAGTGAAAGTGCTACCTCAAACATACAACCGTAGTGCATGTTCCTGAAAGACAGATATATTCCTTAGATGAAACAAATATATATATTAAGAAAGCCCGTAATGATTGGTATATATATTGGTCAAATAATTTATATATTTAACCATGTAGCAGTTATCATTTAACTACTGCATGGTGGTCTAAGGTCTACCAACCATACATCTTGCTAAAAACAAAATATATTTCCAAGACTGATCTTACTGAATTTTTTTTCAGACTTAGAGAACAGCAGGCTTTGTCCCCTTTATCCACATCCACTAAACTGCCTGAGAAGGCCCTTAAATGTAAATGTGAGGAGGACTATTCTCTGGAAATTCAGGACCTCTTGAAGGGCAGGAGAAGAGTCTGTTCTGCACACAGGTACCTATGCAACCATAGTTTGGGACAGTACAACAAACGTGCTCGCTTCAATAACAGTGTCACCAGTGACATCTCTATATTCACCAGAAGAATTTGCAAAGGATTATCATCTTACATAATCATATGCTCCCTCACTAGTTAAATAAATCCCAAGAACCACATGGAGGTTTTGCTAGAGTGCTACACATTATTAGGTCCTCATGTAGCTGCAATTAATTAGCTTGTGTTTGCTCAACACAGCTGGTACATCCAGTAGGACTGGAAACACAGCAAGAGTTCATTTTTGTGTATGGGAACTAGGACTGCATAAGATGTTCAATCCCTGCCAGGCATGTTCATTAGGAAAAATATTAATACACATGGTGGCACTGAGTAATATGTTTTACTTCGTCCCTAGCCTCTCCCCAGCATGATACTGCCAAAAATGTAACTTCTAGGGCCATCAAGATGCAGCAGGCCCTAGATGCTCCATCTGTAGTGCCATGGTGGGGTAGGAGTTGTGAATCAAAAAGCGACCCATCACAGGAGCATCTGATAACTTTATTTGTATCTTGCTATAATGTGAGGAAACATTTGGTCTAAAGTTACATAATTTGGCACAAATCTAAATAAACCTGTTTATGCAAATCTACCTCAAACATACAACCATAGTGCACGTTCCAGAAAGGCAGATATATTCATTAGATGAAACAAATGCAAAAATGTTTGGAGTGCCTGAAAATCTGACAAAAGTATTACTGTGTAAGCTTCAATGAACTGAACTCATTGTGGGCTATGGCCAACAAAAAAGCAAAAATAAACAACCTATGGTACAACTATAGTAGGACTGTGGTATCCACAGGGGATTGGTTCCACGCCCCTCCCCCTTGTGGATGCTGAAAAATGCAGAAGTATTGAATGCTATACATTGCATTGTATCTGTCTCCTTCTAGTGGCCAGTTCTGGTAAATACATATAAATACATATTTCTCGTTTTTATTTATTTACTATTTTCAGGCAGTGGATGAGTGAATCAGCACAGTGGCTAAATGATCTCACAGATGGGGGGGGGGTCCTACTATAATCCATTAAGTCTTTAAGATGTCACTGCACAGTTTCTAGTAAATGTGTTGGGTTCAGTTCCACCCAATAAAGTGACAACTCAGAGATCTAAGCAGAATAAACACTGGAATACATTAAAAAAAAATCTGCAATTCCCCTAATTCTGCCACAGTTGGGAAATGTCAACCTTGTGGTGGAAGGGCTTACATTTCCTAGGAACTTGCAATTAGCAAGGCAAATGGTCAGGCGGTTGGGGAATTCTGGGAGTTGTAGTCCAAAAAAGTTAGTATTTCCAAGTATAAGAACAAAATTCCCATCATTGCTATCTAGCTTGGAATTAGGGATGGCTGTGAACCATGCCTGTAACTGGGGCTATTGGAATCTGCATTTCGTGTGTTGGGTTGCCGCAGTCCTTGGACCACTCCAGCAGTCCAGCCCTGAAACATGACCCTGAAACCACCCCACACCTAGATCCAAATTCGTAGCCCAAAGTAGAGATTTCTCCAAATCCAAACCCCACAAGTTTCTGATGGTAGGGGAAAGGAAGGGGTAAAATTGCCCTTCATCTCATGCAGAAAAACACAGGTAAGATCAGAAGGGAAGAATCTGAACAGCTACAAATGTTGACTTGACTACTAAGGCCATAAGAAAATCCCTTCACCCCCAAATTAGGAAAAGGCTGGCTGGCTAGCTCAGTGGGTTAGGCATTTGGCTGTAGAGCAGAGGTTGGGAGTTCAATTCCCCAGTGGACATCCCAGAAGAGCCAACCTGTGTGGCTTTGGGCAAGCTGCACAGTTCCAGAGTAGACTCAGAAAATGGGAATGGTGAACCACTTCTGAGTACTCTCTACTTAGAGAGTCCTGCAAGAAGTCACCATAAGTCAAAACTGACTTTACAGCACACCATTAAAATTATTATTAAATTAGGAAAAAGTATAAAGCTGGATAATATATATTTCGAAATAAACTTCTGTTGTGCCAGGAGCATCATCATATTCTCAACTGAGCGACAAAAGGCTCCTTAATAACTTTAGCATTTTGATTCTGTTATCTTATTCAAATCTCTAATATCTTTAATAGATTAACTTCCTTTCAATACCTATTATTTCTAGGGTGGTTTACACAAAATATCACAGAGCAATTTAAAACAGCACAAAAGTCTTCCTACAAATGACATAACCACCCTAGAACACCTCATTAGATATTGAATAGCTTGGGGAAACAGACCACTTCAGTGGATTCCACAAAATACATCAGTGTAGGCAGCAGATATGCTTCCAAGGAGAAAAGAGTTCTACAGGTAACTTTAGGGTGCCTATAAATATTTGAAGACTGGCCATCAAATACCAATCAATCTGGGACTGCCTGCTGTAAAGCATCATAAGGGGCATGTTTAATAACTCAATGTAAGGCAATCTAAACTCATTTTAAAATTCTCACTGGGATATACAGTTTTACAATGTATAATAAGCACTAGTTTTCAGTTATTTTCCAGCTCTGTACAAATGTATTTACAAGTGTTGCAAAGTACCATTACTTGGAAATTCAGATATTGGGAGAAACGACAGGTTACCCACCTGTAATTGTAGTTCTTCGAGTGGACCTCTGTAATTCACACCCTGGGTGATTCGCTCCTGTGTGGAGCCTCATTGAAAGATTCTAGAGCTTCTGCGGTAGCAATGAACACATTAGAATATGCCCCTCCCCACCCGTATAAGTACCTTGGCGCCAAGCATCCCCTTTCAGTTGTGTCAACTGCTGCTTAATAGGAAGCAAACAATGGTGTTACAGAGGGGAGGAGAGACCTTCTTGTTGGAAGGTCTGTGCTAGTATCTTTTTATCCTCTGGCAGGGATTCAATAAAGGTGGACATGTTGTCCCAGAGGAAGCGTTGGTAAGCTCCCATGGCTCCTTGATAATTAGCGACTCGCATGGTGAAGGGTGTGGAAGAGTAAAGCCATCTACCCGTGGAGTATACAGCATTCATTGGCTGTCTTTATTTGATGGCATGAGAGACTGCCGGTGTTGAGATCTCAATTGAAAGGCTTCAACAAATATAGAATTTGGAGCTGGTTGTTTTTGGAGGAAAATGGCTCCTGGGTCATGGATTCTATAGAGGTTATCAATCCACTTAGACATAGTATGGGAGGAACCTGGTTTTGTCAAGGATCTCTGCACAGTACTAAGGAAAGATGGTAACATCGATATGTGCACTGGAGTGGTTGTATTTTTAGTGATCGGATCAGATGATCGGCTGGTTCTGTTGATGGTCGGTGGACTTGCAGATCAAGGGATTTACCCATGCAAATCATAAGTTGGGCATAGGTCTGGAAATCCTCTGCCAGTGACGGTGGGTCGGTATCGACAATGTCTGACTCTGGAGAGATAAGTAATACCGATGGAGTCTGCGGTCAAGATCCATGGTCGGAGCCATCAAGGTCGCGTCTGGAGTCGACGGACTGTCGATCAACTTTGGTGTTGAGAAGCTGAGTCTCATAGTATTGCTGGTTATGAGTCGGAAAAGATGGAGGCGGCATGTCCATGGACATCTGTCAATGTCGAGGATCGTTGATGAACCTCGATTGGTAGGGATGGACCTCGGTGTTGAGCTCGATGTCGTGACGATGCCGGGGTCAATGACTTGGATTTACCGGAGGACAGGAACTGTGTTGATGTAACGGAATGGAGCGAGTGTCCACCAACCAGGATGAATATCGAGGATCGTCGTTATCAGAGCCTGTGTTTCTGTGATATTGAAATGGAGGTCGCTAATGTGATGGCACATCAATAGAATAAATTTATCCTGGCGATGCCAAGTGTGAAGAGTGATTTCCGTCATCTATTGTAGTCCGCTCGATTGTCCGAGGTTTTTTCGATACCAAGTGGGGAGCAGGTTGAGGTATAGTCACCCCTCAGTGATGTGGCCGCTTCGACACTAATGGTTGTTGAGAGGCAGGTTGACTATTAGATGGTATTATTGAACCAGGTAAAACACATGGTCGACTAGTTTGTGCAGTTTGACAAGCAGAGCACTGGTCGGGGCAAATGGCAACCTGATGCATGTGCTGAGCGTGGGTTTGAACCACACACGAAGCGAGCTATCGAGATTGTTGATGTCAATGATCCTGGTTAGGGATCAGTGGTCGATCTGAGGGCATTGAATATGGAACGGTGTCGAGCCGTTTGGGATGGGTATCCTCAGGCGATGGAATGACCGAAGGATTGCTGGAAGGAATGGAAGGTTGTGGACTGGGAGGAGAGGACGTTAGTTGGTCAACTTTATCATTCCATTCTGGAGACTGAGAACAGAGTTGATGAGACGGAAGTCTGTCATCATCTGAGGGAGATCCAACCGAAATTGATTCAGAGAGTTGTGGCTGTTGTGGGATGTCTGTAGGCTTGGACTGTTTAGCTTGTTTAGGAGGAACTGGTTCCAGAGCTGGAGCAGCTTCAGTATGTCCCTGACATTAAAAAGTTGTTTTCGAAGTCAATGACTTCAGTATGAAGGGGTTCAATTTGTGTGTCTTTGAGGTCTTAGAAGATGCAGATGGAGAATAAAAATGAGCTGGTGTAGCCAATGGACGTGGTTTCAATGATTCAGTAACGGCTTTTTCCATTGCTTTGGTTTGGGAAGTGGCCCTACAGGGAGGTTGGGCCATTTGAACTGGTTGTAAGTATTGTTTCCAAAGTTGGAGTTTTAGCCTCGAGAGGCAAGATAGAACTCCGGCTTAAAATTTTTGCAATGCGTACAGGAGGAAGTTTGATGCTGTTCTCCCAAACAGAAAAGGCACTTAGCATGTCTGTCGAAAAGTGGGATCTTATTACCACAGACAATGCAGTGCTTAAACAGGCCCAAAGGGGCCATGAATAGGAGAAAATAATTGGGGGGAAAAACCAATGATTGGAGGAGGGGCGCTGCAGCCAGAGGCTGAGCAAGGGGAAAGGAAAATCTCTGATGATAAAGAGTTTGATCTAACAGTTTAAAAGAAAAAGATTGATAACAGGAAGGAATCAAGAATAAGCTCTTTCTCTTTTATTCACAGAAGCAGAAATATGATGCTCACAGTGCGGACGTTGAAAGAAACTGAAAGGGGATGCTTGGCACCAAGGTACAGTACTTATATGGGTGGGGAGGGGCATATTCTAATGTATTCATTCCTACCGCAGAAGCTCTAGAATCTTCCGATCAGGCTCCACATAGGCGCAAATTACCAGGATGTGATTCACAGAGGCCATGAAAAAGAACTGGAAATAATGGAACATGAGCAATAGAGAGATTACTTACCTGTAACTCTGGTTCTTCGAGAGGTCCTCTGTGAATTCACACTAATGGGTTTAGTCTGCGCATGCGCAAAGGCCTCAGAATATTCTGGAGCTAAAAAATCGCTAGGACCGCCACCTACAACCCACATGGTCCACCCATCATGCCTTTACCTCAGTTCCCCAGTTCCGCTGCTGCCCAAAGAGAGATAGACGTGATGGAAGAGGGGAGGATGGGAGGGAAGTGTAAATTCACAGAGGACCACTCGAAGAGCCAGAGTTACAGGTAAGTAACCTCTCTTCTTTGTGGCCTCTGTGAATGCACACTAATGGGTGACTAACAAGCTTACCTTAACAAGCTGGAGGGACGTCACGGCAGCAAAGAAGACAGGACCGCACATCCAAAATGTGCATCTTCCTTGGCACACATGTTCAGGCAGTAATGGGATGCAAAAGTGGACCAGGTGGACCAGGTGGCAGCCCTGAAAATGTCTTGAACTGGAATGCTTCTGAGGAAGGCTACAGAAGTAGCCACTGCTCTCATGGAGTGTGCCCTTGGCAAGGGCTTTAGGGCTAATTCATAGGATAAGCGGATGGTTTGAATGAGCCACCTGGAAATGGTCTTAGAGGAGACTTGCAGTCCCCTATAATGCGAATAAGGAGAAATGAACAAACGTTTAGACTTCCGGAACGAGGCAGTCCTTTGAACGTAGAAGGATAATGCTCAATGCACGTCTAACAGGTGCAATGATTTTTCAACAGCAGTAGATAGATTAGGAAAAAGAAGTAGGCAAAATGAGCGCTTGTTTAACCTGAAAGGCAGAACAAACTTTGGGGAGGAACCAAACATCCAGATAAAGGGTGACCTTGTCCAAATGAAATTGTAGGAAAGGCGGGTCTACTTGAAGTGCCGCCAATTTGGAAGCCCTTCTGGCAGAGGTAATCGCCACTAGAAATAAAACTTTAAATGTGAGAAGTCGCTCCGAAGTAGCTAAAGGCTTGAATGGAGGACACGTCAAACGGTTTAAAAACATATGAAGCGACCACTGAGGAGTAGGAGACACTTGTGGGGGATTCAGATGTGCCACACCGTAAAGGAATCTTTTTTTACTTTGGGGTGACAGAACAGCAAAGCAGCCTCAGAGTCATGAGGTTGGTGTGCCACGATTGCCGACAGATATACTTTGAGTGTGGATAGTGCAAGGTGATTATCAAACATACGAGAGGAAGAGCCAGCATCCATTGAAGTTGGCGATATTGGGAGACTGTGAGAAGTTGAAAACTTTTTAAATGCCAGCCATTTGCACCTGTAAAGGTTCTTAGTAGAGGGTTTCCAAGAGTGGGACAGAATAGTGTTTACTGAGGTACTATTCTCCAGGCGATTAGATGTAGGGAGTGTAGGTCCGGGTGGTAAGTCATTCCATCGTGCTGAGTGAGAAGGTGAGGAAGACTCAGCAGCCTCATTGACTCTGAAGCCATGGCCATTAGCATCGTGAATAACGGCTGCCTTGGCCAATAAGGAGCAATGAGGATCGCATCTGCATTGTCCTGCCTCAGCTTCACAATAGTTTTAAGTATGAGTGGTATGGGAGGAAACATATAAATCAGATGTGTGGTCAATGGAACCATGAGGGTGTCTCCCATTGAACCTGCTCCCATCCCAGCCCTGGAGAAGTAGTTGACACATTTGGTGTTGCTCTGCATTGAGAATGCATCTACTGTCGGGTAACCCCATTTCCTGCAGATTTTAAGAAAAACTTCCTGGTCGAGGGACCACTCGTGCATTTGAAATGTCCTTCTGCTAAGGTGGTCCGCCCAGACATTGTCCTGAGTAGAGATGTGAACAGCCAAAGGGAAGATATGTTCCAGGCACCACTCCCAGAACTGAACCGTCAGGTACAGGAGTGGAAGATAGTGGGTGCTGCCCTGTTTGTTGATAGAATACATGGCTGTTGTATTGTCCGTTGTTACTTGGACCACAGTGCCCGCAATGAGTAGAAGGAATGCCTGAAAGGCTTTGAAAATGGTGAGTAGTTCCAGGTTGTTGATGTGGAGCCGCCTCTCCCTCGGTGACCAGGTTGCATGTACGTGGAGATGCTTGCAATGGGCTCCCCAGCCTACCAGGCTGGCATCGGTAGTCACTCTTGATGTAAGTAGGAGTGGAGCAAAAGGACGACCCATGAACAAGTTGGCTGGCTTGATCCACCAGAGAAGTTGTTGCGCGAGCTCATGAGTGATTTGAGGCGCTTGTTTGGTAAGTCCAATAGAGGATCGAAGAGCGATAGATACCGGGCCTGCAGGGACCTCATTTTGAGCCTTGCATGCTGAATTACGGACATGGTGGAGGCCATAAGTCCCAGAAGCCGTTGTGCGCAATGAGCCATCACATGTCGTAGAGGTTGAAAATGTAGCAGTAAGGATTGTATTTTGACCTCCCGTTCTTGGGGAAGGAATGCTCTTGCCCTCTGAGAGTCTAGTAACTTACTGATTGTGAAGGAACCAGTATGGATTTCTTGTGGTTGACCTGAAGACCCAGAGCTGCTAACAGAGACAGGGTGGTGTTGGTGTCTCTCAGTGTTTGCTCTTTTGAGTGTGCTACTAGGAGCCAATCGTCGATGTACACGTACACAAATATCCCACGTGTTTGAAGGAAAGCTGCCACAGGTGCCATACATTTTGTGAACAGTCGAGGAGCTGTTGAGAGTCCAAATGGCAAGGCATTGAATTCGAATAAACGCTTCCAAGAGAAAAATGGAGGTACTTGCAGTGGTCACATTTGATGGAAATATGGAAATATGTGTCGCTTAAATTGATCACTGAGAACCAACCTCCACGTTGGATCAGCGGAAGAATGCGCTCCAAGGGATTGCGAGAACTTGGAGTGATGGGCGATATAGCTGATTTTTAAAATAAAATCCTTATTTTGTTTTTGAGGGTGGCAGATGGAGGAGTGTGGATAATTCGAGGTGGAGGAGTGTTTATGAATTCCATGGCATAGCCGTGTGTGATAATGGAGATCACCCATGCATATGTAGTAAGATGGGTCCAAGCGTGTAGAAAGGGAGCTAGACGGATGGGAGAAGAAGTGGATGGGCGAAGAACTAAGAGAGGCATGAAGTCAAAGGCTCTGCTTGGATTTCTTCTCGGTTTTCCTAAAGGAACTGCAAGGGCACTGGCTCTGGTCTTGGTGGTGAGGCTGATATGAAGAGGATTGCTGAGGAAAGTATCTTTGTTTGCCTAAGTAAGGTTTGTAAGGCTGGTATGGGTATTGTTGTTTCTAATTATATCTTTGTGGTTTGTAATAAGGTTGCACATTATAAGAGTGGGCTGTCTTTTTCATCTTTTGTAAGGTTTCCAAGATGTCATCAGTCTTGGAGTCAAAAAGTCCTGTACCATCAAAAGGTAAGTCCTCTATTCTCATCTTTGATGTTAGCTGATCATAACCATGCATGTCATTGTAAAGTATTGGTGTCTCTAAATGTGGCTACCTCTGTTAGTTTACTGGAAGGTATCGGTACAGACTGAGCTTCCCTTTTACATTTCTTCAGTACCGGAGGGTCTTGCTCATCATGGTACCACTTGTGCCTTACAGTACCGGAAGTCCTGACTGGAGTGAATGATGTGCCTTCATCTGAAGAGTTGGTATTGTAAGAAGACGTGGTTGAAGATGAAGAAGAATCTGAAGAGTCGTCGAACCCGTAGAACATTCGAGGTCGTACAAGTGTTCCATTTCATGCCGCCACTGCCGATGATGATTGTATCGGTACGGTATGGGTGGCAAGTCATAACATGGCTTATGCTTCCTTTGATATTTGGGCTGATGCTTTCGAGCCTTAGCGCCCTCAGAGACCTTCAGTCTCGAATGCTTCGGAGGCTGGTAATCTCCGGTATCTGGTCTCGCGATATGGTGCGATTTATCCTTCTTTTTCTCTACTGTAACAGGGTCTGGTGAGCATGGAGACCCCGAGCCCATAGTGGAGTGCAGATCAGGTGGCAATCTAGGGCTTGCTGGTACTGAAGAATGTTCAGACGGCACCTCAGCCGAGGTATCCACCAAGAAAGTCAGTACCGCAAGCAGTGGAGATGGTGGCTCCCTATGAATTAGAGGGGTGAAGTCTTTATCGGGTACCGGATCAGTAACAGAATGGAGGGAAGAGTGTTGAGGTGTTAATTGGTGAAGAGGTGAGGATTTAGATTTCTTGGATTTTGCAGATGAAGTCTTAGATTTTACTTTAGCTGATGATCCAGAGTGGGCGCTGGATTTGGTCTTGGAAGTCTTTGGTTTGCACAACTGGACTGGGGATGCCATGGGGGAAGCAGTAGACATTAACAGAACTGAAGGAGTGTCCATGGTGGGAGGTTGAAGGGATTTTTCCCACAAAAGGCATGCAGTCGCTGCTCTCTTAACTTTAAAGCCTGCCTAGTAAAGTTCTTACAATGAGCACACGATGAAGGCTGGTGGGCTTCTCCAAGGCAAAACAAACAAAGTCTGTGACCGTCCTAAGTAGGGATCTTTTTGAAACAGGAAATGCAACTCTTGAAGGAAATTTTCGGGGCCATAAAAGGTGGGAGGGAAAACTGGGAAGGGGGGCAGTAATAACTAAATAATTGTTTGTTTTTTTGTTAAATTCAAATGGGGGAAAATATACGAACGATTGAAGAATCAAAGCAATCAATTTTCTATCTTCTGTAAATTCCAGGTTCTGCAAGAGAGAGCTTCAGAAGGAGAGACCTCCTAAGCAGCGGAAAAAATGGAACTGAGGTAAAGGCACGGCAGGCATGGGTTGTAGGGGGGCAGTCCTAGCAATTTTTTACCCCCAGAATATTCCAAGGCCTCTGCGCATGCGCAGACTAAACCCATTAGTGTGCATTCACAGAGGCCACAAAGAAGCTTTTGTTTTAAAAAACACCCAATGTTATCATACTAAAGATGTGTCTGTTGTAAAAAAGGTGGAGTGCCTGGTAAATTCTTTCATTCAGAGCAGACCTGAGGTTTCAAAAAAACAGTTTTTAGCCATTATTTATTCCTCCCAACCTGAAGAATGTTGTGCAATGAAAAAACAAACTACAGATAACTAAGAGGCATGGGGATTTCTGCAAAACTGCTTTGGTTCAGTGCCACCTTACTTCCAGATAGAAAATCAGACTCAAAAAAATGAACCAAACCCCTTTCCACCATCCCATGGTTAAAAGAAAGCATGTGGTTGTTAAAGGCTCTTTCTTCCAAGGAAATCTATCTTATTTAAGCACACAGGAGGAGGAGGAGAAGGCTTGTTCACTATGAATACTATTGTTACAGCCTGGGTGCTTTAATAAAAAATTGTAAAGAAGGAAAATAGATTTTATGACAGAAATGTCTATGCAATTGAATACAGTGGATCATACAGACAGTAGCTGAAATCCAGTAGGAAGTCACAAGTAGAGTAGGCCTACAGAATCCATGGAACACACAGAGGAATTACAGTGGATCCTCAACGTATGGAATTAATCCATTTTGGAACTGTTGCCGTAGGTCAAAAGTTCCGTAGGTTGAGGGTCCATTTCCCATAGGAATGCATTGAAAATACAGTGGTGCCCTGCATAGCGAGGTTAATCCACTCCGGATTAACCTTCGCTATGGTGAAACATCGCTAAATGGGTCAAAAAAACCCATTGGAACGCATTAAACATCATTTAATGCGTTCCAAATGGGCCCAAAACTCACCATTCTGCGATGTCCCCCCATGTTCCGGCAGCCATTTTGGGTGTTCCGGCAGCCATTTTGGGTGTTCCGGTGGCCATTTTGGGTGGTTCCGGTGGCCATTTTGGGTGCTCCGGCGGCCATTTTGGAACTGCAGAACAGCTGTTCCCCCTCGCAATGCGAGGAAACATCGGTATGCGGATTCATTGTTAAACGGTGCGCTCGTTATGCGAGGCACCACTGTAATTTAAATTGTTCCAGCCAGAGAAAAAAATCCGGGGCTTCCAAAGCTGCACCCGCTGCCCTCTTCCTTCTGTCCCCACTGTCCTCTGCCTCCCATCCCCGCGGGGACGGGAGGCAGAGGGCACCAGGGACAGGAGTCAAGAGGCCAGTGGGTGCACCTTTCTAAGCCCCGAAAGCCGGCAGCAGGCGCAGAGCAGCTTTCGGGCGGATCGGCTTTCAGAGCTTAGAAAGGTGCACCCACTGGCATCCTCTGGGCACCGGGGACAGGAGACAAGAGGCCAGTGGGTCTAGCTTTCTAAGCCCTGAAAGCCCAAAGCTGACAGTGGGTGCAGAGCGGCTTTCGGCTTTTCCTGCCTCCCCTCGCTTGCAGCTTTGGAAGCTGAAAGCCATTCTGTGCCCGCTGTCAGCTTTCTAAGCCCTGAAAGCCCAAAGCTGACAGTGGGCACAGAGCGGCTTTCTGCTTTTCCCGCCTACCCTCGCTCGCAGCTTTGGAAGCTGAAAGCCACCCTGCACCCGCTGTCAGCTTTCTAAGCCCTGAAAGCCCAAAGCTGACAGTGGGCATAGAGCGGCTTTCAGCTTTTCCCACCTCCCCCTGCTCGCAGCTTTGGAAGCTGAAAGCCGCCCTGCACCCGCTGTCAGCTTTCTAAGCCCTGAATGCCCAAAGCTGACAGCAAGCGCAGAGCGGCTTTCGGCTTTCCCTGCCTTCCCCCCGCTGTCAGCTTTGGAAGCCGAAAGCCGCCCTGTGCCCGCTGTCAGCTTTGGGCTTTTGGGGCTTAGACCTGCAGCCTACGGACTAGAAGAGGGAAGGTGGGGAAAGCGCCAAATTTGAATCTGGCGCTTTCCCCGCCTCACCCTTCCGGTCCGTAGGTCGATTCTCTGGCCACAAGTCAAAGTGAAACTTTGCGGCCGGAGAAGTCCGTAGGTCGAAAAGTTCATAAGTGGAGCCGAACGTAAGTCGAGACTCCACTGTACCTAATTCCCCACAGACTCAAATGACCTACTTTAATTGCAATTTACTACTAGATTTCAGACAGTGAATTATTAATTTGTAAGATTTTTCATCATTTACAACCACTTATAATTCAACAGTCATCTTTCTTCTATCATCTTGACTCCCAATGGATTTTAAAGGGTCCTATCCCCCTCAAAAAATGCACAGAAACAGTGTTCAGAAAAGGTTTATTGCATTTGTTTCCCATATGGAAGCATTGACAGAATTGAAAAGATGCAGCATTCACATTATTTTCAAAACGAGACAGATCGATCAACCTCTTCCACTGACTTTCATCCCACTCCATGGCTTTTATTCAGTTTAAAGGATAAATTCAGAAGCTTTGCTTATTTAGCAGTTCCACCAAATTGGGGGTTAACCCCTCCCTTTTCTTCTACTATTCACATAGCTCCCCTCAGTAGTTTTTAGATCCAAAATATATAATAAAATCCCTGCTGAAATACGAAAAGTGTTACAGACTTAGTTTGGGTGTAATCTATTTTACCCGCTTTTATTTGAAACAGAATGTCTTCTACACATCTCCTCAGTGCTAACTACATACACAGTTTGCCATCCAAATAGCCAATACAGAAGGCATGCATGATTCTTTAACACATGACATTTCCCCAATGTAAAATATATATGTATAAATATAAAAAGGAGAATAAACGTTTAGAGATATAAAAAGGTGGTAATGTCTTTTTTAAAAAAAGAAGACAATGCTGACATATCTACACAAACATTCTGTGCTTAGGTTTTATCTGGACTTGCAAGCCTCTTTTAGGCATGAACACTGTTCACTAAATTATCCTTCAATTTTATTAGAAAACTGATAGGCATTATCTTGCTATTCTACACATCTATATTAACATTTTTTCCACTTTCAGTTATAAGGCATTACAAACCACATACACTCACAAAAAACCATCCATCATTTAACTGAGGAAGACAGCATTTCCTGCTAACCAGAGAAGGTATTGGGGGAACAAGTATAAGTAAGCTAGAGAACAAAACCCAATTTTACTCCTAGCTAGACTAATTGAAATCAATGGGACAGATATTAATTGTTGCTGACAAGTTCCTTTTATTTGAATGTGTTTACTCTCATTGGGAAAAGAGAATACATACAAGCCCACAGTCCTTTCCATAGCTGTCCAAATAATGTAATGCACAGTAACATTGGCAATATATTTCAAACATAAAATACTAAGCAATTTGCAAGGTCCGATTTTAATCTTCCATTTTCTCTTCTTAGTATATGAGAAATAAAAGGCAAAGTGGAATACTACATCACAGAAAAACAGACCTACTGCAAACAAAATGCATCACCTGCTGTCCTGAAGTCTATGCCATTTATGTAGGAAGAAGATGGCACTCTTGGCACTGGCTGTCATTCAAATGTTAACCCACGGTGTGAAAATTACACAGTCAGTATTGGCGTGGGACGGGGACTGGGCACTGAGATTCATGTGATTCATCTTTACATTAGTGATGTCACAGAAAGTAGAAAGAGAAAACAAAATAGACGAGTAAAGTTAACAAGTTAAAAATAATAATAAAGCTTAAGCCACCAGAAATGGAGAATTACCAAAAGTTTTCAGAATACAGGGCTTCCCCCCTCCACCTTTTCTCTGCAATGATCAGCCACTGATTAGGCTTTAAAAAAAAAGATTTTGCCTTTTTTATTTCAAACATTCATATATAATAACCATAGTGCGGTGAATGTGGTTTTGTTTTAATGGAAATGCTGTTCACAAATTCTTAGACCACATACTGATACGGGTCTGCTTTTCCTTGGTCTGGAGTAGCAAATGGGCTAAGCCAAACTATAGAGAACGGATGGCCAAATACTGCTTTCATGTTCATCCATTTTGTTTTTTTAGCCCATCTTCTCTCTTCTTTTTTCAACTGTTCTATTCCCTGAAAACAGAAATATGACATTTTCAGTCAGGAAATTATTTTTCTGGTTCTGATTTCGGGGAAAAGTATCCCTCTTGTCTATCCTTTATCAAACAGACTGAGCAGGAAAATAATCAGGTGCATTGCCTAAATATTCCCCTTAAAGTATACATCTATTTGAGAAAGGACAGAAAAGGTTTTTTAAAACAATTTATGCAATATGTGGTAATTTATAAGAAAATCATACAGTTTTCATGAAAAGTTTAAGAAGTGCTGTAATAGCCTCATCCAAAAAAAGCACTCAACATGGCAATCTTACATCTTTATGGAATTAGTTAACAAGAAAACCCTGCAGTGTTATCCCTGCTCCAGCAACTTTCAGGTTCTCCACAAGCAAGTTCAAGAAATGCCCCAACATTGGTGCTGCTTTTGAAATGCCACTGAATCTTCTCACTGGCAAAAGCATAAGACTGTTAGCAGGGGAATGAGTTAAAGCATAAAGTGCAAGCATGTAGATGGGTGAGAAAAGAATAGCATTAGTTCAGTAAAGGTGAGAAACAGAATAAATACACCTCCCTTAAGTCAAAGGGCTTCCATATTATTCATCACTTCCACACTGCTGCCAGTATTTTCAAAGTATTTTTAACTGTTTAAAGAACAGCAAATATTCAGATATATATTTTTGACACTGGATATTTTCCAAATAAGATCCAATCTTTTAACCCCAAATTTTTCACGCTGCTATCCAGAAACACAACACTGTTGACCGCCACATATCAAAAGCAACATTCAGAATAATACGGTCAAAAACAGGTCATAGAACAATAGACACAGAGAATAGCAATGCCAGGCCCAAAAAGTAATATGCCACAAAGGTCATGTACACTATTGCCAGCCCACCTAAAAGGAGACCTTAAAAACAAAACAAAAAATAGTAATTTAGAGAAACTGATGAAAGGACAACAGGGAAGATTTAAGTTGCCCAGAGAACAGATGTATGTTCAGATAATGACAAAGCAAATGGTTGAAATCCTTTTCTGAAAGTTGTGCTGTGTACAACTGATGGAGGCGGGTGGGTGTGTATTTAATTTCTAAAAATTGCCACCACTAGTAAAGCAATTTTTGGAAATTAAAGACCCAACTGCAGTCTTGCAGCCCCAATGGCTTCCCCATGACAAAAGCAATTATGTGGGAGCCTCTGGACCTTCAGGAAGGCATCAGAAATCTCCCCCAACAGAAAGTCTCAAATAGAGCAGGTCCATTTGAATCAATGGAACTTATGGAAGAGTTGACTCAACAAATTCAATGGGCCTACTGTAGTTTCTATGGACAGAAAAGAGCAGATACGGATTAAATGGTTTTCAATGCATTCCCATGGGAAATGCAGATTCAACATAAGAACTTTTCAACTTGAGAACCATCTTCCAATACGGATTAAGTTCTTAAGTAGAGACCCCACTGTATTCTAGTACAAATGAACCTGCTAAGCAACAGGATTTCAGTCATAAAATTTCTTGCATTACCAATAAATGCAAGTTTATTAAAAGCGATCCAGAAGGAAATTCAGATATTAACAGACCGTCCCATGATAAAATAAAGACACTGGAAAATAAGCAGGGCTGACAAAGAATCATCTTAGCCTTTGCAAAGACATGCCTGGCTTCATCAGATTCCTAGTATGGAGGATGGGTGTGATCTCACAGATACTGACTGCATTTCGATACAATAAGGCACCATCATTCACCATTACAAATAGTCACAAATCTTGAATTTGAATATTTCCTCTTCTTTGTCAACTTTGAACAAAAGAAGGAAATTAGAAGATGCAGTCCCAGGATAGTTATTCTGGTTTGCTCTTTTATCTAATACTGGCAAAGTATCAATTAAAGTGGAGCTTGGAACATTAAGCCTGGAAATTATTTTGTTGGGTTAAATTTTAGAAATTGTGAAATTAATTTGCTAATTTGGTGTACATGAATGGGTTGGAGTGCAGGAGTCAGGAGTTCAATTTTGTACTGTGTCTCCCAGCAGAGGGGCCAGCTGAGATCACCCAAAGTACAGCATGTGTGGCTTATGAGGCTATGAAAGTTATACAGTCACAGTGCCTAGTTCCTTCCACCACCACCATTTCCATAGAAAGGGATCATGCAAAACATTCCAGTGTACTCACTAGTTGGTTCTGCTCCAAATGCAACCTTTAGAAGTGCTTCTCAAACTACATTATTCATTGCACACTGCAATTTGGTTTTTTTCACTTAGGTGAGTATCTCTGGGACACTCCCATCAGATTGTGTGTGTACTAGGAATTGTTGACTATGAGTCTTTGGAAAAGTAACACTGTGGAGGAACTGAGCGGTCTTCTGTTAAGATCATACTTTCAGACAAAGCTTCTACAGAACTGCAAGTAATCTACGAAGTAGTGGTCCTTTGTAAATCAGTCTTTTCTAGTTGTGAAATTCTTAATGCTGGACTACAGCTTTCAGAAACTGCCTACTGGCCATGGTGACCAGGAGGCTCTAATCCAACAAAATTTGGAGTGCCAAGGCTAAAAATCAACTATCCAGAGCTACTTCTCATGTGAACGGATACGGATGCTTTATTTCTTGGGAGGAGATCTGCGGACATATAGATATACAGTGGTGCCCCGCATAGCGACGTTAATCCATTCCGGATTAATGTCGCTATGTGAAAACATCGTTAAACGGAACGGAAAAACCCATATGGGGCCCAAACTCACCGTTCAGCGAAGATCCTCCATAGCGCCGCCATTTTTGCGCCCTCGGTAAGCGAGGAAACCGCGTAAAAAGGGTTGCGGCCATTTTGGGCACTCGGTGGCCATTTTGGAACCACTGATCAGCTGTTTAAAAAACATTGCAATGCGAAGATCGGTAAGCGAAACGCTTACCGATCATCACAATGCGATGTTTTGCCCATTAAAACATTTCAATGCGATCGCATTAGCGATTTAAAAAAATAGATCGCTATGCGGATTCGTCGTTAAACGGTGCGCTCGTTATGCGAGGCACCACTGTAGTACAATTAATGTTTTTAATGCACAGAAAATGCACTCAAAGCATTATTTTTTAAAAAAGCATCAATGCTTCTCCTGTTCGATGGAAAAAAGCAACAAACTTAACATTAACCTATTAATTTGTTATTTCAAAGTTCTGGTTTACAGGAAGCAGGATCAAAACATGATTTGCGATCCTGCTTTGCATGCACCAATTTCTCAGGTTTGTACAGAAAATCAAACTATATTTTGAGACAAATGAGAAACAGAAGCTTCTAATCTTCTCCTTTTGTACAATAGATGTATTAGAGATCAGGGAAAATATAGTTTGCTCTTATGTTTAACACAGCTGTTGCATGCTCCAGAGCTTTTGACAATTTTTTCACCAAAGGTTCCCAAATAAATTTAGTAGTCAGAGGATAACGGGACATGTACTACTACACACCAGTGATGGCTTGAACAGTGGAACAAGAAAGTAATAAAGAGAAAGTACAAGTGAAATAATGAAAACAAGCACGAGGATACTAAGAATGTTAAATCTGATACTTGGTGGAATATCTGATTTCTTGAACTTCATCTAACTACACACCAATGAGATCTGAATTACTTGTGACTATGTAGGAAAGTAAACTTTGTAGCTGGGGTGGACAGCTCACTAAAAATGTCAACTCAGTATACAGTCTTCTAGAAAGGAAGATCAGTGATAGAAATCATCACCAAAGGAGCTAGAAATTAAGTTCTCAATATCATATAATGCCTTAATATTAAATTCAAGAATCATGTACAATTCTTGCAGAGACACCCCTCTTGGCCATGAAACAAATTCCAAAATCCATGTTATGGCCATACCTTTATTAGGACAATTTCTGAATAAGCTTCCAATACCTGCAGGTCCCCTCATCTGTTGGAGATGTGACAGTAAGGAGGACAGGGTTAAAATGTACTTCTGGTTTCCATACAGTGGTGCCTTGCATTACGACGTTAATCTGTTCCAGCGAAATCGCTGTAGAAAAACGTCGTAATGTGAAAATAAAAAACCCATAGAAATGCATTTAAACCCATTTAATGCGTTCCATTGGGCTAAAAACTCACCGTCCAGCAAAGATCCTCCATAGAGTGACCATTTTCGGTGGCTGTCTTGCGAGGAAACCGTCCCAGAAAACAGCGGGGAGCCATTTTATTTACCCGGCGGCCATTATGAAACCGCCAATCAGATGTAGGAAAATCGTAGTTTTGCGAAGAATCAGTTCCCAAAGCAGGGAACCGATCATCGCAAAGTGAAAAAAGCCTATTCAGACAATTGTTTTGCGATCGCAAAAGCGATCGCAAAAACATCATCATAATGCAGGGCAATCGTAAAGCAGGGCACGACTGTATTCCAAAAAGATAAAACAACAACAATACTGAACAGAAAACATCAGATTTATCAAGAAGTTTGAACCCATTTCCTACAAGGAAGTACTGAAGTATTGGAGACTTTTAAGTTTACAGTGTATTAAAAATAGGATATACAATAAGACAGAATGTTATACCTTCTCCTAAAGATGCACCTAACTACTGAAAACTTCCTCAGGAATCCTTTTCTATGTCCTACATTCAGGTGTGCAGAGATTGAGGATAAGACCTTCTCAGCCATGGTATCTCATACCTGGGATACGTTCCTCAGGAAAGCTTGTTTGGCACAATATGATGATTCTTTAGCACCTGGTGATGGTCTTGGTATCTGTCCAGCTCTCAGATCAGTTCTTGCTCTCTTTTCCAATCCACTGCACTGACACTAGCTTCAGTATTTTGTCATTTTTATATAATATTTTGTTCTAATCTACCTGTTTGCCATTTTTAAAGTTGTTGGTCTTAAGCATATGCTGTGAAATTTTCAAACCAACAAATCTGAAAAAATGGAGAGTAGTATCTGTGTAAGGAACCAAATCAAGATCCTCTTAGTATAAAGAAGTGAGTTTCTTCTTCTCTACCATTTCAGCAGCATTAAAGAGGCTGGTAACGTATTTAATATTTCTTGGATTTGGCAGGCAGGAGATGTATAATTTCAAGTAAAAACATGGACAAGTCGTCCTATCGTTTTAAGAACTTACTCCAATATTACAAAACAATTTCAAACAAGTTTATGCACAGGAAAATCCAACTGTTTTCAGGAGAGCTTGAGTCTCATGGTGCAGTGATTAAACTGCTGTACTGCAGCCAAACTGTGCTCATAACCACGAGTTCAATCCCAGGTAGCAGGTTCAAGGTTGACTCAGCCTTCTATCCTTCTAAGGATGATAAAATGAGTACCCAGTTCACGGGAGGGGGGCAATGTATAGCCTGCATAATTAACTTGTAAACTGCCCAGAGAGTGCTTTAAGTGCTATGGGGTGATGTATACGCAGCACGCTTTGCTTTTTTGCTTTAAGTGCCTTTAGTCATTCAACCTTGGTGACTGGGAAACTGAGGGAGTTATTGTCCAAAAAAGTTTTTTAAATGGGGATGACACTGAAGACTTCTCTCATCCCACCCCAGTGTAGAGAATGTAAGGACTATATGAACCAATTTGTATTGTTCCATTTATTCACAGAACACAGAACCCTCTCTTATGCAGGGAAATAACTTTCCCCCCCAAAATGACTGATTACATGTTTAATGCAAGAGAATTCCTTTGCAGAAGCTACAAAACAAAGAAACAAAATATTCTCAAGCCCCAAACTGCCCCTTGAAAATCATCCTCACTGCCATATACAGCTGTATGACAACAATTTTTGGAAGGAACATCAAAGAGTGAAATGAACTAAACCCCCTCCCTACCAAGAAACAAAATTTATGGCATTTAAAAATGGCTCCTCATCACCATGAAGCAAAGCAAGGAGAATTTTAAATATGTCTGTTGTATGCATGTGCTGGAGCTGCATCATTTTTAGAGCAGGTTGTTCACCAGTAAGCACCTTCGATAGATTAGCCACAGGGTAAGAAGCTGGAAGACTCTATTGGGAGAGTGAAGGAAGAGTGACAGATAACCACAATTATCTCTCTGTGTGACCGCACAACAGATCCCTTCTGAGGTGCACATTGGTAAAGGAATTTGGCTCTCTCACATTCTGAGCTAGTCATAGATTTTTTTTCAGGCATTTTTTGTGAAGCCCCAGTACTAAGCAATGGTCCCTCAGAACTTTCCCTGAAAGGAGTGGTTTGGTTTTCACATGCCTAGATAAATTACAGATCCTTATTTGTAGGACATAGCTCCTGCATAGCTACAGTGGTGCCCTGCATGATGACGATAATCCGTTCCAGCAAAACTGCTGTATAGCGAAATCGTCGTCATGCGAAAAAAACACACCACTGGAATGCATTGAAAACCGGTCAATGTGTTCCAATAAGGGAAACACCTGATCGTCCTGCAAAGACCCTCCATAGGGCATCCATTTTGCGATCCCTGTCTTGCGAAAACAGGTCAGCAAAACAGCGGGGAGCCATTTTGCCAACCGCCGATCAGCTGTTTTTGCTGTCATGAAGAGGAAAAAGGAGAGGCTAGAGCAGGGACCGGGCACAAGGCCAAGCAGGCGCAGAATGCCTCCAACCATTCTTTGCTTGCCTTTCTGGACCGTTCTGAGTTCGATGGAAGCGGTACCGAGCCCCACCTCCCCCTTTTTTTCTGCCTTGCGCCGGCAGGGAGCTAGGTACGAGTGCGCGAGAAGAGGGAGGAGGAGGGGGGTGTCATTTTGTGTGTCAGTGTCAGTTGAAGGCGCAAGCCCATGTTGTTACTGTGGCGGGTGCCCTCCTGCCTCACGCCAAACGTGAGGGGGGAAGTGCCCATTCCTTTCTGTCATTTGTTGGGGACTGCGGCAGTGGCGGTGGCTCCCGGAGGATCCTCCCGAGCGCGGGCTATGACCTGCCTGCCCAGCTACTTAAGTGGCAGCAGTTCCTGCGCCGCCCTCCGCGCCTTGCTCAAATCTTCGTGGCGACGCCAACCCCCTGCGCTGCCTCAGTGGCGTCTCACTTTAATGCCCAGCCTCTTACATTTGGCCAACGCTGGAAAGCCAGCAGCGCAAACGGGCCCAGTGGCTGGAGGCAAGAGCCCCGGAAATTCAAATGGCCTCCTCGCCAGGCTCTGCCTCCAGCCGATGGGTCCGTCCACGCTGCTGGCTCCTGGCTTTCCAGCCGGGCTCCTTGGCTGTTCTCTCGGGAAGCCATTGGGCGCCTTCTCGGAGAAGCAGGAGCAGGTGGAACGAAACTGCCGCTCGGCGCCTCTTCTCATCACAAAGGAGAAGGAGGAGGGGAGGGAGTGCTCCTGTGCTTTCTGCCCGGCCATGCTCCCAGAGAGCAGGGGAAACTCCACATCCAGCGTCAGGCTGGGTGAGAGAGTTCAAGGCAGGAAACTGTCGGGCTCCCTGCCTGAGGATGGGAAACCACCCAGCCCTGAGCAGGCAAGGCGGGCTTGCTGCCTCCCCCTCCTGCCTGTTCCTACTTCCCTCCAATGCCGGTGAGTGAGCTGAGTAAGAAAAGGCTAGTTTTTCATCTCTGAAGGGTGTTGCCACCGCCTGGGATGCTGTGGGTTTTTTTATGATTCTTTCACCGTCCCTGCTGGCTTGCCTGCCTGCCGCTGCCTCCTCTGCCTCTTTGTGGGTTCCCTTTGAGTTCCGCTCGCCTTCTCCCACAGGGCTTAAACTTTGGGACTTGGGGTGGGACAGCTCGGGTCGGCAGCTGGAGTCAGAAGGAAGACAAAAGAGGGGACTGAGGCAGCTCCTCTTTGCCCGTCATGAGGTGGACCCCTTTTCTCACAGGGCGATGGAGCAGCGCACCATGGGGTTGTGTCAGGGCTGGGGGGAGAGAGAAAGAAACCCTCTGTGGGAGACTGACAGGGAGTGAGGGCATCTGGGGGTACAGCCGCTCCACTCACTCCTCTCCCACGCCGCCCCAATCAGCTCTGCAAAGCAGGCTGGCAACACCGGGTGCCCCAGCTGATGGAAAATAGGCCAAGTGGAGGGAGAGGGAGGTAGGTGATGACTTCTTCCTGCTGCCAATCACCTTTGCAGCAACAGCCCCCCCACACAGAAAAGGTGTGTTTGTGTGTGTGTGTGTGTGTGTGTGACCTGATCATCGTACAGTGAAACGATCGCAAAAAAAGTCTTCATCAAGTGATTTCGTCGTCAAGGGGGGTAGTCGTAATGCGGGGCACCGCTGTATATTTAAGTTGTGTTTGTGGGGGGGGGGAATGCCTTCTACTGTATTTCTTCCATTACCATCACATATCACTAAGTCAAGGAGTGAACAACAGTTAGCAGTGTAATCTGCAATCCTAGAGAGTAGCAGCTGTGGATTTCATTGTGTAAAACAGTAATAACTATTCTAATTATAGTTCATGGCATGTTTTCCGCAGGTGCCATGTTTTCACTTTCACACAGACCTGTACCTGTCTCTGGAATATGCCTGTTATTTTTAATGGTTTTCTCAGGTTTGTCATTACTTACCGGGACAAGGAAAGCAAAGCTGAGTGCTTTTTTTTAAAGTAAAGAAAAACAACAAAAGGGAAAAAAAGAGACCAGGAACTACTCACCGTTTCATCAGTGCAGATGGAGTGCACCTGTGTTCCAAACATTACAGATGTGAAGATGAGAAAGAGGAGCGCCTCAAAGCACAGCAGGATAAGAAGGATCACAGTCGTTGGTGGAGAGAAAGAACTACACTCTGTGAAAATGGAACATTACAGAGCCCTGAGTACTCCATACAGAGAGCTAATATCATACTACCCTGCTCCCTGAAAATAAGCCCTAGTATGATTTTTCAGGATGCTCGTAATATAAGCCCTACCCTGAAAATAAGCCCTAGTTAAGTGAAAGCCTGCCCTCCACCATTGTGCAGCAACCAGGGGTGTATGCTTTCAGAGGGTTTGAAGGCTATCTCCCTTGAATCCACCACAGGCTATATCACCTCCTCAAGATCCATGGAACACAGCAACCGTTGTATGGCCCAAGGGTTGCATGTCACCACCCTGTGATGCAATCACACATCATTCCTGTACTTAGGAGAAGTTTCTGAATTCTTCTTAAGAACCTTTTTAGTGGCATCTTCTTTCCCTTTAGTCTGTAGATGGGAAAACTACAGCCTTTTAGATACTATCAGACCAAAACTCCCATCAGCCCTCACCAACACAGTCAAGGGTAAGGAATGCTGGGAGTTGCAGTCCAATAACCTTTCAAAGGTACTTTAGTCTGTAAGCGTAAAATTCACTTACTTGTCCAGTCTTCTTCAAAGCAATGTAGGAAATGGAATCCAACCATAATCAGGGCATGCAGAGAAATCAGTGCTATATACATCTGAAACACAGTACAATTTTGAACAGTTAAAACACATTACTTTCAAAATAGTATATTTCTATGCACAATTCTATTATATATGCAAAATAAAGTGAGGAAGGTTTCTAATTATGCTGTTATCTAAGGGTCCCGTTTGGGAAGACATTGGCCCAGAGACTCGACCAACAGCTTGGGCTCACCATCTAATGCAAGGACTGCGATCAATAGATGGCAGCTTCTGTCTGTTGAAACATAACAGCAAGAAATATATGTACTAAGCAATGTATTCTTTCTATCTGTTTCCTGGGTTTGAACTGCTCCACATAATAAATTTTGCTATACAGTAGGACCCCTTTATCCTCAGGATTAGTATCCACTGATTTACTTATTTACGGTCTGAAAATGTTAAAGCCATTAAAAGAAAATTTTTCAGTATAAATATATGTATTTTAATGATAACGTTACTAGAAATGCTTACTAGAGAAAGCCAGAGACCATACTATGCATAGAGTTCAGTATAATCTGCATTTTTTCACATCTGCGAGAGGGCTTTGAACTGATCCCCAGCAGATGCAGGGGCCCTACTGTATCACAAAAGCAGAATAACTTTTAGATCCATTTTGAAATCAAGGAAAGTATATAATTCATTGTCCAAACAGATTTAACAGCAGTAATACTGTACTTCTGCCATGTTTTTCATTTAGTGTTCATGTATTTTCAATATATTTTTCATTTTTGTTACCCCTATTTAACCAAGACACAAGATTGCAGCCAAATTATTCTACACATTGTTTTTTTACAAACAAGTTCCCTTGAACACAATGGAACTGATGTATGAGCAAATATGCAAAGAGTGAGTAGGCATGTAAGCTGGATAACCATGTATTGTAACATCTCCAGTCTACACTACATGATACAGTAGATTGTGTTTCAACTCCAAGCAGTCAGGTATGCACCGTTCATCTAACAAGCTTAAAATTAAACAAGTAGTTCTCATTGTCAGCTGTGGTGTCTTCAAAAGAAGAGCCATCCTGAGAGTTTCAACTGAAGACAATCTTCTAACACACCAAGGTGACATTTCCCTCCTCCAACAGCTTGTCTTTACAGCTACTCCACCCTACTCAAACCTGCAGAAATACTCAAGCACACCCACCCATACACTTAAGAAATGTCAAGGAACTCTGATCTGGGAGTTTAATAATCCTCATATGAGACTGATACTTTTTAAAGCTGGAGCTGACATTCAAAACTCACTACAGATGTTTTTCTAGCCAACATGACTAAAGATTTCTTTATCTTCAAACTCATCTCTAAGTTACCTCAGTCAGAGAATGAATACTGTAGATATATTCAATGGAAAAGTACTTGGAATAAACTTAGTGACTGAACAAGAAGTCTATTTTCCTCCAACAATACTCAATTATGAGATAAAACTGAGGGCAGGGGGATCTATTCTTCCATGAGACATGTTTTATGACATGTAATAAGAACATTTTCTCCTCAAAGTCAAATTAAAGGGCAAAAAATTTGCTGGTTTTTCTGTGTGTATTATGTCCATGATATGGGCAGTTCTTTTATCCTTGCCTTTTCTACTCTGCTGCATAAGTGGAAGCCCTGATGCTGTGCGTGAGAAAATCTCCAGCTTCCATAACTGCAAGGTGAATGTTGTATGGAGTGCTACACCTGCAGATACATTATGCTCAGTGGAAAGAGGGTTCAGCCCAACATCTTTTAGAATACAGCTATTTATAATGTTAGCTAATCATGTCAATTTACTGAAACACAGTTAGCACTGGAAAGGGTCAGAGGCAATCTAGTCTGACCCTCCTGCAAAATGGATAACACCACTGCCAGCCAGATCATTTCTTCTCCAACCTTAAATGAGCAAACAGGCCTGCAAACAGTGGTGCTTAAATGTGGTATAAATATACTGAAAGGATGTGTGTCCAAAGGCCAGATTGCTGGACAATTCTGGCAGAAGTGCCAAACAGCACATGGCTGAACAAGGCAAAGCCAGACATTTCTAGCTGGACATCTCTAACAAAAAAACAAAAAAAAAGTGATTTATTTTTTCTTCTTCTCTTAACTAAATTACCAGGCTACACTGACAGAGGCAGAGCAATATGCCTTGATGTGAAACAAAATCATCAAGCGACAGACAAAGCAGCAAGACTAGAGAACTTTCAAATTATTTTGTGACTTAAATACTTTATTGCTTCATAGCCAATCAGGCTGTACACATAGACAGAAATTAAACTACTCTTAAAAAACAATATTTAGCATCTAATATAAGTATGCATAAACAATCAGAAAAGCTTAAAATAATAAAATAAGCACTCTTAAGCAAGTATCAAGTTGGGAATTTAACTTGAAGAGCTTGTGAAGCAGGCAATGAGTTCTGTTTTTCTATGGCTTGTTTAAAATATTTAGCAGCCCTGTAAGATATACAGTAGTTGTGCCAGCTAGCAGAAATAAAACATGAGGAAATTTTTCTTGATCCTGATTGTTAAGGGTTTAAGATATTGATCTCTCAAATCTGCATACAGAAGGCATTCTGCTAGAAAACATACCATCTCCTCCATCTTACAGCATCCTGCTGGGCAATATCTGCCTGTACCATGTTGGTCTGTATAACATCCCTGAATCTCTTTCAACTGCAGTGAGTTCAATATGTATTTAGTTAACAGTTGTCTCAGCTCATGGAGCTAATAAGGGACAAATATGGGGGCACCTTTCCGAAAGGCAGGGAAAAGCCTTTAAATATCCTATTGGGGTGGCAGCTAACTACAAATGCTGCCACTGGATTAATATTCAGATGGTAGTCTGAATATTAATATCATATAACCTTTTAATAATGTCTTGAAGAAAGTAAATATTAAGTAAGCACACTTGGATGACTTCACTTATTCTTCAACTACTGCCTCAAATATTTTCTAATTTGAATAAGTTGTTAGTTTTCCCAAGGGAATTACATTGCAATGGTTTAAAGAAGTAAACCAAAGAAGTTGGGCAAGTCCTACTTGAAGTTCCAAGGTCCCTGTTTAAACTACTCTATAAAAATATTTCACCCAGAGAACTACTTACTGTAAACAGTACAAAGTACTTTTGGTTATTCTCTCCTACACAGTTGTTAACCCATGGACAGTGGTGATCCATTTTCCGTATACATCTTTTACAAACACTACAAGAAGAAAAAGCACATATTAAGTCAAAATGGAATTCTACCCACTTCCCAAATGCAGTCTTCTACAGTTACCCGATCATGAGGAAAATGTTTCCTCTTCACCAAAAGATATTTAATCTTTCAAGTTAATTGAACTGTGGGCATATTGCACAAGATCATTAAGTAAAGAAATATCAGTTAGATATTTGGAACAATATCAACAAGTGATAACCCGGTTGCAGTTCTTCAACTGAGACACTCAAGTTTTCAGCACTTGTTTTGAGTATATCTCATCACAGACATCTATACTGATTCCCCTTTATTTTCATTCAAAATTAAGTTCAGCAACATGCAAAAGCAGCACAAAAGGCAACAGAAAGCATTATAGCACCATAAAGATTACTAAATTCTATATGGACTAAGCCTTCAACCTACTGCAACAATGTGAAAACATATCTAAAAAGAATAGGCACTGCAAGTTGATTTCATCTTATTTTTGCTCCTGTATGATATATGTATCTGGCTCCAAATCAAAACATGGATCACTGCTTCAGACAGACAGATCTCCACTTCTTCCTTGTTGTTGTTTTTTTAAGTACACGGGCCTGCTTGTCTACCTAGTCAAGTATCTTTCAACAATATTTCTCCCTCTCCCTCTTTTGTACATTTAAAAATGACTCTGAAAACTGATCTGTGTGATGTTTTTGTGACTAACACAGTGGATAAACAATCAGTTTTGTGCACAACTCTGCTCCTTATAGCTGATAAACGTTGGGCCCTATAAATACTCTATGAGTTTGGCTTCTGCATGAATAAGTTTCCTTCTGAGCCTGGCAAAACAATAGGATGTGTCAGACATGCAGAGAATATATTCCCAAACAGGACTCACATAAAATAAACTATATCTGTATGTAGTGAAATAATATACTGGATATAAAAACAATTATGTGCTGTCAAATCTGACTTATGGCACTCCTTTTTCAGGGTTTTCTAAGTAGAGAGTACCCAAAAGCGGTTCACCAGTCCCTTCTTCTGGGGGAATCCTGGGACTGTACAGTTTACCCAAGGCCACATAGGCGGGCTCTACTGCCCAGTGGAGAATTTAACTCCCAATCTCTGGCTCTGCAAGCAGATATATAAACCTGTACTCAAAACCTTTGCTCCCATCCTGTGCCACGATATATATAAGCAAGGTAAAAAAAAAAAACAGCACAAGAATAAAAGCACAAGAGGTGCCACATACGGTCTGATCCTGCTTTCAAGAACATATGGCACTCCTAACGCCCAACCAATCATTCTCAGCCCCAACATGTACAGAGCAGAGATGGGAAGTCTATCCTGAGCTTGATGAAAACCACTATTCCTATGCTGCTAGCAATGCCTTGGGACTCTATGGCCTTACAGAAGGCAGCACATGGATTACAGTTACCCATATATGGCAGTCAATGTTCCCTCTAAGGTGAGTGCAGGCATGGGCGCGCAGAGCTCCATCATTGCTGTGCAGTGGCAGCTGGAGTTGATGACTGCTAACTTCAGATGAAATCCCGCCTCCCCATGCAGATGGGCAAGGCTCTCATGCAGCAGGGATGACAAATAGAGGGAACGTTGACGGCAGTGGATCTCAATCTTGGGTCCCCATATGTCCTGGCCAAGAAAGCTAATGCTAAAGGTTTCAGGGAACTTTAATCTAAGAATATCTGGGGACCCAAAATTAGGAACCACTGATAGATGGTATAGATGTGTATACACACACTCTTTTCCTTGCAGATGGTGACACCTGATGTATGGACAAAAAGGATGGGGCCAGTGATGATATAAAACCTTGGGGGAATGGTCAGAAACACACAACACCATTTTATATGTGAATAATTTATTCACAATGCCAGTTATAGAGAACTGCTGATATTTTCATAACTGGCAAAAAATATCCATCTACTTGTTATGTTATATGCCATCAGGTCAGAACCGCTAACAGGCTTTCAAAGTAAGTGAGATATTTAAGTAACATATTTAAGTTACCAGTTCTGCACCCCCAATGAGTTTCTATGGCTAAGCAGACATTTGAACCTAGGTCTCCTGAGTCGTAGTTCATCACTCTATCCACTACACCATACTGGGTATACATCCATCTACTAGGCTGCCATAAACATAAGTATCAAGTCACAGAAAAAATAATACACTTGTAATGTACATAAATAAATGATAATAATAATAGTACCTGCAGTGGTGTGCTCTGTCTGGCTTGATACTACAGCACTTTGGACATTTGTAAACCACCTGCCCTGGCTTCAGCTGTAAACTTTCTATGAACTCTTTTGTAGCATTACCTTTAGGCACTGCACCCTAGAATTGAAAATAAAGAATTTCAGAGCATTTTCAGTCATCATCAGAAGAAACAGGAGGCCTCACAACAGGACTATTATGGATGTAGGAACAGGGAAATCTCCTAGACACAGAAATTAATTGACTTGTGTTATAAACTCATATCAAACCCTTACCTGTCTCAGGTTTTCAGAGAATGAAAACATGTATATAATTTCTCATTACTTAAACAATAATGGCAGGTGAGCATACAGGAGAAATGGGGATAAAAAGGTTCACTGTAAATATTCCAAATGTCATAAGAAAGAAGTGAGTTTGAACTACAGGCATAGAGTATCAGGTTAAACTGTATTAAAGGATTACTAGCTATAAGCACCAGTACATTTAAAGTAGCATGCGTGGAGCAAAAGTCGGCAGTTTCCTTCTTTGAAAATTCACCTAGTTCTTTAACATCAGTATTAATTTATTGGGATTTAAGTAGTTTTATGGCTTTATACCATAGTCTTACTCTCATCCTGCAGATGTTTTGAACTCATCCACCAAAGCCTGTACGGCCACTCATCATGCTAGCTGGGAATGAAATTTCCAGAAGACTGTGCTAATATATCCATAAAATGGATTTTCAGATTGTTATATGCTGCCATTTCACAATTAGATCAACTCAGATATAACTCATAATCCTGACAGAGACTGCAAAACATGCAAAACAGGCCTCCGAAAACATAACATCTGGTTGATGTGACATAACTCTATAAACCATTTTACCATTATTTATAGATATGCACCTTGTATTTGAATAAAGAAACATGAATGCATCTTTGGCTAAATGAACTACTGGATAACTGAAGAAGCCATAACAGGGATGTGTTGAAATGATTTTTGGCAATGTTGGTGCTTGTTGAGCACTTCAACCATGCAAACATAGGATTCATTCAGTCACTTTAAACTGTGGTCTAACTAAACTCAATATCCTTTCAGGGAAACTCTCAAATTTAAACAAATCTGGAGCTAAAAAATCAGATTATATTTTCACTTGATTCTGGCAAGCCTTTACCCACCATTTCTATATGGTAAATGGAGTGAAACTATTATCAGGCACCAGATTTGAATTATGCCATTGTAACTCTTCAAAACAAGAAGAGCCGTAATGATGTGGTTGCAACTTTCACAGTCAAATAAGAAGCATTTCGCTGCTGATATAAAGCCACATTCAGGCAGCTGTGACAGGCCAAGAGCCAAGTCAGATGCTTCCAGTTCTTCCATAAAGAATGTTTCATGGATACAGTTAGACAAAGGAAGTATTAACAAACCAGGAATATACACACAGTAACATGTACCACTTTCCCAGCAGTGAATTACATAAGTGAATTACATATTTTCTCATGTAGAGATATACATTGCCATGCATCTCTACCAGCAAGCTCTACTTTTAACCATATGTTTTCTCAGTCACTTTAAGCTATGGTCTAAGCCGAATATAATTTCAGGGAAACCCTCAAATTTAAATACATACACTTACTCAAGAGTGTTTTTGATTTAAATCAAATTGATTTAAATAAAGATTTAAATTTTTAAAATGATATTGAACAATTTAAATAAATTGACAATTAAAAGTTGATATTTTCGATTTAAGTCAATTTGATTAAAAAAACACTGATTTTTATACACCCTCACTACCAAAGAATTGATCCTTTTACTGTAAGAGAATCAACTGAAGTTTGAAACAACGGAAGTTAAGGCAGGAACAGGGAACATCTGGCCTTACAGATGCTGCTGGACTACAATTCTCATCAGCTCTAGACATCAGAGTCAACAGTGAGGGTTGATAGTAGGTGCTGACCAAAAGCATCTGGATGCATATTCTCCATCCTTGAGTTAGTGGGACACATCTTATAACTTGATATCAGTTATAATTCCAAAGGTTGGGACAACAGAAGCATTTCCAACACTTCAAAGACTGGAGGAATTGAAATGTTCCAACCAACTTCACTGAGCTGGGTTATTCCCCTTAATTCCTTTTTAATTATTTGTTACAAATTGGCACGGTCAGCCTTATAGATAATATGATTTGGAGGGCCTTCCACTTTGTTTTAAGTATGTACGTAACTCAAGACTGACATAAACAAAATGGAGAGTACTTGTTCAGAGTTTAAATCTATGCCTTCCCACCTCAAAAACCCTGTGGCTTGAAACTGGACCTTTAAAAGTCAAGGTCCACGATTAAAATTAAAATGCACTCACACAAAAGTGAATGTAAAACATGGCACAAGACAGGTCAGGACTAATATCCAGCACAAAATAAAAACGGGCAAGTGTGTTTCAATCAAAGAACAACTTCACTGCAATGATGCTTCCCTGAAGAGACAAACACACAAGACAGGTTTTTCTAGCTTTTCTGTTTTTCTTGCCATGGCTCGCCATTCATACAGCCTGTCCTACTGAAGATGGAGGAGAGATAAGTATCCCTCCTTCACTTTTCCCTGCTTACAAAACTGCTCCTGTGTGCTGCCTTAAGGCCCGCATACAGCTTCCTAACTGAAAACTGCACTGCAATACACAATTTAACGAATAATAAAAGCAACTATGCTTTAAACATAGTAAGGAAGAAACCCTGCAATTAGATTTGGTTCAAAACAAACAAACAAACCCAGAAGAAACGATAGCAGATTAATACATAACACTTACTGGATCTGTTAGCATAGCTCGCATATGTGAAGCCAGAGCCAGGAATGCCAGCCCGTTGAAAACTATTCCATTGATCACACTGTAAATATAGTCTCTTGATGGAAGCAGCATAACAAGAATGACTACAAAGTCAGCATAGAAGACCAGAAACCAGGTAATGACTGCACAGGCAATACCACAGCCATCTCGAATAAACCACATTGTTCCTGAAGAATCACTGCTGGGAGGTGGGACACACTTGTCTGGCTGAAGATACTCTGGTTTCCTCTCAATATCTCGGAAGCGGTGAATTGGAGTAATCATCATAGGTTATAATGTCCATTCTCGGATCTGGAAAAACATGGTTTACAAAAAATGGGTCTCCATTTTACAAACACAGTCAAGGACTTCCCCCTTTTGACATGCAGCTCATGGAGGAAACTGTAGAAAAGGGAAAATAAAATAAAAGGACTGGAAATGGTAAATGGAGGGGACCAGTAAACAAACACAAGAACAAAAGTTAGCATTGACTGGTCTTGTATTATGTAGGCTTCCCACCCAAACCAGATTTTGGCAATTGTATTAAGGTTAACATCACAATACACACAAAAAAGTGTCTTCAACTATCACTAAATTTCTGAGTGAATGAAAAAAATAACTTCAAATTTCAGTACTACATGGGCATTAAAAGGGAAATTGAGGAATTACACGAACTCTTACTACTCCACTAACACAGCCTAGAAGGGCTAGTAATTCCCACACATACAACCCATAAGAAAATGGTTATGTTCCCTATACCAGCGGTCCCCAAACTTTTTCAGACGGTGGACCAGTTGGGGGGTGCGGGCTCTGTGCGTGGGTGGGAATGGGCACCCCTGTGCTCGTAGCTGTGCATGTCATGCTCATGGGTTGCGCTTGTGGGGTGGGCGTGTCGCGCTTGAGCACACGCCCGCAAGAGCAACACGCCCACCCGCGAGTGTGACATGCCCAACTGTGAGTGCGACATGCCCACCCCGCGAGTGTGACACACTCCTCCACAAGCATGACACACCCACTCGCAAGCGTGACACACCCATCGTGCATGTGTGCAGGGGGGCAGAGATCCGTGTTTGCAGCCCAGTTCAAGGAAGTGCACGGACCGGCACCAGGCTGCGGACCAAGGGCTGGGGACCCCTGCCCTATACAAAGGGCAAATACTGAAGTTTTCACATGTACTCTCATATATAGTTGTGACTGGGTTCTTTTGAAAGTGGTGACAGTTCCTCAGATTTGGCAGGAAGAAGAGGCTGAGACCGATTTAAACTACTTTCAACTTCAACTTTATTCACATGCAGGGTATCAACTATTATGCCAACTGGGTCGGAACAAGATAAATCAGGCAACTGTCCATGACTTGTCAATGTTAACTTTTCAACCAAAGACGATCCATTCATTGTGGTGCTGGACCAAACTGCTCGCGATCAATAATCCTGCGCAGGGGTGCACTCCTCATCACACAAACCGTTCCACAACATGGGTGACATGCCCAGTCTCCCTCTTTCGGCAGTGTGTTCTAGATGGGATCAGGGCATATCACTTTTTTCTCCTGTCCTTGCCCTCGCAGAAAGACTATCATGGTCCATTCTTGCATCTCATAAACTGTTTCTCCTTTTGGAATCTCTGGATTTAGTAGTAAGCCTCCTACTTTTAAATTAGGAAAGTCCTTAAATAGGTCCCGCGCTTTTTCATACTTTTGGTCACATTTTTCTTTCTCTACTGCTAACTTGCTCTCTTGATTCTCCTTTTCCAGTCTCCTCCTGAACCTCCTTTCTCCCCTCTCTTTTATACCTTGCTCCCACAGAGTTTTAAATCCTGCCCTTTTCTTCCTTCGCCCTGATCCACCAAACCAACCTCTATGCTCTTCTTCTCCCCTACAAACATTCCTGTCATTCCTCCTATGTCTCCCTTATTAGTATCTTTCCCTTCCTTTGGTGGTCTTGCCTCTGGTTCTCCTTCACAATAGTACATGTGTATATCCTATAAAGCAAGTTTACAATGCTGAGATTATATAATTTTTAAGGTATATTAAAGCAATAATTCTGACTTCACTAGAAATTCATGGCTTCATTGGCAATTTAAGCATTGTACCTCAAAGTGATCTGTTAAGTAGTTTAAAAGTCCAAGGTATCCAGCTTAAGCACTGGTTACTGCAAGGTGAACTGTGTTATACATTTACACAATTTCAAGGTAGGAAGATGCTGTTAGAACTTTTATTTTAAGCTGGAATTTGTTGATTTGGGGTTTTTATTTTCAACAAAACTATTGAATGTATTAGATTTCTGAAATATATGGTGTATATAAAGGTCCAAGTATCTGAATAAATGGAACACCAGTTTCAGTACTGATTAGAAACAGTGACCAGAATCCTATTGCCAATTTGAATTGTGTAAGGGAACTTACATAAGCTTTGTTGGCAAATTGCCACCCATTAAATAACACTATGATTTAACCATTTTAAAGGTGCATGGTCGGTGACCAACGTGAAAGGAGCACCTAAAAGATAATATCTTAATGCCTGTATGGCCCATTTAGCTGCCAGTGCTTCTTTTTCTATGGTGGCATATCTTTGTTCCCGTGGGGTTAGCTTTTTACTTAGATACATTACGGGATACTCTACTCATTTTTCTTGAGACAACACAGCACCTATCCCTCTATCCGAAGTGCTTGTTTGTATAATAAAAGGCAAATTGGAATCTGGGGCATACCTGCTAGGCAAGTCATTTAGTATTTTTTTTAAAATGTTCAAATGCTTTTTGTTCTTTAAGCCCCCAGGTTACCTTATTAGTCATTCACTTTTTAGTTAAATTTGTGAGTGGGGCTGCTATTTCCATGAAATTGGGGACAAAATGCCAATAATATCCAGTGAATCCTAAGAATTGTTGGACCTGCTTTTTACCTTTTGGTGGAGACCATTCTGATATCTTTTCTACCCCGTCTGACACCAGTTGGATTTTCCCTTGTTCTACTTGGAAACCTAAGAATTTTACTCCTTTCCTCGCTATCTTATATTTGGAGGGATTACCTTTGAGTCTTGCCTTCCTTCCTTCGATTAATACCTTTCCCAAATGTTCTACATGTTCTTCCCAACTATTACTATAAATCAGAATGGCGTCAATGTAGGCTCCCGAGAAAGCTCTCACTGGCTCTAAAACTCTATCCATTAACATCTGAAAGGTGGCTGCTGCTCCATATAACCCAAATGGTATTTTTGTAAAATGGAACAGTCCTTTGGGAGTGAGAAAAGCAGTCTTTTTTTTAATCAGCAACCTTTAACGGAATTTGCCAATAACCTTTGGTAAGATCTGGAAATGATAGGTACTCAGCTACCGCCCAACCGTAATAACAAAACTTCTATTTTGGGCATGGGGTATTCATCAAACTTAGACATTCAACTTCCTAAAGTCTACACAATCATATACTTCCATGAGATTTGGGTACTACCACAGGGTAACTCCTCCATGGACCATAAGAGGGTTCTATCACACTTAAGGACAACATCTCCTCAACTTCTCTGTTTATCATTTCTTTCAAATGATGTGGCATCTTGGAATTCCCTTTCAAGCTCTTTAACTTGTTTCCTTTGATCTGATTCTAACTCTTCTCCAAAAGCAATTCCTTGGCTGTCCTGTAAACAGACTAAAGCTCCAGGCCCAAAATTTTCCTCTCCTGTTTCTCCCCACAACGCTTCCCTTTCTCTCCATTCTTTCAACAGGTTGACATGAAAAATCCCTCTTTTTCTTTCTATCTGGCTCCTACTCGTCTAAGAATCTCATATGGACTTTGCCATCTAGCAAACAATTTAGCGTTTTCAGCTGGTAAAAGTACTTTCTGTCCCAGTTCAAATTGTCTAGGGTTGACTCTTAGATCATATAGTCTCTTTTGTCCTGGCTGTACTTTTTGTAATTGCGTCTTGGCCATCTCTGCCACCCTATTTAAGTGTTCCCTCATCTCAATCACTTGTTGTACTACTATCTGGGCTTCATCATTCCCCCTTTCCCACTTCTCTTTCACCAAGTCTAAGATCCCTCTAGGGTTCCACCCATACATCATTTTGAAGGGAGAAAAACCAGTAGAGGCTTGTGGTACCTCTCTAATAGCGAACATCAAAGGAGCTATTAACAAATGCCATCTTTGAGGTTTCTCTAACACTAGTTTCCTCAACATCCCTTTCAATGTATTGTTAAAGCTTTCTACTAACCCATTGGTTTGAGAGTGATAAACCGCAGTGTGCACTGATTTTACTTCTCGTAGAAGCCACATCTCTCTAAACCAGACCTGGGCAAAGTGCGGCCCAAGGGCCACATATGGCCCACGAGCTGCTCCTGTCTGGCCTGTCAGTCGTTGCTCCAGTCCGGTGTTCAAGCACAAGACAGACTGGATTTCTCTCACTGAACAAGTTGAACATCCAAACCATTTATAGCTTTTTTTCTAAAGTTGAGCAGTTGCTTATCTTTTATTTTTAAGTAAAGTTGGTTTGGCCCCCCAACAGTTCTGATTTTTCATGTGCCCCCCTATAGAAATTAATTGCCCACCCCTGCTCTAAACGTTTGACTCATAAAGTTTGTGCCTTTATCAGCTAAGACTCCTCAGGAAAACCTAGTCTTGAGAATAGTTCCATTAACTCTCGCTAAGACCTTTGCAGTAGTAGATCTTAAAGGAATAGCTTCTGGGTATCTGGTAGCATAATCTACTATGACCAATATGTGAGTGTCTACCCCTTTTGATTTCATCAAAAGACCAATATCTATTCCAGTTCGTTCAAAAAGATGGTCTACTAGAGACATTGGTATCAAGGGGGCCCTGGGTCTAGTTTTCATCTGAGTTATTTGGCACTCATGGCAGGTTTTACAATACTCCTCCACTTCTTTACCCACACCTGGCCACCAAAACCGTTCTGTTATTCTTGGGATCATTTTATGGGTGGACAAGTGTCCTGCCATTGGGTACATCATAAACTAATTTCAAAATTGTCAGAGTATTGAAAATTTTATAGGCCTGAACAGGTCCAGACTGTAATATTAATGAACTGCCATGATGTTCACCTGTGCAAGTGCTGAGTCACAGTCACTATGAAGAAGATGATGCAACATCTGTGGATGATGCAACACACATGTAAAGAAAGATGATGCAACACATGAAGTGATTGGACAGAAGCATCAGTTCAACTGTATATAAGTGAACATTGTGAACACGAATGTATCTCCTTCTCCCTTCTCTATGCTACTATCCTCTATGCACTTTGCCTCTATTTTTGCTGCCACGCCGAAGGTGTGCTACTTTATATATTTATATATATATTGTTAATACACATGTCTTTTTGTAGAAGAAGAGCCTGTGTGTGTTTTTCTTCAGTCAGAGAACTCTGCACATTAAACAGCAAGAAGCTGACAAAATCATTTTTCTCCATTTTTGGGGGATCACCAACTGCTTACCCCCTTCCTTATCTACATAATACAGCAGTTCTTCTTGCATTCAAACCCTTCAGCACCCGCCTTTACCGTTCCCACCTACTGAGCCTCTTGGAGTACCTCTTGCAAGGTAGAGTAATCTTGTTGCCATAATCTTGTTTGCTCCCGTGATGTCTCTTTCAAAAAAAAATCATTTTCATCTTCTTTCTCCTCACATTCCTCACATTCACCTTGCATCCCTTATTTCAACTGAATTAATTGATGAGCTCCTACCCAACCCCATCCTAACAGCATTTCTCATGATAATCCAGGTACTATTCCTACTTTCAGCCTGTGAGATTCTTCTCCTATTTTCACCTCTGCCCAATCCATTTTATAGGCCTTTGAATCCCCATGCATACATCTGACCATTAAACAGTCTTCTAATGCCGTCCCACTCAGGCTTTGTAATAAAGTCTTGCCACACCCCGTATCCACCAATGCTTTCTTCTTTTTTCCATTTACCCATGCCACCCCCCCCCAGCCTTTCTGTTCTGAACCCTGAACCTGCATTGCCTTTTGAGTCTGTCCTACCCAGGAACAATCGGTTCCTGGGCAATCGCGATGCACATGTCCCTCCACGCCGCATCCAAAACATACGGGTCGTCTGACTTTTCCCATCTTCAGACCGGTGCTGCTTTCAAATAGTCAAACGTAATGGGTCTCACCGGTTTGGGACCCATGGGTTCAAAACCCCGTCCACGCGCTTTCAACATATTCTTAGCTTTGAAAGCTCCTCACGGTGTAGCACCTGTGTTGCTTCCCATCACCACCTTGTCTCATTATCTGCCTCTTTTGAAGAAAAGAGTGGAGTTTTCTCTTCCGAAGTCTTCTGCGCTATAAAAGTCCTCAACTAAGCGAATCAGTTCCTCAAGTTCTTTAGGGTTATTTTTTTGTACCCAACTTTGTATATTAGTTCCCAAAGTAGTAACTAGCTGTTCTATCACAAGCACCTCTAATATTTGTTCCTTGGACCTTTCTTCAGGTTTCAGCCACCGTATTAAATTAGCTTTCATTTTTTGTGTTAAGGGACATGGATGTGTCCCCCGCTCTCAATTTCAGTTCTCTAGATCTTTTCCTGTATGCCTCCTCTGTCAAATGCAACATACGCAAAATAGCCATTTTCAGTCTCATATTGGGCAGCTTCTCTAGGTGACAAGGTGTCCACTACTTTTTCAATACTCCAGTGAGGCAGGGAACCAATATCAAGGTCCATTGCTCTCTGTGTGGGAGGAAGATATAAAATTGCCAATTTGAATTGTATAAGGGAACTTACATAATCTTTGTTGGCAAATTGACACCCATTAAATAACACTGCATATACTGAGGAACACGACCAGCACGTCATTAATAAGCAGCAGTTTGCTGCTAAGGCTTAAACTATTTCCCTTATGCAAATATAAACCAGCAATAAGATTCTGGCTTATGATGATTTTTCAAATGATGAGAAAAAAATTGTATGGGAAGAAATCATAAAACAAATATCTGAATATAAGATAATCAAAACTTCTAAAATCAAACCTAGAAATTCCTTCTTCTCCATAAACCCGCCACTAGAATGTTCAATGGACTTAAACTACAACTCCCAATAGGTTACAGAGAAAGCTTTTAACCTGGATGTTGAACTGCTGGCTCAGTTTGCCCTCTGGGATATAAACTGTCAATGAATGGACAGCTTTAGGTCATGCTTTATATTTGCACTACGACCACATACCAGCAGGTATGGATCAGGACTAATGTTCAGCTTTGCAGGCCTCCACAATCTGCAATGTGTCCAAACCTGTATTTGCAGCAACTGGAATTTCCTATTTGTGAAGTGAGTTGAGACTTTTTATTCTTGATGTCTCCATGACATCAAGATGCATGTGCAAGGAATCCAAGTTGCTGCAATGAAAAGGTAATTTCTAATCTATTAGGTTAAGCCTGAAAAATTCTTCCCAAGGGAGAGGGCTAAAGGCCACTTCTAAGGGAGAAAACAGCAAATGTCCTACTAGGAGAACAATATAAATCCCACTTCTTATTTCAGCACTCCTTGAGTAGTGTAGCAATACTACAGTACTGCCTTGACTTACGAACGTCCCAAATTACGACCAGCTCCAGCCGCAAAATTTTGCTTTGACTTGCGACCGGAGCTTCAAGTTACAACCAGAAATAAGGCAGGGAAAAAGGTAGGGAATTCAGACTGCTAACCATTGGTGGTGAAGAGACTGCTTCTTTGTAGCTCTTTCACTCCAGCAGTTAGAGAGTATGCGTTCAGAGGAGGCTTCCGACTGCCTGGTAAGGTGCTGCTTTCTGCTTTTTAAAAACTGGCTGTTCCGGGTGGGTTTTGCAGCTGGGTGGTGGGGTTATGTTTCTATGCTATGATGGGTCTTGCAGTCTTTGGTGTTTTTTTGAGGGGGGGTCGCATTTCCAATGGGTCTTGCAGTGTTTGTTTGCTTTTTGGTTGTGGGTGTTTTTTTTTTTGCAGTTCTGATGGATCTTGCAGTCCCTGTTTGTTTTCTGGTTTTTTCCCCTTCGGCCAGAACGGATTAATTGCATTTCTGATGGGTCTTGCAGCGTTTTGTTTTGTTTTGTTTTGGGGGGGGGCTGGTGGGTTTTCCCCCCAGCCAGAATGGATTAATCGTGTTTCAATCCATTCCTATGGGAAATGGTGCTTCGACTTGAGACCATTTATTAATATTATTATTTATTGTATTTATACCCCACCTATCTAGTCATTTCGACCACTCTAGGTGGCTTACAACATAAAACATAACAAGTTCATTTTGAGTTACGACCATCTTTCGGAATGGATTAAGTTCGTAAATCGAGGCACCACTGTACTAAATCAATGAGAAAATGTTTTCCATTTTTAACTTTAACAGAAATGAATTTCAAATGTTTAGCATAATGGATTCAATGAACCTGTGACTGGCTACTAGTGGCAGCTACACCAAATCACAGAAATCTCACTACAGAGACAGAATCTGAAACCTGAGAGCTCAGATGCCAAGTTGTCTTTGTCCTTGTGACATTCAAATACGAAAGGGAGCCAATGGATTAAACCAGACTCCAGTACATTTTAAAATGTAGGCTAAATATTATAAATCATAAAGCTATCAGACTTCTGTTCCTTCAGGCTGCATGTGCTCTTGTAAGCAATGTTATTTCCAGACACCCTGCATCAGTTCCTCCAAGAGATATACAAAAGAGACAGATTAAACAAATTATGTAAAAATTGGCTGAATGTGCAACACGCCACTTATACTAACAAAAATTTATAGCTATACCTTATGTTAATGAAGAGAATTAGAGTAGACTCTTACAATCATGCATTTAATGGTTGCTTCCCTCAGAAAACTCATAAAAGGGAGATGCGGCAACATACATTTCCATCAACCAACATGTGCACTTTTATCCTACTTAAAACAAAGCTGCTATCTTAGTAACAGATATTGCTGTAAAGCCTATTGAAGAGCACAGAAAAATCTCTCTGTAAAAATTAACTTCATGACACCTGTTGTTGAGTAAAAGTTTACATTAAATACTTTCTAAGGTAAATTTTGAATAGGAATACTAATACAAGATTGTCAGTTTCCTTAGGAAAACCTGAGCTTTCTTCAATTTAGCCTCCAAGCTTCAAATTTCACACCCTGTAGACCAAAGCAGGAAATATGGTTATGATCTGAGAAGCAGTAGGGGACTGCTTCTCATGGGACAAGCCCTACTTTTTCCTCAATTCTTTCAAAAGTTGGGAAAAAAATATTGAAGGATTAAAAGAAGGAGGATTAGTTGCCTGAAACAGCAGACAAAGCTTTAATTTCATTCCTACAGTGCATAATACATAATGTGATCCTAAGGCTTGTTGTGGCATGAAGTGATAAAAACACAAATATTTAATTAAGGCAATATTAAAACTAGATGCACATTAAAAACAGGACTATGTTTTATTTGTAGCCTACTATTTCAGAGTATAATCACATTGCTTGGGGAAGATGGGAGCTGGAATTCAGCAGACAAGAAGGAATTGAGTTGTGAAAGGCCGATCTGGTTAATAAACTGCTGTTTGGAGTACTGGATTGCTGAAAGTTTTCTGGAATGTTAACAGACCTTACAGGATCTGGAAAGAACACTGCCATCTAGACAACACTGCAGGGTATTAAAATACAAGTAAAATATTAGCATAACCAATGTAAACTCAATATCTAATCCAACAGTTTGAAAGACATTCTGACTGAACTCTTGGATTTATCATGAGAAAGTGTAGAGCCCTGCTGTCAAAACAATTGAAATGGCAAACTGAGATGTAACAAGGCATAATTTCCAGTCACTTTCGCACAGTCAAATAGGAATGAATTTTCCTTTTTTGCAGTTTAAGAATCTGTAATCCCAATTCGACCCTCAAAGTATCAAAATCTTCAAATGAATTTTTGATCACACAGTTCACTCATGAGACTATTCTAAATGCAGCTATTGTAAAGTCAGCATCTGAACAAAGGAGACTGAGATCTTGTTCAGAGGACAGCTTCACCCAGACCAGTTCTGCACTACAATATTAGAACAGATTGGGGTGTAGAAAACCTTGTACATATCAATTAGTGCAAAGTGGTAGTGGCTACTTTAAACTCTGATAGTCCACCAAGTCTATTTGCCAGTCCTAAATAGATGAACATATCTGAGTTTCTCATATTCTAAACCAGGATATCCCTAAATTACCATCTGCCTAAAAACATTTTAATATATATTCCCCTTCTACCTTGCATTGTTCTATTATTTAAACTGCCCTTGTAAATAACTTCACAAAACTTTTCAACTAGCTTGAAAGCACTGACAGGAGCTAGCAAGACAACAGAGCTCCACTGCCCCCTACTATTTCCATCAACCCACTCACTTACCCACCCACTCCTTCACCGACACATTCATCTGGATGCAACTCTTTCCTTCCCAAAGTCATTCAGTAAACCTTCATGACTGCAATGAGGTTCGGATCTAGGCCTCTCCAATTACTGTTTGACAGTCTAACCCAGACCATACTGTATGATACACAGACCACTGTACAGCAGCTGGGTAATGCAAAGAGGGTCACCAACAGGCAATGGCCTGTTTCATATTAAACACATGAGCTGAGAAATCTGGACATGATGGCACAGAAAGCATACTTTTTATGTCCCTTAACTCAAAATGGCACCTTCAAAATACACAGCTGTTCAGATAAAGGTTAATGTTTGAATTTGTTGCCTTTTTATTTCTTAATGAATTTGTTTTTCCTACTTTGATTCCTCTCATATTGCTAGTTACACTACAAAGACATTACAGACAATAGCTGCAGTGCTTGCTGAAATAAGCAGGACAACCAATTAAAATGTCATTCTGACTAGTTCTAAAATATGTGTGTGTGCATATCTATCTCGCAGACCACTGTAACAATTTATTAACTTCCTTTACCTCCTACTACTCCATGACAAATCTATAGCTTCTCATCTATGACCTGAAATTATGTTTCATATAACCCATGCCAGGACCTGGAAAGTCATTTGACATTGGATCAACCTGAAACAGTTAACTAAGCAATATTTTGGAACTATCAATTCAGCAGACTAAGCAGACAATGCAATACCATATTACAATTCAGAGCAGACAGTAAAGTGTTCCAAAATGCTACTGAAGGAGAATTCATGTGTGCTCAAGTCACAGTGGGACAGAACATGTTAAGATTATACTTCTCCCCTCGCCCCTTTTTATACACCACACACCTTCCTACAGCCATAGAATCAAAGAACACAGCTAATGTAAGACAAGAGCAGTTTAGCTTAGGATAATAAAACATACACTGTAAAATACACTGTAAAAGAAGGCAAACACAGACTTATCAGAAAGCTAACACTGTAGTCCTAGGCATGTCTATTCAGAAGTAACTCCTGCTGAGTTCAAGGGGACTCCCTTTCAGGTAAACGTGTCCAGGCCTTCAACCATGCTTTCTTTTCTGTTAGGCAACAAATAGATGAACACAGTAGTGCTATATAAGAATACAGTTATTTACTCTCTCTTAAGCAGACGAAATCTTTATATTGGACTGAAAATTTCTTGTCTAAATCCCATTTACAGTGGTGCCTCGCTTAACGATTACCTCATTAAACGACAAATCTGCTTGACGAGGTTTTTGCTACTGCTTTTGTAATCGCAAAACAATGTTTTAATGGGGAAAAATTGCTTTATGATGATCGGTTCCCTGCTTCGGGAACTGATTTTTTGCTTAACAATGGTTTTGAAACAACTGATCAGCTGCTCTCAAAATGGCCGCTCGCTGTGCAAAATGGCTGTTTTTAGGATGGATTTTTCGCAAGACAGGCACTGGAAAATGGCCACCCTATGGAGGATCTTCGCCAGACGATTAGGTATTTAGCCCATTGGAATGCATTGAGCGGTTTTCAATGTGTTTCAATGGTTCCCCCCCCCCCGCTTGATGACGATTTCTACAGCGATTTCGCTGGAACGGATTAACGTCGTCAAGCGAGGCACCACGGTATATGCTATTTCACAGATGTCACGTTGCCAGCTAAATGGGAGCCATAAGGAAAGAAAGAGGCTCCACGTTCCATTGTGCACACATACCTATGGTTCTATGAGTAGCTTATCTGATCAATGTAACAACATGCTGATCTGCTCAGAAAAGGTGAACATCAGCATGTAATAGCTTCCCCCACTTATCTGCAGTGGATGTCTCAGACATTTCTCCTTGCAGGTTTCAATACAGAGGCTAGGGTACCCAACTTATGTGGGGTACACATGTCACAACAGTCCCTCTGCTATAGGAAGGAACAGTGATCCATGTAGCCCCAAGCCTCAAAGGGTGAGGCTTTGCTGGACTCAGTGGGGCTTGCCAGGATTTGAGAACATCTATGTGTTTCTTTCTGTTATATTGTGTCAAGCTGCATTCCTGTCAAACATCTATACAAGAAACATTCAAAAGGACAAGTGGCTTCTGTATTCATCAAGACTCAGTTCTGGCTGGTCCAAAACTGCCACTTAGCATACTCCATTTGTAACCAGATGCTGCTGTCTACAAAACACAAACTGACCACAAGGAAGAATCATGCACAGAACAGCACTAAAATTGCATGTAACACATTTTATGACATGCCCAACAGAAAAAATAAGACTTTTTATTACTTAAAAGGTTATAACTGGAATGTGGGTTTTTTCCAAAAAGTTCAAATGAAGTGGTATGCCCAAATATAATAAAATGAAACAAACGAAAACTTTTTGGGAACCCTCATTTTTATACTTAAAAATTAGTTCTTTATTTCTTTTATTTAGCTTTAAAACATCTATTATAATTCTAACAGTGTATACTATAGTTTCTACCTTTTCCTGGATACTGAAGAACAATGGTGAGTAGAGGGACCTACTCTGGTTTTCATCCCATGAATCTTGATATTCACCTATCAAAAGCAGGTGCAAAACAGTGGCTCAGGAGGCACATACATGCTTAAAATTAAAATGAAAGAACTGTGTGTGTTTGCAAATACTCAGCACAGAAATTTGTTTTCAGTTCCACAGCTGAGCTTCTGTTGTTGTTGTTTAGTCATGTCCGACTCTTCGTGACCCCATGGACCAGAGCACGCCAGGCCCGCCTGTCTTCCACTGCCTCCCGGTACAGAAGAGCTTCTATACTTTTAAGCTAATATCTATTTCTGGTTTCCTTTCCTTTCCTTCCCCCCCCCCTTTTTTTTTGGATAATTATTTCAGTTGTTGCTTTTAATTACAAAAGCCCATCATTCACTACTCAATTCCAGATCATCCAGAAATTATAATGTAGATCCAAGGCTAATTTCTGCCCAACCCTATTAAGTAACCCAAAGGAAAACAATTCAAGTTTGCTAAAACATGTTCCACAGTCACAATCATCCCAATAATTAAGCACAGAATTTCCTCAGGCAGCAGATTTTAGGCATCCCAAAACAGCAGCAAATGGTTAGTTGTTTAATTACGACTGCATTCTTACAGCCAGAAAGCAAAAGCATCATTGGTGAGCTTTGCTGCTTCAAGGGCCAGAATAATTTGGCTGGCTGAAGGTACTATTTGCTCAAATATACCCTTGACTTTGGGATCAGGGGAGGAGCCAGGCACGTACCATTGCTGCTTTGCCTCAGACAGGCAAACGTCTTCAGGCAGCTCTGTCCACACAGAAAGATTGGTTTAAAAACAGCACCAAACTTCTGAGCTTGTCTAAGATTTAGGTTACTGGTAACCATCAGTTTAGAAATCAAAATCTGAAAACCTTTACTAGCATTATAAAACTGGATAACATAGTCTTATGAAAAGCTTACCACTTACAATTGCAAACATATTCTGATTACTGAATTCTTCCAGTAATATCAAATACCAGCAACTAGAAAAATAAGCTGTATCACAGCATTTATTAGGGTAATTTGCAATTACTTGGCACATATCTAGCTATAAGAATAATGATAAAGAGAACTACCCTTCAGAACACACACACACACAGCAAGTGGAAGAATATTAAGATAAAACTTGGCATTGGACATGTTTATTCAGACCTTCCAAAACAGGACAGCAACTCCACAGGCTTAGCATGTGGAGGCTTCACTCAGACAAACACCTGTTTGTAATGCAACACTCCACAAGGAAGTACAATACCACACACTCAGAGTGCCCAGGGCAAGCTGGAAATCTCACCTATTGAAATTTTTTCCCCTCACTATTCTTCCAGTAAATGCAGCATTAAAATTTCTTGGACATATACACCCTAACATTCAGTGATAACTAAAAAGGCCAATGTCTTTATGATTTCACATCCAACTTATCTAGGGATCTCAGAGTAATCTACATAATTCCAGACTTCATCCTCACAACTACCTTGAGAGATAGGTTATTAGGCTGAAAGAAAGCAATGGAAAACTTCTTGGCTAATAATATTTCTTGTACAATTCCAGCACTCTCCTCCACTACACCACACTATCCACAGTTTATTTCAAGATCATTATTTTAAGTTCTGCTACTACAACAATTCTCACACTTTTCCCCACACATTATTTCAAACAAAAATCTAATGCAATAATAATAGAGCATATTATTATTATTGTTTCATACCCTGTAACTGCCCTGTAATTTTTACACACAATATTTTTTAAACAATTTTTGGGAATTTCAAACAACTGCTCTTTATTTCCATCAGTCAAGGCACATGCACAAGTTGTGTAGTGCTTTCATCACAAAAGCTGAATTATCAATATGGCCCTAGACAACCCTGGAACTCGCTCTTTACTTAGTAATTTTTAAGGAATGAATATAGTAGATTGCTACAGTGTCATACTGTATAATGAAAAGGGGATATCTTGACAATGTCATTTTTTGCCTGCTCAGTAATCCAGTCCTCATGAAAATACTGTACTGGCATTGATCCTCATCACTGAGGGAAAAAAAATCATGCACAGGGCCCAAACCAGATATTTGATTGCAGTGCAACCTTTTCACAAAGCACTAGGATGGAGCTCATGTGCCACAAACCACAGCTAGAGAAGCTCTTGTGGTAGGAGAAATTAGCAAGGTGCCTGCTTTAAATGGGTGCCCCCATTCTTTCTAGTTATGGAAAGCTTTGCATCTCTTTAATATACCAACTCTGCTCATTTAACCAGAGTTTTGGAAAGCTTTTTGCAAGGCAGACAGAGGGAGGAACGCTGAACTGTACAGTACTAGATCACAGGGTGGCAGGCAGGCTCTACCACCTGATCACACAAAAAGCTGCCAGTCTGGATCTGCTACATGGGGACACTACTACTTGGCATTTCTTGATAGTGAAGAGTGATTGAGAAATAGGTCACATGCTATGGATATAACAATACCAAAACGCTAGGGTATGGGTGCACTCTTTAGTACACCAGGTGGTACACCAGGTGGTACCATACCGTTCACAATATTGTTTCCTGCCGTTAAACATGTAAATACGACTCAAGTAGAAGAGAATCAGTTCGCTCAGCCGCTGGTCATTCATTCCTGTACTTCCGCATCTTGTCATTCGCGTATTTCCATATTGTTTATCCCGCCATTGGTCTGGAAATAACTCAACAGCCTGCCCATTAATGCATTCCCTTCAGCATAAATCGGCGACCCCTTCAAACTTCAGATTTTCAGCCAAATGCACCGAGAGATGGATGGCGGTCCCTCGGATGCTGCCCTGACCCTGCCACTGGCTTCAGCTTGCAGGAAACCTTACTCCACACCCAACCAACCCAAGACCCACGATGCCCTACCGCTGGCTGCGTGACACCCTCACTCCCACACTATCACTTTCTCTCTCACACACACACTCGCCTACCCCTCACATCTTCCTCTGCTGCAGAGAAGGTAAGAGCCGGGCCACCTCCTCCTCCTCCTCCTCGGGACGCCCACCGGCTTCTTTCCCTCAGACCGCCGGCTTGGAATCCCCCCCCCCCCCGCGCTCCCTTTCCCGACGACGGGCTTCCCTTTCTTCCAACCTACCCAGCCTGGCGAGGAAGCAACACGCATGCTGCCGCTGCCGCTCCCGGCGCCGCCGCCGCCGCCACCACCACCCTCGCCTTGCCAGCGGCCCGCGCCTCCTGGGTCGACCTTCCAGCGCCCAACGCGACGTTCCATCCGCCCGGCCGGCAGGCAGGCCGGCCAGCTGGGAGAGCAGGCGCGCGGGGCGCTGCTGGCCCAGGAAGGCGAAGGTTAAGGCTTGGCTTCCCCAAGTCGCGGCCCCCCCATTCGCGCTCTCCACGGGGGCCGGGGGAGGAGAAACCAGGAAGGGAGCCGCGCCGGCCACGCCCTCTCGCTCCACTTCCTCAGAACCGGAACGCCTCCCTCCTACGGAGGAGGGTTGGGCGCAGGGAGGGGGGGGGCCGCCGCTGCCTCCTCCTCCGTCACTCTTGCGGCAGCTGCATTGTTGCTGTCATGCCCGCCTCCGCCGAGGCGCCTCCGTTGGCCTTGCCCTACTTCAGCGAGGGTAGTCTTAGGGTTTGTAGGATGGTGGCTGAGCTGCCCCGAGGCTCCTCCCTTTCCCATTTGATCCAGTAATATAGCCTGTGACCAACTTGAAAGGAAACAAACCAGGGGTTCTTCTACGTCCAGAATTCTCAAATTGGTAACAGCTTCTCTATATTTCCACTTTAGATCATTATTTAAAAAGTGATAGTAATTTGCAGGAAAATATGAAACGGATTAGACCGAAAAATACATATTTTACTCCTAACGTTTAAGGTCTTTATTGTTCATTTATTACACATTCTCAGAGCCCAAATAATCTATTTTGAGTTTCATTGTTCTTTTATTGAAGAATAACTTTAAGAGCTATTCATAAAAAAAAAAGATTTTCAAGGACAGAACCAAAAAAAAAAAACCCCACTAAACCAGGCAGTTAAAATAAATAAGAATTAAAAAAAACCAAATGAGAGGAAGTTGGCACAGGGAAAAACTCAGGCGTTAGGTAGTACAGTTAAAAAGAGTGTAGTCAACTGATAATTTGCAAGACTTGAGCAGGGTTGCTGCTGTTAAATATGTTTTCAAGGTCACCAATTCATTGGCCCCATAAGCTTGAAGTGACCTGACAGCACATAACAAGGCCACTGAACTTAATGGTCTATATCCTAGTATTATTATCAATGGGAGCAGACATGTTGAATAAACTACTGAATGGCAAGTCAGTATCTATGTAAATGCCACTGACTCAATAGGCCTGTTCTAGTCAGATTACCAACAGGATTCTGGCTGATGCACCTTATTCTTCAGAAATGCACAAGATTACACTGTCAGTTTTCAAAGTGCACTGAAACACAGAGTTTATTTTAGCCTTTCAAATAGCAGCAGAAAGGAAACTATAATAAGGGTATAAACAAAAACAAAAAAAGACAAATGTGAACTTGCAGCCACATTTGGCCAATGCTCAGGGATCCTGGCCAATGCTCAGGGATCCTGGGAATAGTTGTTGAATATGTGACGAATCCACGTGTTCCCTGGCCAAGGTGCAGATGTTTGAATAAAAGTTATGCATGTGAATCATGGGGCGTCCCTTTTAACAGGAGATTTACTGTATTTTGCACTACTTGAAGTTCCCTGATTATCTTCAAAGGAATTCACTCTCATCCACTTCTCTGCTGACCACACAGATCTATTCAAGGACAACCCCACCTAGGTTTAATAAAAATGAAAAAATCAGCTTAGTGTCATAAGTGTACTGATGCTGAATGCTATAGCCACTGAAAACCCTTAGCAATTTCATATACTGTAGCTGCTAGAAATGTTAATCTCAGAAATGATATCAAAAGGATACAGAGCATTATACAGTACATAGTTACGATGCCTGTATGGGTAGATCTGATATTTGTAGTCTTTTTTTCTTTTGTAACCCAGAGATCATGAATGCAAACCACATGCTGGCAAGCACATATATCTGTAAATTCTATTGAAACCAATAGAACGTATTCTGGATAAATGGGCTTAGTTTAAAAACAATTAACATCAATCATACATTAACCTAATGTAGAATCAAAATCACAACTAACCTTTGTGTATTATGACATAATATAGGTAAAGGTTCCCCTTGACAATTTGTCCAGTCATGTCCAACTCCGTTTCCAACCCACTGAGCTAGCGTTTGTCCGAAGACAATCGTCCGTTGTCACGTAGCCAGCGTGACTAGACACGGAACCCCATGACCCTCCCACTGTACTGTGGTGATACCTGTTTATCTACTTGCATTTGCATGCTTTTGAACTGCTAGGTTGGTGGGAACTGGGACTAGCGATGGGAGTCACTGTCACATGGATTCGATCTTATGACTGCAAGGTCTTCTGACCGTGCAGCACAGAGACTTCTGCAGTTTAACCTGCAGCGCCACCACATCCCTCGTGTAATATGACATACATAAATACAGTGGTGCCTCGCTTAACGAGTGCACCGTAGAACGAAATCGCATAGCGATCCCTTTTTTGGGATCGCTAATGCGATCGCTTACCGATGTTTAGATAGGGCGAAAATCGCTTTGCGATGATCGTTAAGCGTTTCGCTTACCGATCTTCGCAAAACGAAGCTGCGGATCAGCTGTTCGGCAGCTCCAAAATGGCCGCCGGAAGCCCCAAAATGGCTGTGCGCAGCGTTTTCGCGCCCTGCCCTCGCTTACCGAGGGTGCGAAAATGGCTGCCGGACCCAGGAAGCATCGCTGAACGGTGAGTTTTCGGCCCTATGGGTTTCCCCGTCCCGTTCAGCGATGTTTCGCCATAGCGAAGGTTAATCCGGAGCGGATTAACCTCGCTATGCGAGGCACCACTGTATAAAATACCAAGGGTGCTGTAATGATTAATGGCTCGGAGTGCCAAGTTCAAATAATCATTTGGCCAAGAAACTACCAGGTGTCCTTGAACTAGTAACACCGTCTCAGCCTGACCTAACTCATATAATGGTTCTGAAGATAAAATGGGGAGTAGAACTTTCTAAATTGCCTTGAACTCAATGGAGGAAAGATAATACAGTATATCAATGTACCTATTGTCAAAAAGTATGCTTTTCTTGTTTTGATTTTGCAATTTGCATTTTTTTAGCATATACATACTGGATTGATACCCAATACTGGGTGTTTTCCCAAAGGCCCTATCTTGCTGATGATAGGATATGAAATTTCGTGTTTCTGTATTGGCCCCACAACGTTTCTAATACATTATTTCTTAAATTTTCAAATTTCTCCTCACACATCAAGTGTGAAACTCATTTTGTTGTTTAGTCGTTAAGTCGTGTCTGACTCTTTGTGACCCCATGGACCAGAGCACGCCAGGCCCTCCTGTCTTCCACTGCCTCCCAGAGTTGGATCAAATTCACGTTGGTAGCTTCAGTGACACTGTCCAACCATCTCGTCCTCTGTCATTCCCTTCTCCTCTTGCCTTTACACTTTCCCAACACCAGGGTCTTTTCCAGGAAGCCTCAGCTTCAGGATCTGTCCTTTCAGAGAGCATTCCGGGTTGATTTCCTTCAGGATGGATACGTTTGTTCTCTTTGCAATCCAGGGGACTCTCAAGAGTCTCCTCCAGCACCACAATTCAAAAGCATCAATTCTTCATATTATTGCACCCCTATTATGAATAAATGTCTGTTAGCCACTGGCTTCACGGCCACGTTCTCATGCAAGTATGGCTCCAGTCCATACTCGCCTGTTGAGCATCTTTTTAAAGTAGGTTTACTTTCGAGTCAATGGGCACTCTCAGGCTATTCGCCTGTCTATGCAATTACTAGCGATTTAGGTTCTGAACAACCCAGGTTTGGAACAAAGTAAACGTATACATAAGAACACACAGAAATCGACTAGCGATCTTGCTTCCTTTTCCAAAAAAGAAGTGTGCCGAAAGCGGGAAATTCCTCCTCCCAGACACCTCCCAGCCCTAAGTAATCCCACTCTACCCGAAAGGTACACTCAGCAAATGAATCACCCGGGAGGTAAAAACAACCAGATGGGGAGGAGGGCATGACGCAATCATAAGGCGCAGTGAACGGGCGGAAGTCCTTGGGCTTGCGTGGTCGCCCTTTACTGATGGTCGAAGAGGGGCGCGCGACGCTTAAGATGAGCGGAGTCTCAGTAGCGCGTTCGCTATCATGGCGTCTGTGGTGCTGAGCGAAGCAGAGAAGGTGTACATCATTCACGGTGTCCAGGTAATGACCACGAGGGAAACGAGGCCCTTGTCACGTGATTTAAGGGAGCATTTCTGTGGACTCTCGACTGACGGTTGTGGCGGCAGCGTTTGCTCTAGCTCGGCGATCTCACTGTTACATGTACCCAACCATGTGCAAAGTGTATTTTTTTCTCCACTGGGCTGATTCACATGGTCATTCGTAAGTTATGCTTTTGAGTAGTATGCAGCAGCATACTCCTCAAAAGCATAACTTTAATATATAAGCGTTGCTATCACGTGTTGAGTTGTGATTGTTTCAAATCTTCTCTGGTGACTAACATCCCAGCAGAGATAGTCCATTCCGTGAGTTGGAACTGATCAAGAAATTTCCAAAGACCTAGCAATGTTACCACAATTTAAAGAAATAGTGACATGATAGATTGGCCTGCCCTTTGGATATCCAGTTACACTTCTTGAAATATCAATATGTTTCTGTTAGTAAAAGTACTGCATGTAAACTCTGCATTTTAAAAGGAGTTGGTGATTAGCCTGGTCAGCAGCTTTGAGTAAGTCTTCATTCAGAAGATTGTCTACACCCAGGCTTAGGTGATCAAGAATGAGGTACAGCTTACACAATCTTGCTTTCCTTTTCTGCACCTTGTCTCCTGCATGCACAGGAGGAAGAGAGTATTTTAGAAAAAGTGATAGTTCCACACTATACACAGTTCTTCCTTCAACAACACTGGGGTTAGAGGCGCTGGACCCCCATAGAGTTAAAAATCTGTGTATAACTCTTATGCCCCCCAAAACATAAGTGCAAAGCATAAACAGTTGATTCACACACACCCCTCCTGATCCTCATCAGCCTCCTGGCCTGCCCCAGCACCTTTTCCAGCTGCCATATGGAGTGGACCACCATCATACCAGGGGCCACGGCACTGCCAACAAAGGGGTTTTAGGTAAGCCCAAGACCCACTTTTTTGAGGCCACCTCCTGGAGACAAATAGTAGCACAGTGTTTATGGATTTTTAAAATTCACTTATTGAAGCATTTACTTATTTATTGAAAGGAAACTGTATACAGTATAATCAAAACTATACTCCTCAGATTTGTGCAATTCAAGGGAGAAGTGTAAACTGATGGACTGCTCCAATCAGAGCAAGTTGACCAAACCAAGAACACACTTGTGTTTAATTTTTATTTCTTAACTAAATATTTGTTATTTTTATCAAATACAGTGTAGAAGAATGGTCTGTTTCAAAGTGAAAGCAGAAATATCATTGCATTCTACACAAACAGAGAGATAAAAAGAAATGTTGATTTGTTGATTTGAGACGTAACAGTTAATTTATGATGATCCTAAACCTTATTTTTTATATCAGAAATCAGGAACTTACAGATGTTGAGATGCTGTTGGACTGCAAGTCCCATCATCCCTCACAATTGTTTGTGCCCACTGCAGCTGATGAGAGTTAGCGTTCAGCAACATTTTAAATAGTTACACACATTCTACTTCCTTCTTTTAGATCATTATCTGAACTAGACCTAAGTATATAATGATTGGGCAGAATGCAAAGATACATTTCTTTTGTAATTTTCCCTAGTCCATAAGTTTATAAATTATATGTAGTCATCTACATCTCTCTGTTAGATAGCAGTAGGTAACAACATTGTGGTGGATATTTTAGGAGGACCTTCGGGTTGATGGCCGTGGCTGTGAAGATTATAGATGTATTGAAGTGGAAACCGATGTCGTATCGAATACAAGTGGATCTGCCAGGGTAAAGCTTGTAAGTATACCTAACAGGGATGGGTATGCATTGCTATTTACGTTATTTAATGTTAACTATCCTGTTTCCCCGAAAATAAGACCTAACCTGAAAATAAGCCCTAGTATGATTTTTCAGGATGCTCATAATATAAGCCCTACCCCAAAAATAAGCCCCGGTTAAGTGAAGCCCCGTCCTCCACCATTATGCAGCAACCAGAAGAAGATGACATGACTGTCTTTGAATAAATGTAGATTGTTGTATATGAAAAAAATAAAACATCCCCTGAAAATAAGCCCTAACGCATTTTTGGAGCAAAAATTAATATAAGACTGTCTTATTTTCAGGGAAACATGGTAAGGATCAACTGCTGTTTATAATGCAAGAAATTGCAGATTGCCCAGTGCCCTTGCCACTGACTGAGCTGTTATAGTGTCATGAACCTTCAAGGAGAAAGTATAGAATTGATTCAGAAGAGGGGACCAGGGTATAAGTTTTTGAAGGTGAGGCAAGGGCTTGAAGAACAGAGGTATAAACCAATAATGCAGGCGTGACCCCCCGCCCCCCCCCCCCCAAAAAGAGCTGAGGACCTCATAGCTGAAATCTATGGAGGCTCAAGTCCTGTTGTCAGGAGCAAGCTGGACAAGCAAAACTGCTGTAGAGATGGATGCCAGTAAAATGGATAGCGAAGCACCAAGTTAGGCTAGCCAGATGGTAGGAGGATACACAATAACATTGTGGTTATTTGATTTATGTGGTTGGATATTTGCTTACAGCATTCCTAATCATAGAAACAGTTTGGAAGTTTTAGTTATATGACAAAGATGAAGAAAAATATAAGTTATGTGTTTACAGTTACAAATTGGTGATTTCTCTGTTTGAGTAAAACGAGTCAAGGCAAACTCTCTGTTGCATACTAGTGATGTACTTTTTCACTTTTTAAAATTTGTAATTCCCAGAATTCTCTAAAAATTCCCTCTGTGGCCTTCTTGGATTTTCAGCTCATAAACACAAACCTACATACAACTACATCACTCTGACCAGGAGAAGGGCTTTTTTCCGAGCCTGCATTGCCTTCGCAAGTCTTGCTTCCTGTTGTTAATGTAAAAGTGAGAGAGAAGCTGCTGTAGTGCTTCTTGGAAGTTGTAGTGCCACTGCCCATTAGGCTCTATAGAGGGCACCTCCTGAACAACTACAACTTTTAAAAATATTAACAGCAAGAAAGAAGGCACAAGAAGCCAGTGCAACCTCAGAGATAGGTCTTTTTGATGAACAAAATTTGTCTATAGGTATGTATTTGCTGGCCGAAACTCAAAAACCCAAATAGCACACCCATATTCCATATATTAAGGGGAATTTATTATCATTCTTATATTTTGTGGTAAAGTGTACATTTACCGCATACTGAATGAAATCTGAAGATGTCATATAACTTCAGAGTTTTGCAGCCATTGGCTTAAATCCTGTTTATTAGTTACAGAAAAGCATACGTTTTGGTGAGTTGTCTCTCGTTAAGAAATCTCTGTGGCATTGTCTGTTGCATACTGAGTTGTACAATGAGACTATGAACTTCCAAACAAATTGGAAGTGCAAAAGGGGGGGGGGACAGGATAGCAGCTGGAAATAGATAAACAAATAGTCAAGGAATACATTACCACCTTGAATGAGTTCAGATCTCCAGGGTCGGATGAACTGCATCCAAGAGTACTGAAGGAACTGTCTGAAGAACTCTCAGAACTGCTATCCATTATTTTCTTGAAATCATGGGAAACATGTGAGGTGCCAGAGGGCCAGTGTTGTCCCTATCTTCAAAAAGGGCAAAAAAAAAAAAAAAAAAAAGGAACCTGGGAACTACAGGGCAGTCAACCTGACATCAATCCCATGCAAAATTCTGGAACAGATCATAAAGCAGTCATTGTGCAAGCAGCTAGAAAACAATGCAGTGATAACTAGAAGACAACATGGATTTCTCAGGAACAAATCCTGCCAAACTAATTTGATCTCCCATTTTGATCAGGTCACCTCCCTGATAGACAGAGGGAATGCTGTAGATGTAATATATCTTGACTTCAGCAAAGCTTTTCAAAAAGTGCCCCATGATATCCTGATTAGCAAGCTATCTAGGTGTGAGCTGGATAGAACATGTGTTAGGTGGATACGCAAGTGACTACAGAATCGTACTGAGAGTGTGATGATCAATGGGTCCTTCTCTAACTGGGAAGAGGTAACAAGTGGGGTACTCCAAGGCTCAGTCTTGGGCTCGGTGCTCTTCAATATTTTTATTAAATACCTGGATGAGGGAGTGCAGGGAATGCTTGTCAGATTTGCAGATGATACCAAATTGGGCAGAATAGCTAATATCCTAGAAGACAGAAACAAAATTCAAAATGACTTGATAGGATGGACACTGGGCCAAAAGCAACAGAATGAAATTCAACAGGGACAAGTGCAAAGTACTGCACCTCAGAAAAAGAAACCAATTACATAGTTACAAGTTGGGAGATACCTGGCTCAGCAGAACTATGAGCAAGAAGGATCTTGAAATTGTCGTAGATCACAAGCTAAATATGAGCCAACAGTGTGATGTGGCTACAAAAAAGGCAAATGCTATTTTAGGCTGCATTAATAAAAATATAGTTTCCAAATGCCATGAGGTGCTAGTCCTTCTCTATTCAGCACTGGTTAAGCCTTACCTTGAGTATTGTGTCCAGTTCTGGACACCACACTTCAAGAAGGATGCTAACAAATTGGAACAAGTTGAGAGGAGAGCGACAAGAATGATCAGGGGGCTGGAAACCAAGCCTTTTGAGGAAAGGCTGAAAGAACTGGGCAAGTTTAGTGTTGAGAAAAGAAAACTGAGGGGTGATATGATATCACTTTTCAAAAATTTGAAAGGCTGTCATACAGAAGAAGGACAAGATCTGTTCTCGAACATCCCAGAGTGCAGGACACAGAACAATGGGCTCAAGCTAAAGGAAGCCAGATTTTGGTTGAATATCAGAAGAAACTTCCTAACTGTTAAAGCAGTACAACGGTGGAACCAGTTACCTCAGGAGTTCGTGAGTGCCCCAACACTGGAGGCATTCAAGAAAAACTTAGATAATCACCTGGCAGATGTGCTTTGATTGTATTACTGCATTGAGCAGGGGGTTGGACTTGATGGCCTTGTAGGCCCCTTCCAACTTCACTTTTCTATGAGTCTACAGTCAACCCTCGACTTCCAAATGTCCATAGATACAAACGTTTTGATTTATGAACGGCTCCGTTGGCAAAAATTGGCATCGACTTGTGAACAGAAATTCAAATTTCCCACCCTTTCTCCCTGCTTTTTTGCCTTCGGAGCTCTCAAAGGGCTTTCCACCCGACATCGGAGGAAGCCCTTTGGGAGCTCCAAAGGCGCCCATTGTGGCAGCAGGGACCCCCAGGGAGGTCTCCCATGGTGGCGGAGCTCTCAAAGGGCTTTCCCCTGACATAGGAGGAAGCTGTTTGAGACCTCCAAAGCCAAAAAGGCAGGGAGAAAGGGCGGGAAATTGGAATTTCCAGCCCTTTCCTCCTGCTTTTTGCCTTTTGAAATGCTGGAACGGATTAATTCCGTTCCCATGCATTTCAATGGGAAATGGTATTTCAGCTTACGAACTGTTCGACGTACGAACGTCGTTCCAATACGGATTAAGTTCATAAGTGAAGGTACCACTGTATGTTAATATTTTAGACTTCCTTCAAAGCAGTGAAATAGCCATGTTCTGAAATGTAGAATTTCATAATTAACAGCCTAATTTCAATACAAGTTTTAGTTTCCTAAGATGTACTAGGTAATGGAAAGTTAGATGAATGTAAGCCAGTAAATACCACAAGACTTAGAAAACATATCTTACACAATGCTGTGTTTTAACAGGGGCACACAGACATTCTGGTTGGAGTCAAAGCAGAAATGGGAGCACCAAAATTGGATAGACCAAATGAAGGCTACCTGGAATTCTTCGTTGATTGGTTAGTGCAAAGTACTCATGGCAAATTATGTCTATATGACTATAGACTGGTAATGTTGACATTGATGTCAGTAGTGGGGCAGAGGACAGTCTGTTGATTTCCAAAGTTTCTGTGCCAGGGAAAGAAGGTTTTTTTTTGTTGTGGTGGTTTTATATAGTCTGCCCTTCCTTCAACAAGTTCAGGGTGGCATACAAAATGTAATCACATTCATTTTAACATAAATGTTTTATAAAGATCTATGATTTATGCATGTTTGCTTCAGAATGATTAATATCCCCAAAGCCACCTAGCAATCAAATTTGACAACAACTTTTCTTCCCTTCCAATCTTGTGCAGCCTGTTTACTTTCACTCCCTTACTTGTGATGTCTTGTTTTCCCCTCCCCCCCCCAATAAGCTGAAATCCTGTTGCATAGCTTTGTCTGTGTAGTGAGAATGACTTTGGTGGGTGGTGAAATTATCAAGCCTAAGACGTGTGAATTAATTTAAGGAATTTTTCATGGTGTTTGCCCTTTTTTCAGAACAGATGCCTTATGGAAGTGACTGTGGGGTGGGACAATATGATTGCTAATGTGGCCGCAGAAATATAGCTATTGCCTGTTTCATGGCTTGGGGCAAAGAGAAACCAGTTGGAAATAGTGGAGTACAGTGTTACTGCCTACCACTAGATGGTGCTAATTGAACAGATTTTTAACATCTGGAGCACTTTTTAATGTGATGTACTGAAATTTCCTCTGGTTGATTATAGTTTTACCACAGATTTTGATTATTCCGTCACTCCCACCCCTGATGTCCTTAACACATTTTTAAAAGTTACCAAATTATGAACTTACTTTGAACTGAAATTCTGGACCTTCTTGTCTTTCTGACTTCTAAAGAGGGAATTTGCATTTTCCAATAGCATGTTTATTTTGTACATTAATTACCATTGTTGTTCCAAAGTTTATTGCGATCAAAGACCAATAAAGCTAAACAAAGCATACAAAGATAACAGTATGCATTTTAAAAAGGAAGTGCTCCAATAAATTAGGAACATTTACGTGGACTTCTCTCCGCGGCACTGTTGGGTTCCCCGAACCTACTGGTTCTGGGGGATTTCAACGTGCACGCGGGGGCGGAGACCTCTGGTCCAGCTCTTGAGTTCTTGGAGACCATGGCCTTCTTGAACATGTCCCAACATGTCAACGGCCCCACTCACGTGGGGGGTCATACACTTGACCTGGTTTTTTCTACCAATGGGAGTGAGAGTGGTCCGATGGTGACTGACCTTGAGTCGGTACCCTTGTCATGGTCGGATCACCACCTAATAAAGTGTACCATTAAAATGGCTCTCCCCCCCTGCAGGGAGCAGGGATCTATTGTTATGGTCCGCCCTCGAAGGCTACTGGATCCGGTTGGATTCCAGGATGCCATGAGAGGTGTTACGGCTGACCTGGCTGGCGCTGCTGTCGAGGCTCTGGTGGATGGCTGGTTTGCTGCCGCGACTAGGGCTGTTGACATGATCGCACCTAAACGCCCTCTCCGCTGCAGAGACCGCCCGGCACCCTGGTTTAATCGGGACCTCCGGGCGAGGAAGCGGGTCAGGAGATGGCTAGAGCGCAAATGGAGAAAGGTCCCGACGGATTTCAATAGGATAGCTGTCAGGGTCGCTACTAACCTTTATCTTGCTAAGGTAAAGGCTGCTAGTAGATCATACCTCGCTAACCGGATAAGCGAGGCGTCCAACCAGCAGGCGGAGTTATTCCGTATAGTACGCGACCTTTCCGGAATTGGTCCGGGCGATGGGCGTCCCCCTAGTTTTTCGCCGGACCAATTTGCAGCATTTTTAAAATCAAAAGTGGAGGCCATCTGCCGGGACCTCTCTCCTTTTTTGAGCACAGTGAGTCGAGCTGAGATGTCCAGCGCTCCGTCTTGCCCGGTGATCCTGGACACCTTTCAGCCTGTTACGCCTGACACTGTCTCCAGGGCGCTTGACCGCTGTCGTGCCACCACCTCCTCTTTGGACCCTTGCCCGGCCTGGCTAATCAAAGCAGCCAGGCCGCTAACAACGGAGTGGGCCACGGCTATAATAAATGGGTCTCTCCTTGAGGGCAGATTTCCATCTGCCCTGAAGGACACACTCATTAGGCCCATCAGGAAGAAACCTAGTTTGGCGGCGGACGAAATTGGCAACTACAGGCCCGTTGCCAATGTTTCTTTCCTTAGCAAGGTAGTCGAGAGGGTGGTGGCCGACCAGCTTCAGGCGCTCCTGGATGAAACAGATGCCCTGGATCCATTCCAGTCGGGCTTCAGGCCGCGCCATGGCACAGAAACGGCTTTGGTCGCCCTGTGTGATGACCTATTGAGGGAGGCCGATAGGGGCAAAGTGTCCCTGTTGGTCCTCCTCAACATCTCAGCGGCCTTTGATGCCATTGACCACGGTATCCTCCTGGGGAGGCTCTCCGAGTTGGGAATAGGTGGCCTGGCATTGTCCTGGCTCCGTTCCTTCTTGGAGGACCGCCCCCAGAGAGTTCAGCTTGGGGAGAGAGTCTCGGCCCCGTGGAGCCTCAATTGTGGGGTTCCACAGGGGTCGATTATCTCCCTAATGCTATTTAACATCTATATGAGGCCGCTGGGTGGGGTCATCAGGGGGTGTGGTGCTTCGTGTCACCAGTATGCGGATGACACGCAGCTCTACATCTCCTTTTTGCCAACCGCAGGAGAAGCCGTCCTGTGCCTTCAGCGCTGCCTGGGGACTATACTGGAATGGATGCAGGAGAACGGGCTTAGGCTGAACCCGGACAAGACGGAAGTACTGAGGGTGGGCCCTCCCACAGTTGGGGATTTGGGAAACTGAGGGTGGGCCCTCCCACAGTTGGGGATTTGGGAAACTCCCTCTCTTTTGGGGGGGTGACTCTCCCTGCAAAGGATGGTGTCTGCAGCTTGGGGATCCATCTGGACCCGGTGCTCTCCATGGAGTCACAGGTGGCGTCAGTGGTCCGCACCGCCTTTTTTCACCTCAGGCGGATAGCCCAGCTGCGGCCCTACCTGGATGTGGGGGCGCTCACCATCTTAGTACACACGCTCGTAATCTCAAGATTAGACCACTGTAATGCGCTCTACGTGGGGCTTCCTTTGAGGTTGCTGCGGAAATTACAGGTGGTGCAGAATGCGGTGGCCAGATTACTCAGTGGAGTGAAAAAATTCCAACATATTTCGCCCACTCTGGCCGCATTGCACTGGCTGCCCATCAGGTTCCGCATCGACTTCAAAGTGTTAACGCTTACGTATAAAGCCCTAAACGGTTTAGGGCCTCGATACCTGGCGGAACGCCTACTCCCACCAAGTTCTACCCGGGTCACACGGGCGAGCCAGGAGGTGAGGCTGAGGAGCTTAACGCCGAGGGAGGCCCGAAAAGAGAAAACAAGAAATAGGGCCTTCTCGGCGGTGGTTCCTCGCCTTTGGAATAACTTACCTCCTGGCATTCGCGGAGCTCCCTCGCTGGGCACCTTTAAGAACCTATTAAAGACTTGGATGTTTCGGCAGGCCTTCTCTCCAGATTACTTTTGATTTTTTTTTCTCTCCTTTATTGTTTCCCTACTTTTAATTGTTGTTGTAATTATGCTGTTTTATGTTATTGTATTTTATCTCTGTTGTTGGCCGCCTAGAGTAGTTCACCGCGACTAGATAGGCGGGATATAAATTAAATAAATAAATAAATAAAATAAATAAATAAAACTGAATTGATCCTTACTATGTGACCGTTGATTAGCTCATCACCCTTGGAATCTCTTTTCAAGGCTTAAAAGGGCTATACAAGTTTTACAGGCCTTCAGTTGTTGTTGAAATGATAGATGAATCATGTGAGAGTTGAATTCATACTTATCTTCAGTTACATGTTGAAGAGTGCAATCACAACACTGATGGAACTCTTTCATGGCTTTGTGCAAGACAAATAAGCAAACTGTTCAGTTACAAAGAGTAAACCAAAATGCTTTGAAGAGCTTACGGATTGTTACTGAGTTGTTTGCTTGATCTATACATTGCTATACTAGTTTAGCACTAGATCACCTCTGCAAGAGAAATAAAAATCAATATGAAATAGAAACAACCCATACTGTGTTTCTGTGGTATGTTGGTATGTGTTTCGACAGTATGGAAAACCATGGAAAGCTTTTCCTTTTCTCTAGCACCATGCAACACTTTAAATAGCCCCGCCAGCTTTACAGTGAACCCTAAAAGGAGAGCTGGGAATCGGCAGAGGGCTGCGTCAAAGGAGGGTGGGACTGTGGTGTAAATCAGGCCACATCGGATTGAGGAACCAGTGTCAACGCTGGCCTTGAAATAATCCACAGTCTCTATGTGATAATCTATTCTGAAAATAATCTTAAAATTAGCTGCAAATCAAGCTGCACTGGCCTGCCAGTGTGGTTGCAGTTAGAGAGGGGAAGGGCTTTTCTGTCTTTCATGATGCTGTCTTGTCTTCTCTCCTGCTCTTTTTTTTTTTTTTTGACAGGAAGTAGGCCTGATAAGTTTTTATTTCTAAAATTAGAAGTGCTGGGGCTAAAGTCTGGGTGACCACCTGCTTTATTCTTAGATGCATGGAATAGAGTTAGTGAATGATTAGGGAAGGCACTCTGCACATGCCCCAAAGCACTGTATACTACTTAATCTGTTTGAGCATGGATCTAAGGAGATCTCTAAATCAGATTAAGCCACGTGTTCTAGACATTCTTCTGTGGTTAAAAAAACACTCAAGCTCTGTTATTAAGCGCTGCGTGTGAGACATCTAAATAAGTCAGATACATGGAACCTCAGTTCTCTCTGCCCATCCCTCATTAACCTATTGGAGCTTGTGTTGCTACAACATACATACAACCTACAGTTCTCTCCTTCTGGTGCAGCAACAGCTCCTCTGCTGTTCAGATCTCATATCTTACCTAAATATATTTTCAGAGTGGAATAAACGGGCCCCACTTTGCCTGTCCCATCAATGTTCTAAACTGGACAGATAGCTAAACGGAAGCCCCTGAAATAGCAGCTATAATCCTGAGATCCCTGATTTTGGCAGAGTCACACAGTATTAATGATGATGATGATTAAAAATACCAGACACAGTCAAAATTATAAAAACAATGACTGATATTATATAACACAAGGGTTCCCAACCTTTTTCACCCCGCGGACTGGCTGGGGAAGATGGGGCACTCCCCGCGCTTGTGCGCATGCACGAAGAGCTCTCTCGAGTGCGCTTGCGCAAAACAGCAGCACTTTTCTGCGCACACATGCTCGTGCGCATGTGCAAACGGTGGTGCAGCGCATGTGCAGGCATGCTTGTGCACATGTGCAAACGGTAGAACGGTGCTCACACGGGCACGCTGGAGCGCAGGCGCAAACAGGCTGTGTGTGGGTGAGTGTGTGTAGGGGGGGTCTGTCTTCGTGGCCCAGTCTGGCTCAGGCCACGGACCAGGGGTTGGGGACCTCTGATATAATAGATAACAGATACAAGTTTTAACCAAAAATCTCTGTTAAATACCTGCATAGTATATATACTGTTCCTAATACAGTGGTGCCTCGCTTAATGGGCACCTCGTTTAACGACGAATCCACATAGCGACGAATTTTTTGTGATCGTTTTTGTGATCGCATTGCAATGGTTTATATAGGAAAATATCGCTTTGCCATGATCGGCACCCTGTTTCGCATACCGATCATTGCATAGCGCTGATTTTCCAACAGCTGATCGACAGTTCCAAAATGGCCGCCGGGTAAATAAAATGGCCGCCCGCTGTGTTTTTGCCCAGATTCCTCGCTTACCAGGCAGCGAAAATGGCCGCCATATGGAGGATTTTCGCTTAAAGGTGAGTTTTTTGCCCATAGGAACGCATTAAACGGGTTTTAATGCATTCCTATGGGCTTTTTATTTCTGCATAGCGACGAAATCGCTTAGCAGCAATTTTTTCCTGCACGGATTATCGTCGCTATGCGGGGCACCACTGTATTGCCTTTTTTTTTTTTTTGTAGCTTTGCTAATGTTATTTCTGAAATCTGCAACTTCTTATAATATTGTGTTAAATTTCTTGATATTGTTCCCAAAGCCCCAGTGTTAATAGGGACTACTGATGTATGTTTCATGTACAAGCTAGATATTTCATTTCCCAGGTCTCTGTATTTTGTTAGTTTTTCCAATTCTTTATCTTCAACTCTTGCAATGTCAATTATCCTGTTGTTGTTGTTGTTGTTGTTGTTGTTGTTGTTGTTGTTGTTGTTGTTGTTGTTGTTGTTGTTGTTGTTTGGTTAGTTTGTTTGTTTGTAGGGTGCCTTTCTCCCAATAAGGGGACCCAAGGCAGTTAACAATATTTAAAGAATAGAATTAAAAACATAGTAAGTTAAATGTTAAAAAAACCATTAAACTGTGTGCTAATTAAAATTTGGTTAAATAATTCAGAGCAAGTAAACATTTAAAACTTAACTGTAAAATTCCTTTTATTTTATACTAAATATTATACTGTTACAAAGTAAGTCAGTTAATATATGTGTACTTTGCAAATGTTTTGAATCAGTATACTCCCAATATTTCAAATGACTAGAGATTAGCAAAATGGGATGAAGGCTTGCAAAACTGGCTTTCTTTCTTTTCACCTCTTGTTGAAAATGTACAAGTAGAGACTATTTGTCTTTGTCAGAAAACGAACATAGTTAGAAGCATATAAAAATAGGGAACAATTTTATTGTAAGTTTTTGAGCACTTAATACAGATACTGAAGGAAAATAATTAGGAAATTATTCGGAAGGTGATGTTCTGTTTTTGTAACCTCAGCATGGTCAAAAGTTTCTAGGCATGCCACTAACAAAGCCTGTTAGAAAGTTTAGTGAAAATCTGCAGTGTTTAATTGCTTGGTTAATTAAACCTAATGCTTTTTGTTAATGAAGAAGGTATAAAGAGCAGAGTGGCAAATTAAAAAAAATCTTGCAAATCAGTTAAAAAGTAAAAATAAAACTCAAATGCAAATGCTGGACCTTTCAGACAGGCACCAGAAAACAAAGTAGGTGTTCTAGTGTTCACCCATATGTGTGTAGATATTTTCGCTTAATGGTTTTCATTTAGTAAGATTCCTTCTGTGGGTTGACAGCTGTGGTTGTCTTTATTAGGGCAGGAAGGCTTCCTGCACAGAATGGTGCAGGTCTTTTGTAGCAGTTGCAGCAGCTTGGAGGGGCTTGATTTTTTCGCCCTCCCTACCCACAGCTGTAGCAACGTACAGCTTGGCCTGCCGCAGATCAGAATCTCAGGCAAGCAGTATCTGGGGCCATTTGCTGTACACTTGTCTCCCTCCAGAGAAAGTCGTGGCTTAAGATCTAGTCTCTGGAGTGGCTCCCACATGCAATGGACAGAGGGCTTCTGAATCCCAGGCTAGTAATGTAGAACAGAACTGGCTGTACCAGCAACTTTAGGTTGTCCAGTACCGTATTTTTCTGTGTATAAGACACTGCTTTTTCCTAAAATCGTTACACTAAAAATTGAGGGGCGTCTTTTACACGGAAGTAAGCTGAGAACAGGGAGAGAATAAAATGGCCCATACTTTGCCTCTGTAAACAGGCTTCCTTCAATCACGAGGCTTAGCTTCCTACAATCAGGAGACTTAGCTTCATCCAATCACAAGCCTTATGGAACTGATGTCAGCTGATCCGGAACAAACCAATTGGAACACACCTCGTTGGAGATGGAGCCAGTAGGCTCAGATGCAACAGGGACTCAAAATGTCCAACTGTTCTGAGCCCAGAGGCTGAATCCTCAAAGCTAGGTTTTCTTAATTTGGGGGTTAGAAAAAAAGGTGGGTGTTACTACACCATGCTGGGTCACGGGCAGATGCCTATCCATTTGAAAATGTTTATGTGTTGTGATATTTGAAGTTAGTGTCTTTTATTGAAGTACAGTAGTGGCCAATTAAAATATGTTGATTGGACTCTCACTCTAATTGTTCTCACCCAATATATTTGTCTCGTTCTGTCACATTTAACAGGCTGCACCATTACCCATTTTCAATTTCCCCTGCTCATTCTTAAACAGAAAACAGAGTGAGCCAGTTGTTCTTCCAAAAAGTAGGTCTCCATCAAATGGAGCAATCAGGAGACTGTAACAGAGAAACAGAGGTGATGTACGTCCATTATGTGACCAGCGGATAGGATAATGGTTTAGGTAATTCATAGACCTTTTTGTGCTGGTTTATTAAAGATGACTTCATTTATGTCCCTTAGCAGGGAGAGGGTCTGACCTACTGTTCTGATTTGTGCTGTGAATCTCTCAGATTGTAAGATTAAAGATAAACATGTTTCCTTTCAGTTCAGCAAATGCCACCCCAGAATTTGAAGGCCGTGGTGGAGAAGAACTCGGCACTGAAATAGCCAATACCCTTTACAGAATATTTAACAACGAGAGCAGTATTGACTTGAAGTTGTTGTGTATTAGTCCCAGAGAGCACTGCTGGGTGCTTTACGTTGATGTCTTGGTAAGTAAGACAGACCAGAGGTTAATTTAAACCTGTGCTTCAGTCAACTTCTCAAAGCATTGGTAAGGTTAATATTTGTGGACTTCACTTAGAGCAAGGCTAGATAATCAAATTATCATCACACTCCTAAATATTAGTAGTGCTTTCTTTTATGCCATTTCTGCCACTGTAGCAAATTCATTGATGACTCAGGGGGCCTTTTGGGTGACGGAGAAACAAAAATATCCAGGGGCAGGGGAATAGCTAGGAGAAACATGCAATTCATGAGCTGTGTGTCCCTTCTGTTTTATATTGTGAGCCTCTAGGCAAGAGACACAGAGAGAAAATATGCATTTCTCTGTCTGCGCCACCCATCCTCAACATCAGCCACCTGGCTTGGAGGGGAGAAGGGGCTTTAGAAGGGTTTTTTGTTGTGTTATCAATTGCCATCAAGTTACATCCATAGAGACCCACAGGGGATCTGAGGGAACAGGAAGGGGGGAGGACGTTGGAGGGGGCAGCCATTGAGGTGGTTCTGGGTAGGGGAAGGAATGGCAGTGGGGGTAGAACATGCCCACGTAGGAGAAGAGAGGTTAGATATCTTACATCTATCCCCTCTTCCAGTTCTACCCCCAACCAGATGGTATCAGGTGACCATATCAGCAAACCCTCAAGCCACACGATGCTGTTGATGAACACTAGGTCAGTACAAAATAAGACTGCCCTCATCCATGATTTAATTTTGGATGAGGGTGCTGACCTGGCATGCATTACTGAGACCTGGGTGGGAGAGGAGGGTGGTGTTCCCCTCTCTTAGCTGTGTTCGCCTGGGTACTTAGTCCAGCACCAGTGTCGCTCGGAGGGTCGGGGAGGGGAAGTTGCTATAGTCTATAGGAGTTCTATCTCCTTGACCAGGCTTCCTATCCCTTTGAGAGGAGGTCTTGAGGACCTGTATTGTGTGTTGGGCTTGCAAGACAGATTAGGGATTTTGTTGGTGTACTGCCCACCCTGCTGCGTACCAGTGGTCTCCCTGCCTGAGCTGACGAAGGTAGTCTCAGACCTGGTGTTGAGGACTCCGAGGCTGTTGGTGCTGGGGAACCTCAACGTCCATGCCGAGGCTGCCTTGACTGGGGCAGCTCAGGACTTTATGGCCACCATGACAACCATGGGGCTGTCTCAATGTGTCATTGGCCCAACACATGAGAAGGGCCATACCTTGGACCTGGTTTTCTCAACGAGACTGGAAGATGTTGGTTTGGATGTGGAGGGGCTGGTTGTGACCCCATTGTCATGGTCAGACCACTTCCTGGTCAAGTTTAGTCTATTAGCTTCTTCTCCCCTCTGCAAGGGTGGAGGATTATTAAGATGATCCACTCTCGGAGACTAATGGATCCGGATGGTTTCCTGAATGCTCTGGGGGATTATCCATCTGAGATGGTTGGCGCTCCTGTCAAAGCTCAGGTCACCCTATGGAATAGGGAGATGACCCGGGTGGTTGACACAATTGCACCTAAGCATCCTCTCCCTACACGCAGAGCCCAGACAGCTCCTTGGTATACTTCTGAACTGCGGGCATTGAAGCGAGAGGGGAGACGGCTGGAGCACAGGTGGAGGAAATCCCACTGGGAGTACGATCGAACATGACTTGGAGTCCATTATCGGGCCTATTTCGTGGCAATACAGCTGGCGAAACAGCAATATTTCTCCAGCTGTATTACTTCCTCAGAATGTTGTCCAGTAGATCTGTTTCGGGTGGTCTGGGATCTTCTTCAGCCGGGAAATCCGGTGGAGGTCCCGGACTGCTCATCAGCTCGCTGTGATGAGTTTGCCATTCATTCTGACGGAAAAATCGCTCAGATTCTCTGTGGGTTGGACTCCACCGTTACTGCAGAAGACGGTCTGGCAACTGCAACTGGTCCAGAATTGAGCTGCGGTGGGGCCGCTAGGGAACACATCAAGCCAATTCTGTTTAAATTACATTGACTACCAGTTGCTGCCCGGGCCCAATTCAAAGTGCTTGTTTTGACGTATAAGGTCCTAAACGGTTTGGGCCCTGGATACCTGAAGGACTGCCTCCTTCCATATGAACCTACTTGGCAGTTAAGATCTAGCCAGGGGGCTCTTTTGAAAGAGCCATCCCTCAAGGAGGTAAGAGGGATGGCTTGTAGAGAAAGGGCCTTTTCGGCAGCTGCCCCCAGACTATGGAACACCATCCCAATTGAGATTCATCTGGTGCCAACGCTGATGTCATTTTGGTGCCAGGTCAAAACCTTCCTTTTCCAGAAGGCTTTTAATTGAAATAATATCAACTGTGGGTCCTGATGGCAATTTTTAGAGTATATATTTTAGTTGTATTTTAATTGTCTGTTTTTTTACTGTATTTTAATTGTTGTAAGCTGCCCAGAGACCTTTGGGTAGTGTGGGCGGCATATAGGTTAGATAAATAAATAAATAAATAAATAAATAAATAAATAAATAAATAATGCCGTTTTAAATCAAGGAGACTTCACTTGTCCTTTTGTTGACTAGCTGAGCCTTGGACAGCAGGCTTTTGTTGTTCTCAGTACTAACTTAATTTTTAGATATGTTATATGATAATATCTTATGAACTTACTGACTTTATTCAGAATCACTTCCCACTAGATATGTCCTTCTGTTCTGTTTCTTGCATCACTGCAAGATATAAGACATTGTCTGCTCACTGCCTTCTTAAATAGCTTTCTGTCTTACATTGTCTTAAAACATTGCTAAAACTAGAGATACATAGGCCCAGTAAAAAAAAACAAAGAAACCAGAAACATTGGGAGTGGCTTTCAAGATAGTTTCTGGTTGGTTCCCCCCCCCCCCCTGAATTTTTCTGGGCATTCACATCTCTAGCTGAAACGATAAGAAACTGCATAGTGCCATGTAGCTTAAACATTTATATTATACCGCTTTATTTTTATTTTTTTGGTAGAAAATAGGGTGAGACCATATATTCATAGGTGCAGCCACAGATACACTTGTAGGATTGTTCATGTAAATCTCATTTCATTATTTGTCTATTCCTTTATTTATTTCAGTTACTGGAGTGTGGTGGCAACTTGTTTGATGCCATTTCTGTTGCAGTAAAAGCAGCATTGTTTAATACCAGGTAAAGCACATGTGTTCTCTTTTTATAGTGTTTACATGTAGACTGGAAAATGGGTTTGTTTTATAGCCATTGGGGATCCTGTGGCTGAGAGGGAGTGACATGCCCCACATTGCTTAGCAAATTAAGGAAAAGGAAAGAGATTTGAATTCTAGAGTTCCTGAAATCTAGCTGAGGCTGTAGTGCTATATACTGAATTAGGAGAAATTACTTTCTGGGTCAGCAGGTACAGGATTACTCTCCTCGTCTCTTACCCACACCATCTTTCCAGTAACATGTTTTCCTTTTTTCTTTTCATTTACCTGTCCAGTTTATCAATTTTTGTACATTCTAGACAGTCGTACATGGGTGATGATTCTAAATGGAGCAATTGTCTCTACCTAAAGACAGTACGTTTAAATTAGTGGATGTGGGGAGCTGTGTCTCTGCTTAGTGCTTCTGCTGTATTCAGAGATGGCGTAACTCCATCAGACTTTCTAACTTTGCCAGTCAAACTAGTTGAAAACATCTTGCTATGTGTTTTGTTTCTTCCTGTATTATATAAAACTTCCATAGCACTTTGGCACAGTTATGAAAGGCTGCACAGAACAGTTTTAGTCTGTTTATTTGAAAAGGCCTCAATTTTGGAATGAATCTGTATTATGCTGGGAATGTGCCCTTTCTTTTCTACAAATGGGGAAGCTGTTTTAAATTATTTGCTGATACAACTTCGTTTTTAAAAAGTTCAGAGAAGCAGAACTAAATTTTCCTCAAGGTTTTGAGAAAAGCTCTTTTGTTTCCATTTTACCTGGATCAAAAGTTGTATTTTCCCCAAACTGGTAGCCTTCCTAACGTTTTGGACTGTATTGTCTGTCAGTACTAACAAGCAGGGCCGGTGCTGCAGGAAAATGGGAGTTGTCATTGAAAGCATCTGGAGAGTACAGATCTTCTAAGTGTCTTGACAGGTCAAATACAGAGATTGTAGTTTGAGCACTTTTCTTAGAACATGTGCAGATCTTGCTCCTAATATAGATGTTTACTGATGGCTCTAAACAGCATCTGGTTCCCTGTGTAACTCATCTACCCAGCTATCAGCATTGTTTCAGTCCCAGAACCAAAACTAAATGCCAGATTGAAATGAATTCCAGGTAATTTGATTCATCTAGCAGAAGCTGGAATGGAGAGGCTATCACCTCCACAGAAACAATTGTATTTGTAAAGCCTCTGCAATAGATATGTCTTCAGATGGAATGCAACTGAACAATGGACTGGCTTCCAGGGTATAATCTGATGATGCTTGCAGGATTGCTGGGATGAACGATGGAGTATACTGTTCTGTGAGATTAATTTCTATGATGGCCTGTAGCATCCCCTCCACCCTGGTTCTTTCTGTGCCGTACAAATTGTAGGTGCTCCTGTTGATCATATTAGGCTTTGGGGGTATATCTTTTCATCATGTGACCAAGTAAGAGACATAATTGTACATTTCTTTAATTGTTTGGCGTACTGATTTCTAAGTGAGCTATTCTTTAAGAATATTTATGATTCTTCTAGCGAACTGCTACACTGCCCTTTGATATTTGCTTAGAAATTATAGCAAACCTGCATTCAAAATATACAGACACAACATATTACTTGTGGTTCATTTCTCTTTTGTTTAGGATACCCAAAGTGCATGTTTTGGAAGGTGAAGGAGGACGGGAAATTGAGCTGTCTGATGATCCTTATGACTGTATTCGACTTAATGTGGATAATGTCCCTTGCACTGTGACTTTAAGCAAGGTAAGCCTCTAAAAATCTGAACTTCTGTTTTGTGTGCTTGTTTCCATACAAAGTTTCAGAAGTTTATGCACTTGACTTTCAAGAATGGGAGAGATACCATCTTGTTTTGAGAGTGGTCTCTGTTTAGAACTATCAGTTTTTACTATATGTTTATTGAATGCATTTATCTGCTTCATTTTTAAAAAAGGCTCCCAGAGCACCTTATGGAATAAATAACAAGGATTTTGCTCTTCTGTAACTTTACAACAGAAAGGACCTTTACTTACCCAATGCTTTAGGAAGAGATTTCCCAAAGGAGCTATACAGAAAGCAATTGCTCAGAAGGGCTTTTGTTCCTCTCAATAGATCTTTTGGGGAATGAATCACCTAAGGATGCTGGAGCAACAAATTTCATCCAACTATAAGGACTCAATAGTGTTCTGTCTTTTCCTTCCTGTCAAGAAACGTTCCTTGTCTCCCTTTTCTTTACATACTGAGTTTCTAAAAACAATTTATGATTTTTTTTGTGCTCATTAAACACTGTCCTGAAATCTGATATGATGAATGGCAATGTAGAGGTTTATTTATTTACAGCAGTGGTAAAGGGGCTTTTTATGTGGAGGGATAAATTTCCTCAGAAATACTCTATCAGGAACTATGCACTGGTGATAGATAGACAGAGGCAAAGCCAGGTGCGGTTGGAGTGGTGCCAGAGTGGATGCTCCACCCCTTTCTCCCTCTCTTCCTCCTCACCCAGCAGTTTGCCAAGGGATGGATAGGTTATCCGTGCCACAGCCCACACTGCAGGAAGTGTTTGAAATTCAGCTAAGGGTTGCATGCCTCCTTAGGCAAATCTTGGAAAAGTTCCTTTTTTGGATTACAGCTTTAAAAGATCCAACAATACAAAAGAACAGTGAGCACCGCATAAAACTTAAACATATAGAGAGATGTGTCAACATGATGTAAAAATCTTTATTGCTTAAAATGTTCAGTGCATTTTGGCCTCTGAATATTTCAACCTGTCAGTTGCCACTAAATTGGATTGAAGATTTTTTTAATCAAAATGTTGTGCAGACTGTTTTTGTTAACTCCTTGGAAACAACCTTAAGACATTAAGAGACCAGATCCTATTGGGTATTTTAAGCAAAGGTGTAAGCACCAAGACTTTTTTCCTGCTAGCCACCTTACTTGGAAAAAAAGCTAAGCTACAGGAAAAGTTGCAAAAGCGTGCCCATGTTTTGAGTAAGAGGGTGTTGACCTGTGGTTTGTATTTTCTTATGGGGGGGGGGAGTATAGCTGCAACCATAACTTTTTGCTCCTAATTTAAAGGCTTTTTGTGTAAATATTTTGTAGAACTGCATCTGATGTTGAAATAATTAAAAGACACTTGATTATTTGGCAGCACTAAGAATACAGCAATGTTGAATTCGTTGAATCTTGGGCCTTAATGGCAGGATCCAATGTATGTTTACTTTGAAGTATGTCCATTGTATTCTGTGGATGTAACCTGTGGGTGTAACTTGTGGGTGACTGTGCATAAAACCAAAACCCACATTTGACTCTTGTTGCAACTATAGATTGGCTATAGACATGTAGTGGATGCCACTCTGCAGGAGGAAGCGTGTTCTTTGGCTAGCCTCCTCATTTCTGTGACCAGCAAAAGTACTCTAACTTGTATGAAGAAAATTGGAAGAGGGAGCCTTGATCCAGAAAGTATATTTGAGATGATGGAGGTAAGCAGGGTTTGGGGAGGTTCAAACTGTGCTGTGAATGTTGAGCATGCTGATAGATTACAAAAAATGATCAATTACAAAACTGTTTTGGTTTGAAGCATTCCTTCTTAAAATATCAACAGCTTTCAAGTCATGTTACATTTATACATTCATTTGTTTATATACATTAAACCTAGTTGAATTTACCACTTAACAAGGAGTGAATAAAATTAAAAATTACATTTTATCAGCAAACTGCATGTTGCATGCTGTTACGCCCCTGAAATGGTGATGCATCCAATATGTAGGGTTCAGAGTTCTTTTCTTAGATGGAAGGCATGCTTTTGCTAGGTATGGGTTCAAGCAAGATATCAGGAATACAGACAGCATGACTTTATTAGTTTTCTTTAATGTTTTTATATTCTTTGATGTTTTGACACAAAGGTGGGATTTCCACTGTTTTTCTCAGTGTCAACTGGGCAAACAATATAATCTAGCAAATCCATATTTTTAAAAAAAACTTCCAAAAGAAAAAAGATTTGGAAGAGTATAGCAAATTATGCTATGGGCTGAATTTTATTTTTTGGTAAGTATTACTCATTTGTATTGTCTAAATCTGTATCTTGTTTTTTATGGTCTTGACTTACCTTCTATAACTTTATGCCTACAGCTTATACCCACTCCCTCTTTAAAATGTTCCAGTTATATGGAAGGGACAATCTTTATTCCAATACATGTGGTATCGTTGTTACATCCATCAGCTCTGCAGCAGAAACTTTTATGTATTGATTATCTCTGTGGATATCCAGACAGTCAAAATATTCTTAGACATAAATGTTTTGTCCACAGTTGGAAGCTGAAGTATTTCTGATAATTTTTATTTCCCCTTCTCTTTAGCTCTCAGCAAGGGAAATGTTTTGTCAGCTAGTCCCTTTTTCTATCTTCTTACTTGGTAAGACTATCTGGCCATTTTATTTTGCAGTAGTGCTGGTGAATCAGGATTTGAGCTTAGAGTATTTTAAGCACAAACTAAATATAAGCCCAGAAAGCAGTTGTGTGCATGGTTTTCACTTTATGCTGCAGAGGAACACAAGCTGATGTGTAATATTTTACTTTCCCGTTCCTTAAAAAAAATTCAAATTGGAAGCCAGATTTTTTTCTTCTGTAATCGGTTCATTTTTACGAAAAACATTTTCTGTGTTGAGTCTGTCTTCTCCTAATTCATGTTGCATTTCTTTTGTTATTGTTTGTATTCCAGACAGGAAAGAGGGTGGGCAAGTTATTGCATAGCTCCTTGCAAACAATTTTAGAAAAAGAAGAAAGTCTTGGAACAACACGAAAAAAAGTTGGATTCCTCGGATGAATGCTGCCATTACATCAGTAAAGTTGGAAAAAAATCACCAAGGGGTGGGTCTATTTAGTTGTTAGAGGCGTTTTGTATATATAAAGATGAATGTATATTCTTAAATAAAGATGCACCTTTTATCTTTCTTTTGTCATTGCAACTCTAATTAAGTCCCTAAAGAACAGTGGCAAAGCAAAAGATATGAACAACACTTCTACAAAAAGATAAAATAATTCAGTGATTCTACTCATACTATCAGCAGGATAAACTGCTTTTACCTGTGGAAATGTTTTAAGGAATTGTGCACAGAGCTAAAAAAATGCTGCAGGGATTTAACTGTCTCTTCCATGCTATTAAGGACGATGCTGGTCACTTTGTTGGCAAGGAACACCATCTGATGCCAAAGTACAGAGACATGTTGCTCCAGACAGGGAACTGCCTCCACACCCAACCGGAACTGCCATCTGACCAAGAGCAGCTTTTCCAGGGCAGCTGTAGCCATTTGCAGTAGTGGAAATTTCCATGTTTTGCTGCGCAGTTATTGCCATGTTTTATTTTGTCATGTATCCAGTAGAGCATTAAAAGAAAACATCTGTGGAACATTTGTCCCAGAAACATCTTAATTGTTTTTACTCTGACTGTAACATCAGAAAGTCTGATGGAATAAACCAGGCACTTCAAGACTTTGGGTAAAAATAAGGAATAATATATATAGTAGTCAAAAAGATTATTATATATCAATGTTAAAAGTGTAATTCTGAACCAAATAGCAGGAGTTATAATATAGATCAAGAGCACAGTAAAATTTCATAACTTATGTGAGTTCATATTTACTCATGAGCAGAAGGAGGCTGTTTGTTCTGTGAAAATCTTAACAGTTGAAAAGATGTTGCACTTTCAAAGTTGTAAATCAGTGAGTTCTAAATTGTCCCATATCTCAAGGTTTTTCAGTCCTGTGGAACTCTAATCAATATAAAGCCACTAACGAAGAGGGTATCATGTAAATCAGCCCTTCATTTTTTCACTTCTGTGTGATGGGCATTGTGGGGAGGTCACAATTAGAGGTTGGTGTTTTGTATTTTAAGGAAAGGAAATCATGAAAAAAGATCTCATTTTCATGGTCTTTCACTGATTCCCAAAAGAGCTTTTAAAACTCAAATGCTTCATGTTAATGAGAGAGGGACATGAATGTTTGGGGAGGGGGGCTGTGTTTCCCTTCTTTCCTTTACACTTCCTTTTACGTCTTGTCTGTCAAAATTGCCCAGGAACATTTTCCTCAATATTGTTGTAAGGGCTGCTATCAGCAGCTAATCAGCGTTTAGAGGAGCAAATGTAGAAGGGCCTGCTTCGGTGGGAAAGGAACCTGCAGTGGGTGTGCTGCAGCATAACTTTTCCTCAGAGAAGTATCAGTGGGCAAAATGGGCTGATAAACCATCCACGCTTATTTTGGAATAAATGTCACCGAGCACTGTGAAAAGGTCCACACTGAGATAAAAGTAAGACTTGCATCCTTTAAAGTGACCCTTTGTTTTCGGTGGGGCAATTGTAATTCAAGACATTTCAGCCCAAGAATATCTTCGGAGTTTCAGAACTTAAACATGGCTCACATTCCTTCAAAACAAGAAATCACAACTGGTGTATCCATGGTACACTTACTCCACTGCCACCCCGAGATACCAACTTTCTTCATTTGAGCAATGTGATTTAAGGTACTGGGGGAGGGGGATAACAGGAAGGGAATCATTCAGTTGCTAGCATTTTTATTGAACAGTTGTAGTTGGGAATTCTTACTGAAGTGGACCACATCATTCAGCAGTCTACCAGTAGATTCATATCTACCTTCTGCCCACTTGTCTTAATGGATGGATTAATGTAGGTTTGCAAATAACCACTCATACAACCTGCTTATGAAGAGTACAAATTGCATCCAGGCAACTAACTTTTCTAAAGTGGGGGGAAAAGGATTGTTCATTCATTTATACAACTGAGAATAATATGTGTGACTAAGAGGCAGCCTAGTTTAATCTTTTGTGGTCTCATAATTGGAAGGCTCATTTGAACAACATCAATACAAGACAAAAGCTTTGTTCACATGGCATACTTTTCTAAAGTTCAATCTCTCAATGCCTTGTATGCTAATTGTAATATGTTTCATTATTTGTTTCCTTATTTAAAATGTATGGGTATTGTTTGTTTGTTTGTTTACCACCTATCTAGCCAGAAGCCAATGTTAATCCTAACCCTGTGTGCTAGATTTCATTTTCTGTTTTGAATATCTCCACTGGAAGAAGAAAGGAGTGCGATAATTTTAGTGTTAAGTACCCTGTTTCCCCAAAAATAAGACCTAACCTGAAAATAAGCCCTGATATGATTTTTCAAGATACTCGTAATATAAGACCTACCGCAAAAATAAGCCCCGCTTAAGTGAAGCCCTGCCCTCCACCACTGTGCAGCAAACAGAAGATGACATGACTGTATTTGAATTAATGTAGATTGTTGTATATGAAAAAAAAATCCTCTGAAAATAAACCCTAATGCGTTTTTGGAGCAAAAAAATAAGACCCTGTCTTATTTTCAGGGAAACACGGTAGCTAATTACAGTGGTGCCTCGACTTACAAACTTAATCTGTTCCAGAAGATGGTCGTAACTCGAAATGGTTGTAAGTCGAAGCACCATTTCCCATAGGAATGCATTGAAGTGCGATTAATCCATTCTGGCTGGAAACAAAAATCACCAAAAAAAACCAAAACACTGCAAGACCCATCGGAAACACAATCCATTCTGGCCAAAGGGGAAAAAACCCAAAAAGCAAACAAACTGTAAGATCCATTGGAAATGCAAAAAAAGAAAAAGAGAGAAAACCAAAAAGGAAACAAACCCCATAAGACCCATCAGAAATGCCAAACACACACAAAAAACAAAAAACAAAACCCAACAAAAAGCAAACAAACCCTGCAAGATCCATCAGAAATGGGGGAAAAAACCCAACAAGCAGATAGACCCTACAAGACCCATCGGAAATGGGGGAAAAAACCCTAAAAGCAAACAAACCGTGAAAGACGCATCGCAAATGCAAAAAAAGAACACCAAAAATCAAACAAACCCTGCAAAACCCATCAGAAATGCAAAACACCCCCCCCAAAAAAACCCAAAAAGCAAATCCTGCAAGACCCATTGGAAATTTAAAAAAATCCAAAAGCAAACAAACCCTACAAGACCCATCAGAAATGGGGGGGGAAGCAAACTCTGCAAGACCCATCAGAAATGGGGAAAACCAAACAGCAAACAAACCCTGCAAGACCCATCAGAAACGCAACCCCCCAAAAGAAACAAAAACTGCAAGACCCAAGAGAGGTTAGATATATCTATCCCCTCTTCTAGTCCTACCCCCAACCAGATGGTGTCCATATCAGCAAACCCTCAAGCCAGATGGTGCTGTTGATGAACACCAGGTAAGTACAAAATAAGACTGCCCTCATCCATGAGGTAATTCTGGATGAGGGTGCTGACCTAGCGTGCATTACTGAGACCTGGGTGGGAAAGGAGGGTGGTGTTCCCCTCTCCCAGCTGTGTCCTCCTGGGTACTCGGTCCAGCACCAAAGTCGCTCAGAGGGTCACGGGGAGGGGGAGTTGCTATAGTCTATAGGAGTTCTGTTTCCTTCACCAGGCTTCCTATCCCTTTGAGATGAGGTCCTGAAGGCCTGTATTGTGTGTTGGGCTTACGAGACAGATTGGGGATTCTGTTGGAGTACCGTCCACCCTGCTGCATACCAACAGTCTCTCTGCATGAAGTGACGGAGGTAGTCTCGGAACTGGTGTTGAGGACTCCCAGGCTGTTGGTGCTGGGGGACCTCAACATCCATGCCAAGGCTGCCTTGACTGGGGTGGCTCAGGACTTCATGGCCACCATGACAACCATGGTCCTCAGCCCGAGGCATAAGGGCCATACCTTGGACCTGGTTTTCTCAATGTGACTGGAAGATGGTGGTTTGGATGTGGAGGAGCTAGTTGTGACCCCATTGTCATAGACTACTTCCTGGTCAAGTTTAGCCTATTAGCTTCTTCCCTCTGCAAGGGTGGGGGATCTGTTAAGATGATCCACCCTCGGAGACTAATGGATCCAGATGGTTTCCTGAATGCTCTGGGGGATTATCCGTCTGATATGGTCGGAGCTCCTGTCAAAGCTCAGGTTGCCCAATGGAATAAGGAGATGACCCAGGCGGTTGACATGATTGCACCTAAGCGCCCTCTCCCTGCACACAGAGCCCAGACAGTTCCTTGGTATATTTCTGAACTGCAGGTGATGAAGTGGGGGGAGACGGCTGGAGCGCAGGTGGCGGAAATCCTGCTGGGAGTCCGATTGAACACAGAGCCCATTATCGGGCCTATTTCATGGTGAAACGGCACTTATTTCTCCAGCCGTCTTGCTTCCTCAGAATGTCGTCCAGCAGAGCTGTTTCTGGTGGTCCAGGATCGTCTTCAACCAGGAAATCACGTGGAGGTCCCGGACTGATCATCAGCTCACTGTGATGAGTTTGCCATTCATTCTGAGGGCAAAATTACTCAGATTCACAGTAGGTTGGACACCGTTACTGCCGAATCAGAGGATGTGTCCAGTGTGCTGTGCTTAGGTCAAGGATTAATAGATGAGTTTCAGTTGTTGAGACCAGAGGATGTGGACAGGGTGCTTACATCTGTCCATTCTACCACCACTCTGTTCGACCCTTGCCCATCTTGGCTAATTGGAAGATCTGCCAGGGGGGTTCACACCTGGGTCCAGGAGGCCGTAAACGCCTCTTTGAGAGAGGGAGTGTTCCCTACCACCTTGAAAGAGGCAGTAATTCAGCCACTCCTAGAAAAGCCTAACCTGGACCCAAGGCTGATGGTTAGCTACTGAACAGTGGTGAACCTCCCATACTTGGGCAAAGTGTTGGAGTGGGTTGTGGCTGGTCAACTCCAGGCGCTGCTGGATGAAACGGATTTTCTGGATCCATTTCAATCGGGTTTCAGGCTGGGTTTTGGTACAGAGACTGCCATGGTCGCGTTGTATGATGACCTTTGCTGGGAGAGAGACAGGGGGAGTGTGACACTGTTGATACTCCTGGATCTCTCAGTGGCTTTCAACACCATCGACCATGGTGTCCTTTTGGATAGGCTGGCTGGGTTGGGAGTTGGGGGCACCGCTTTATGGTGGTTCCACTCCTTCCAAGCTGACCATGTCCAGAGGATGGTGCTGGGGACAGTTGCTCTGTCCCATGGCGTTTGTGTCATGGAGTGCGTCAGGGCTCGATACTGTCCCCCATGCTGTTTAACATCTGCATGAAACCGCTGGGAGAGGTCATCAGGAGGTTTGGGCTGAGGAGTCAGCGATATGCTGACAACACTCAGCTCTACCTCTTGTTCTCCACCATTCCAGGTAAGGTGGTTTCTGTGCTGAACTTGTGTCTGAACCTGATAATGGGACTGGATGAGGGTTAATAAATTGAAACTCAATCCAGAGAAGATGGAAATGCTCTTAGTGGGTGCTTCACCGGACAGGCTGAAGGGCCATTTCCCTGCCCTGAATAGTGTTACACTCCCCCTAAGGGACAGGGTCTGTAGCCTGGGGGTGCTCCTGGACCCCAGTTTAAATCTGGAAGCCCAGGTGGACTTCGTGGCCAGGGGCGCCTTCCTTCAGCTATGGAAATTATACCAGCTACGGCCCTACCTGGACGAGTCTCATGACAGTTACACACACACTGGTAACATCTCGCATAGATTACTGCAATGTGCTCTACGTGGGGCTGCCTTTGAAGACAGTTTGGCTACTGCAGCTGGTCCACAATCAAGCTGCGCAGCTGGTGAATGGTGGGACTGCTAGGGAACACATCAAGCTGATTCCGTATAAGTTACATTGGCTACCAGTTGCTGCCCGGGCCCAATTCAAAGTGCTTGTTTTGACATATAAAGCCCTAAACGGCTTGGGCCCTGGATACCTGAAGGACCGCCTCCTTCCATATGAACCTACCTGGCAGTTAAGATCTAGCCAGGGGGCCCTTTTGAAAGAGCCGTCCGTCAAGGAGGTAAGAGGCAGGGCTTGTAGAGAAAGGGCCTTTTTGGCAGCTGCCCCCAGACTATGGAACGCTGTGATGTTTACCACGTAACCCCTGCTTGTTTCCCCAAACAAAGGGAACACACTATGTCTTCCCACCGGCAGATAACAATTGGGACGTTCACCCTTTTTCTCACTGCCACCAGTGGATTTCTTTTATCCACAATATATAAATATTTTATTCAGACACTTGTCAGGTCGCTGCCAACAGAACTGATTTATTGAATTGCATTAACTTTAATTATAATCACAGATGTTCTTTATTCAATGCATACAATATAATCATTCAAATATCATATATCTTGCCACATTCACCACCTGCTCTATCTATCCTGACCAGCTTATCTTTATTATCTCTTCTCACTATCTCCCTGACTATCTATCTATCTATCTCTCTGCTTCTTTTTCTCTCCTCCCTGCTTCTCTTCTGCCAAATCTCCTTCTATCTCCTGACTCTGCCCCTCCACTCCTCTCATAGGCTCATGCAAATGAGAACCGGACTGTGAGTGACAGGAGTGACATAGGGCAACCGTCCAAATGCCATCCAAATTGAGATTTGTCTGGCGCTGATGACATTTCTGTGTCAGGTCAAAACTTTCCTGTTCCAGGAGGCTTTTAATTGAAATAATATCAACTGTTGGTCCTGATGGCAATTATTGGAGTATATATTTTAGTTGTATTTTAATTGTTTTCTTTTTTTTAAACTGTATTTTAATTGTTGTAAGCCACCCAGAGACCTTTGGGTAGTGTGGGCGGCATATAAGTTAAATAAATAAATAAATAAATCAGATCAAAGCACAGAAACATAACCCCCCCAGCCCAAAAACCACGCTGCAAAATCCACCCGGAACAGGCAGTTTTTAAAAAGCAGAAAGCAGCACCTTACCAGGCAGTTCGAAGCCTCCTCCAATCTCACACCCTCTAACTGCTGGGGCGAAAGAGTACAAAGAAGCAGCCCCTTCACCACCAACAGTTAGCAGTTTGAACTCCCCACCCTTTTCCCTGCCTTTTTTCCAATTGTAACTGGAAGCTCCGGTCGCAAGTCAAAGCAAAATGTTGTGGCTGGCGCTGGTCATAACTCGAATTGGTCGAAAGTCAAGGCACCACTGTACTGTACTACATATGTGAATGCTGAGGTTCTGATAAAGGCAAGGCTGCAGGGACTGGCTCTGAGGAGCTGGCAATCTTTATTGTTGGACAAGAAGTCCAGTCAAAAGGAAAAGTCAAAGCTATGTTAGATTCTTAGAGCATCTATACAAAACAAACATTTTCATTCCTTGTTATTTTGTCTAAGGATTAAACAAGAGCAAGGAATGAAAGAAGCATCTCATTTCTGTGCACGCCCTCCATGTTTATGGGAAAGTTTGAAAGCCGTAAGCATACTGGCTCTCTCCCAATAATCTTTAAAAATAACCTCTAGTCACTGGAATGCTTTGGAAGAATCTGGAATTGTTTCTTGGCAGAGATTTTTGGTTGAAGCCCATGTTAAGAAGTCTAGCTCAAGACAGTTCAGCTCCACTTCGGCTCCACTCCTTTTGAGAACAGCAACAGCAGCAGCTGCAGAATGCCGCTACTCCAGAGGGTCTGCCTCCTTGTGTGCCTTGTTTGTATGGCACAGGTGACCATGCAGCAAAATACCAGACTCAAGAAAAAGCCAGAGCCCAGGAGAGGTAAGACACTTGGAAAGATCAATCTTTAAGTTTCCATCTGATAATGGTCTCTCAATTGTAAAATTTGGTATACAATTTTTTTAAAAACCCTTCATTTCTGTTATGCTCTGAGAGCTGCATCCAACATGAGTTACTGTTGATCTAATGTTAGCTCCTGATACTGCCAGGTAGTATTTGATTGTATTACCAGATATTGCTACACAAAGTCTTCTGTTTGAAAAGGAGTTGAATTCATTCGCGGATTTGATCTTTCTGTCTCTTTAGTCTATGTTCCCCAAATCGACAACAGCAACATCTGTATAAAGACCACAGAAAATATTGTAACATAGTGACCAAGCTTTAGGAGTTCTCCAGAATTCTTCATCCTGCTGGGTGTTAATTAAATGGTGTGTATGCATGTGCAGGAGTGATGTCTTTATTCCCAAAGTCTGCAGTTTGTTAAAACTTTTACTTGGAATGCAGGAGCTAATAATTGAATTACGTAGGTTGCAATCCTATATACAGTATGTCCCACTGAATACAGTACAGTGAGACTTACTTCCCGATAGGCATGTATAGGAATGTCCTGTCACTCTCCTTAGAAGTGTAAAGCAGCAAAATAAATACAACATGGCAGAGAGCTGTTCCTTTTTGGTGAAATGTATTTAGTTATTCAGTACTGTCTCAAGCCCTTAGTAGAATGCAGAAGTTGCTTGGGAAGCAAACAAACAAACAAAACAAAAACAAAACAAAAAACCCACAGCAAGATGTTAAAATGTGAGAATAGCTGTATTCTCTTTGCTACTAATGAAAGTTCCCAACTCTCAAAGCCAAGACAAAAGAAGTACTCCCATGGTATCTCATGATTCTCTCCCACACGGTCTGTACTGCTCATGAAGTAAAATTTCTGTCCAATATTTTTATTTCTAAGTCTAAAAGCATACTATTTTCAGGCACTTATAGTAGTCAGTATATGCTGGCTTACATATATACCAAATATCAGCTTTCTGTGTAGTCTAGAAGTACATTAATCAATTGGAGGTATACCTTCCCTCCAGTTCCTAAAGAAGAAGTGTACAAATGGCCCACACAGACATTTTACTGCCAACTGCCTCCACCTCTCCTTTTTAAAAAGCAGTCATCGTTTGCCGTGGTCCTTGTAGGCACTCCTACTTAGTTCTCTGGGACACTAGAAGTGCCCTAAGTAATTGTGAAGTACTTTTCTTGTGACTGTAAATGGCTTCCCCTCAGATCTTTCTAGTAATCTGGAAGTCTTTGGCTATGTCAATACCAGAATTGGGTGGGTTCCCCCCCTTGATTTTGTGAATTTGATATGGTTAAACCATTTAGGGGGATACCTAAGTCCCCCATTTTGAGAGACAGTTACCAAAACACTAAATGGCAGACTTTCCTGCAACTCAGTATTCTTGGACTACTCCTTGCCCTGTATTTTATGGTACAGTTTCCTTGGAAAGAAACAATGTTGACACTACAATGAGTCAGTCAGCAGTGGAACCCAAATGTTCCTTAAATTTCTTCTTAATTTATCAGTCAATGACCAGTCAGTGCTCACTTGACAATTAGAAAACATAAAAGTCAGTTTAAACACCAGCCAATAACAGCTCGTAAATACCATAAAACTGGACAGGTATTTCAAAGCAGATGTTAGCACAGTTTCATCTAACAATCATCTAACAAAAAAAAATCACAGTAATAATCTTTGCAGAGATGCATGCCACCATACTAAAAAGAAAGTAAAATACAGAGAAGCGCACTATGTATGGGGGGGGGGGAGAGAGATTTTAATCTTTCTTGTTCTCATTTCTTTTCCTTGACTGGTCTACACCGAGTGTAATGCAGATATGAAGTAAGAATAATGCCCACATTTTCCACATGAACAGTACAAGCTAAATGAATTAATAAATCACTTATACCTTTTAAATAAAATTAATTTTAGAAGAGGTCTTATAGAATTTTAATCAGCTTGACTGTAACATAGCTAAGTATATATTCAAGAGGGATTGAACCATCTGTCACTGGATTTGGAAATACTTATCATCAGTTACCAGAAGATACTCATGTTTGTTAATGTTCCTTTTAAATATATAGCTCTCCAGCTGTGGCCATTAAATTTCTTGAAAACTATTGAGATCTGGATTCTTAGCTTACATTTGACCTTGAAGCTTTAATAATTTTACCCAAACAGGAAATTGCTGAGCAAAATCACCTGCAGAAATGGGGGTGGGGTATATTTTCTGTGGTCTGTTGACCTGACTGTAGTTTTCAACTTAGTACATTTTGAAAAATACTAAGTTTAGAATTTGGGAGAGGGACAAGGGCCCCCACTGGGGACACCCATGCTACTGAGGGAAGCTGGTAGATGTTGTGAATGTTGTTGCTGTTGTTTTGACTGCTGTATATAATGCCCCATAGAGATATAGCACTCTCTGGGCGACTTACAACATAATTATGCAAGGAACAGCTTGCCCCTCAGTGAGTTGGGTATTCATTTTACTGACCAAGTGTCATATCTAGCTTGAGAAAAACAAATCATTGTTCAACATGACTGTTACTCGTATTATGTGTCGTCACATCACTTTTAAGTTACAGTTAGACAAGGTACCCGTGTGCAAGCTTATCAGGCAAAATCCAACGAAACAAAACAAAAGAGACAAAAACATGTGGCACTTTAAAGACTAATTATTATATTTTAATGTGAGCTTTTGTGGGCAAGTTACAGTGACACTTAGAAAGTGTTCAGTGAAATTTGAGATGTCCAAGGAATGGTTTCCCATCCAGTGAGTTTCCGTGGACAAACAGAGAATCCCAGTTTGACACTCTATCCACTACATCATTGGTTCTTAACCTTGGGTTACTCAGGTGTTTTTGGACTACAACTCCCAGAAGCCTTCACCACCAGCTGTGCTGGCTGTGGTTTCTGGGAGTTGCAGTTTATAAACACCTGAGTAACCCAAGGTTAAGAACCACTGCACTACATCATACTGACACTAAGCATGACTAATAAGGTGTACTTTCATTTCATTCCTTTTAAAAAATACTCATTGGATGTAAAAAGCAATAGGGAGGCATATTAAATTATTTTTCTATAAGAGTTGTACAACAGGTATACTCGTCTATCTGAGGCCAACTATAGTAGCACAGACTAAAATATAAGATGGGAGAGATTCTTCTATCCTTTTTCATTTTGCATTTGTAGCTACAACTGCTATGTATGAAGGAAATCACTTCCATGCACAGACACCTTATCTCTCAAGTGCTAAAGTTTTCTACATACAGGGAGTGGGCCAGGCCAGTCCCAAAGGAAAGCATTCAGTTTCAAGTGGCAGTTCAGCAAAAGTTATGCATGGAAATTGGTCCTTGTTCCCCTCACTTCACTCCCTTCATATCTGGCGTGGTTGTAAACTTCACCCTCTCCTATGCTGAAATGTATGTCTCCAAAAGGGGACATAAATCTTTGGGTATTTTTTTTTACACATGAAGAAAAGTTTTCTCCCCACTGGGTGAGATTGTGAGAGGGTCTTTTGTCCTTTACCCCCCCCCCCTTTTCTTCTCTTGTTTCTTTTTGCCATTTTGGCAATTTTACACAGGAACATTTTCTTCCTCAAAAACTCTGTACTGTTCATTAAAACCCTTTTCCTTTGTGCAGCCCCCCACCCACCCCAGATGCAAATTTTTGCACAAAGCCACAGGATTTTTTAAAAAATTCTCATGGGTAATTCAATTAACTGAGACACTGAGACACTCTTCAGCATGGGTGAGAAAATTTGTGAGCATCCAATGCCTCCTTGCTCCAACGGGTTTCATTTATGCCATGGTGCTACTGCCTTTTCCATTTACACAAGGAGGTGCAGGTACACTGAAAGATAAACCAGTCCAAAAGCGGTCCTTTCTCAGCTAGAAGCAAGGTGAGCCAAACTTGTTAAGCCTAACCAGCAGCCAATTAGAGAAATAGAAACCTGTGACCCTCCAAATATTATTGGACTGCAGTTTCCATTCATCCTAAGTAGCATAACCAGTGGCAAAGGATGATGGGAGTTGACCCCAAGTTGTTTGCTCAAATGCCTTTGGTATAATCATCTTTAACTGAAACAGCCACCAACCTCTGTCACAGATCCAATTTCTAGCAAACCAGGACTTGAAGTAAAAACAATAGAGTCTAACGGCATCTTATTTTTGTGGTCAAGTATATATTTGACAGAGTAAGTATGGCAGAGAAAAACATCTTATTAACAGCACAAACCACATTCATGCAGTGATAAAACAAAGACCAATTGCTAAAATAATTGTATGAATTCCAAGGCATATGCAACATATAGTTTAAAGCATGCATCATATTTGATGGGTCTGGATCTGGATCTCCATCTATATAATCTATTTGGATATCTGAATATATGCGTAGACCAAGGAAAGATTCAAGTCATTGTTCTAGATAAAACTTATTTATATGGTCAGTTATATTGCAATAACAACTTGCTTCACTCTTTGTTCTGTTCCTCTGTTTACATAGCCTGAAAGTTAAATAGGAACTGAAGCAAACAGGACCAGTAACTGAAATACTAATTCAAGTGTGGACTTGCTTCATTTTCTCATCTTGAGATAAACAGTTATGTTAAAGCTCAGTAGGGTTATTTTCTTTCAATGGCAGTTGGATGGGGTGTCTGTTATTATTCACAAATTATTTGCATTAGTTAGGTATAGAGTACTCAGGTGTCATTTACTGTGTTTTTTCTCCATAGATGTTGTAAGTCTCAAAATGATCGAAGACCTTAAAGAGCAGCTAGATAACCTCTCCCAAGAGGTAACTCTACTAAAGGAAAAGCAAGCCCTTCAAACAGGTACAGAATTGAACAGCCCGAAGTTTTATTTATGACAGAATTGTCTTGGCTTGGGCAATAAGCTTAGTCAATGTAACGCAAGGCCACACACAACCCCATTTTTCTGCACACCCTTCTGTGTGGAAGTGAGACACATCAGTATTGGGTCCGTACAGTAGTGGAATCAGTAAAGGGGGAGATGCTAGCCCCTTAATAGCAAGTGATGCCTCTAACCCACAAGGACCTTTGTTCCTTAAAAATGAGAGAGAGGAAAACTCAGTGAGTCACATATTGTGGTATTTTTAAAAGGAGAAGAAGAAATTGGGATTTAAAAGGAGAAAAAAGAAACATTTGAGTGATAAACACTTGAACCCAAGTCTTCAAACAGAGTAATGTGGATAATGGAGTCCAAAACACAGTAGTATGTAAACCACAAGTGCAGAGTTGCATCTTAACACCTGTTTCTGATTGTGAAGCCCAGAACCTAGAGGGAACTGTAGGCCTCAGTCACTGGTGGTAGAGCTGCTTCTAACTGGTAACTATGGAACCCAAAATTCAGTTGTTCCCCCTCCATGCATCCTTTAAAAATAGTCCTCGGCACTTCTCCATCTCTCTGTTTCTCTTGATTTTCTCAGAACATCTTCCATGTCCTTAGTCTGCTTGTCTGCAGCAAACCGTATGTGGGCTTCCTTGTGCATCATCTTTAGAAGAGGCTTCCTTCTGGGATGACAGCCCTGGAGATTTGATGCAGTGCGAAGCATATGGTCTGAACACTGACAGGCTGACCCCCCCCCCTTCAACCTCTGCAGCAGTGCTGGCAGCACTCATATGTCTTTTTCCCAAAGCCAACCTCTGGATATGACGCTGAGCACGGGCACTCAACTTCTTTGGTCAACTATGGCGAGGCCTCTTCTGTGTGGAACCTGTCCTGTTAAACCGCTATATGGTCTTGGCCACCATGCCGCAGCTCAGTTTCAGGATTTTGGCAATCTTCTTATAAAAATTAAAAATTAAATTAAAACACACATTCACACCATGCCCCAAAGCAAACAAACAATAACAGGAAAATCTCCAGAGGCAACAGCTGAACAAAATTAAGATTCAAATGTAATGATTCAGCAACTCTGTCATAAGGGGAGGATGTTCTTAAAGGTTTCTGCTTTATCATGTCTCCTGAGGATCAGGAGGGAGGGAGCCTGGTGTACATCCATGTGTTCTAGAGTGTTGCGGCCACCACTGAAAAGGCCCAGTTCCTTTTGGTTTTTTTCTTGGCCTCCTTTGGGGTGACCACCCCCAACAGAAAAGCCTGAGAAGAATAGGTGGCCTGGGTAGATGTTCTTAAGGAGAAATGCTCCGACTGTACACCAAAGTACAGTATCCCCTTTCTAATGACACTTGTTACCTCATTGTTTTTCTCTTGCTAGTTTGTCTGAAAGGCACCAAGGTCAACCTGAAATGTTTGCTGGCTTTCTCCAATGCAAAGACCTATCATGAGGCCAGTGAAGACTGCATTGCCCAAGGTGGTACCCTCAGTACCCCCCAGACTGGAGATGAAAATGATGCCCTCTATGACTACGTGAGGAAAAGCCTTGGGACTGAAACAGAAATCTGGCTTGGCATTAATGACTTGGCAGCTGAGGGAAAATGGGTGGATATGACAAGCACCAGAATTGGCTATAAGAACTGGGAAACAGAGATCACCATTCAGCCTGATGGTGGGAAACAAGAAAACTGTGCAGTGTTATCAGCTGTTGCTGTTGGAAAGTGGTTTGACAAGCGGTGCAGAGACACATTGCCTTATGTGTGCCAGTTCCTGATTGTTTAATAGTGGGGTTCCTAGTATGGAAGAACAGGCCAAGGCATTCCATTTGATGCCTGGAATAGAGTTGTATGCAGATATATGTAAGAATAGGAAGAATAAAAATTCGCATGTGTGTGTGCACACACATGTGTAATGAACACATGCACATGTATACCCATGTACAAATAAAATTATGGTTTGGTAATGGATTAGAATGTATTAGATCTGCATTGCACTTTACTCAATTGAGCACATCAAAGTTTTTAGCAGACAAATTATTCTTAATAGCATGAGTTTTAGAGACTTTTTACACCAGAACTTATTAGGATGGCTTAACTCTTTGAGCAACATAAGAACTTTGCAAAAATATTATGGCACTTTAAGACTTACTATTTGTTGCATATAATAATCCTGCAGGCCTCCTCCCACACCACCACCCCCGCTGATTGCACCAAAGTAAATTAGCTTTTGCTAAATTATTCTTAAAATTTTCTGATGGCCTGGGAAGCTGAATGCACATTAGCATGGTCAAATTTAACTTAATTTTATGCCATGCTTATGGCCAAATTTTTAACCCATGTTGATTCATTTAGCACTTTCATATCACTGAAATCAGAATTTAAAAGATGTGCCTTAACCTAGGCTATATTAATGTTGTGTGTGTAAAGAGCTGAAGAGGAGCTACCAAGACTCATGTGTAAAAATAAAGACTAAAAAAAAAAAAAAAAAATGAAAATCAGAAACAACTCTAGCATCTGGTAGTGGTAATGAAGTCCTATACCTCTTGGGTTCATTGATGCCCCAGTGGCAAATCTTCCAAAATCCACTGAGGGATACCACAGGTGGCTACTTGGAAATGCTTTGACAAGACAAAATATTTTTTCACATTTTTACAATAGTTGACTAGTAGAGAAGAACCAGAAGTGGTTACATCCAAGATTATCACTGCTATTTTCTGTGTAGACTACCACAGTGTATCTTATCCCAAGTGTGATGTTGATCTATTTTATGTAGTCTATCAGACAGCCTGAAAATATAAAGTTATATGGAGCCAGACTGTATGTTTACTGCATATGGTGAAGATAATGATTCCATGGTGATTCACTCCTGGATTGAACAAGTAGGGCCTTAAATTGATTGATTCCTTTAAACTACCACACAAGTTACAGCTTATCCCCACAGCTTCCTCTGACACAGTGAGATTAAATTGATTTAAGTCAAAGAGCCTGAGCTGATGATGGTGATGGTGCTTCCCAAACAGCTGAAAACTGAGGTCTGATATTTTCCCCCTCAGGAATAGGGAACTGTGGCATTCGCCCAGGTCACGATTAATAATATGCTATTTGCATAGACCAATGGGAGTGCTGGAGGGGCAGAGTCATGAAGTATAAGAGACTCAGCAGGAGGAGAAGTTTAGATAAGGTTTAGATAGGGTTTTGAGATGGAGAATTAGAGAGGGTGTTATAGAATTGAGAGAGTTTGGGCAGGAGAATGGCGGTTGAGGGTGGATAAAGAAGAATGTTTAAGAGTTAACAACATTGCTTGGTCTGTCAACACCTGTATCAATAAACAATTTCTATTTGGTTCTTTTAAAATGACGCATGGCCTGGACATCTATCATTCATAATAGGTGTTGTTGATGAAATCAACTGGTGGCGCTGAGGAGCATGTAGCGTGCGCTCCTAGTCTGGTGAAATAATCAGGGGCCACGTGGAATCATGACAAACTGGTGATAGTGCTGGGATACAAAACGATCCACTGAAAAGTTAAATGGGCTTGCGTTTAAGGGTATTCCTACCTAGAAGGGGTTAGGATCTGTAGTAAGAATTGGTTACCCGTTAGTCTTAGTGAAGACTTAGTTTTGGGGCTTCTGGACCCAGATCTGGGAATCCTAGGAGAAGGAAAATACCTACTCAGGATAAATCATTTTATCTCAGGATTTACAAGACCTAGTGGCTAGCTCAAAATCTGGAGCTCTGACGGTAAAGAGCAGTGGCAGATAGAGTGGAAGTCTAGGTTAATAAAAGCTAAGTAAAAGTTCTTCTTGTTTCTGGAGACAAGAATCACCCAGACAGGAAAAATATTGTGGCCAGGATTGTGAGCTTGGGAGTGGTTGAGGCAAGCTGCTTGGGAAGCACAACCTAGTTACAAGGAAAGCCACTGAAAGAGAGAAAAATGCTTGTACATTTGGCTTTTGTGAGGGAAAAGAACCAGTCCAGATTAATAAGAAATTGTATTGCGTATGCCACCCAAAAGAAGTAAAAACTCATTTATGGAGGCATTAGTTGAGCCCCAGAGTACTGAGGAAAATGAGTACCCTCAAATTCAAAGAGATGAAGAAAAGACCTGCATTGATTTCCTCAGAGGGAGAAAATAGTCAAAGCTCTCAAGATTTTGAAAAATGGAAGATACGTAGAACAGGAATTCAAACTGAGGGAGATAGCTATGAAAAACCAATTAGAATTTGAAAAAGAAAACAGGCAAGGGGAATGTGAGCTAAAAGAAAGAGAAATACAATTCCAAATACAGATGAAGAAACTGGAATTAGCTGCTCAAAATAGTAATAATAATGATAATAATGATGAGGAGGATGATAATGATGATGATTCTAGTGAGGTAAATGTCTCAAAAATCAACCTAAAGAAATTTCCTCAATATAGGAATGGGAATTGTCCTGAATCTTTCCTGATTTAATTTGAAGCAGCTTGTTGGGACTTTGAGGTTAAAGATGATGAGTGGATGATAATTTTAAGGTCCCAGATAAATGGAGTTTTATCTGAACTCTATTCACAGATGCCTCTGGAGCAAGCTAGAGATTTTGAAGCTTATAGAAAGATGGTGTGTTCCAGATTTGGGATAAATTCAGAGCACCTCAGAAGGAAATTGAGATCAATTTCAAATAAACCTGAGTAGTCTTTTGCCCAGCTTGGAGCACATTTGACGCAATTGCTCCATAAATGGCTGGCACAGGAACTCGTTACCTCCTTAGAACAAATGAAAAATATGATTGGATTTGAACAATTTTATTCAATTTTGCCAGGAGAATTGTGTTATCTGGTCAAGGACAAGGATCCTAAAAATGTGCTGTAGGCGTCTGAATATGCTGATTTCATTAGTGATATCAGAGATCTTCAGTTCTCTGAGGTAAAAGTTGGTAGGAAAGCATGGGATGACAGTAAAACCAGTAAAAACAAACATTACCTCAGTCAGGCACAGGCTAAGGAAAGTCATTTTAGAGATAAATGCTAATCTCCAGAGCACAGTCATCTGAAATCTAATACAGTGGTGCCTCGCTTAGCGAGCGCACCGTATAACGACGAATCCGTATAGCGATCCCCTTTTTCGGGATCGCTATACGGAGCACCCAATCGCCACACTCGCATTGCGACGATTGGGGAGTCCGGCGGCCATTTTGGAGCCGCATTCGGCGGCTCCAAAATGGGTGCCGGATGACCCGAAATGGCCCCACGTGGTGTTTTTGCGCCCTCAGCAAGCGAGGGGAGGGCACGAAAACGCGGCGCGGGGCCATTTCGGGTCCGTTTTGAAGCCGCAAAACAGCTGTTTTGCGGCTTCAAAATGGCCGCGGATGACCCGAAATGGCCCCGCATGCCGTTTTTGCGCCCTCCCCTCGCTTGCCGAGAGCGCAAAAATGGCTGCCCGGGGCCAGGAAACTTCTCTAAGTGGGAAGTTTAGGGCCGATTTGGAACGCATTAAATGAAGTTTAATGCGTTCCAATGGCTTTTTACTTCCCGCTTAGCGAAGAGCGAAGGTTAATCCGGAACCGATTAACCTCGCTATGCGGGGCACCACTGTAGTTCTAAGGGGAAAGTTAATAATGCCCTTTATTTTGAACCTAAGGCCAGTAAACAATGTTATTCATGTGGAGAGAAAGGTCATTTTGGGGCTCAGTGTGAGACTCAAAAGACTAGGGATTTTAACTAGCATAAAGGTGGAAATTCCAGTCAGCCTAAGAAGGTGTTTCGTGTGCAGCATAGTAAGGCAGAGCAATCAGCAGTTGAAGTTGAGGCTTCTTCCTGCCACAGCATGGTTGCTAAGGAAACAGACTTGGCAGAATGCCCAGACATTCCCAAAGCGAGAGTGATACAATGTTTCCTAATCCAGTGCAATCAGGATTTATTGAATAACTCTGCAGAGCCTATTTTCATTGACAATGTAACGTATCTGAGTCTGAAAGATACATGTTCCCATGTTACTATTTGTCACTCAGACATCATTCCTGAAGAGAATCTGTTAGAACAAAACATCATCCTCAAAGGCATTAACTGAGATGTGGTGGCGCTGCCAATGGCCAAAGTAGCAGTGAGATACCAGGGGTGGTCTGGTATATGGAAGGTAGCAGTGTCAGAGCGAATCCCTGCTCCTTGTTTGATTGGTGTAGATCTAGCTAAACATGTGCAGAGAGTTTTGATAGTAACCTGTTTTCAGGGGAGGCAAAATGAAGCCTCTGAGGGAAGTGCTGAAACTCTTGATGAAAGACCCACTTTAGATGAGCACCTTGAAATGAAAGAAACAGCTGATTTAGTGCAAATGAGAAATCCTAGTAGTTCCTCCTTTATTAGTTCCTGCTCATTAATCAGAAGGAAGATGTTACCTTGAGTGATTGCTTTGCGAAAGTTAATGAGAATCCCCATTCCACTGACCCATGAACACCCAGAGAGGTATTGTGTGAGAAAAGATTTATTATATAGAGAGGTTTTAATGGCACCTCATGGGGAGGGGACTCCACAAACACCTAATTGTCCATGTTAAATAGAGAGAAAAGATTAGAGAAAAGCATATAGAGATGTGTTCGGGACACACCTGGGAATCACTCACACCAAGCAAAGAGTGGCACAGAATTTTTATTGGCCTGGAATGGGGAAGCAAATGAAACAATATTGTCAGACATGTGATACGTGCTAATTGAGTGGTACTGGGGATGACAAGACAAGGGCTAAGCTATGCCCATCACCAGTGATCTTGACCCCTTGCCAACGTGTAGGTCTGCAAAAGTCCTTAGAGATAGCAGGGCAAAGCCTGAGGAGTGCTCATAAAAAGCAGAGGGGCTGGTGCGATGATAAAAGGGCCCAGGAAAGAACATTCTATCACAAGGATGAAGTACTGATGCTGAGACCCATAAAGGGGAATAAATTGCAGGTAGGATGGTCAGGACCTGTAGAGGTGTTACGTCAGCACTGGAAAGCTGAGGAGACTCATACTGGGAAGTTTCCACATACAGCTGCCAAAGCACTGATTGAGAAACCAGAGATTGAAGGGATAGAACCAGATGATAAAAATCTCAATACATCTGAAATAAACCAAGTGTTTGAGATTGCACTTAAAAGAAACTTGCCTGTGAATCTGTGATTCGTGAGAGTGGTCCCCCACATGTGAAGAGCTTTGCGACTAAAGTACCTGTGGTCGAGTTTATGGGTGAGAGTGAAGGCAAGAGCAATAAGATCTCAAAGAAGGACGCAGCCATAGCTGTTCTGGAGGAGTGGAAGAAACTGCCTGCCCTTTCCCCAGTTGAGAAAGTGAAGCCATGAGTCGAAAAGAAAACAGGCTTCACACGGAAAAGGTGAGCTGAGGACATCCAGGGGACATCAGAATGCCAGGGGGCTTTCGATCGTCTGAAGAGAGCACGGACTTCAGGACCTGTTCTTGTTGCACTGGACTTAGACTGGGAGTTCAGAACGTGGGACTGGGAGCCATGCTGTGCCAAGCAGACGATTAGCAGGAAACTCCAACCTGGTGAGAGACATTTGTCTGCCATTGAGAGGGCATGCCTATCTACCTTATGGACACTGCAAAAACTGAAGCCCTACATTTCAGGAATGAAATTCGTCCTCTGCACCGACCGTTCCCCTTTGGTGTGGCTAAAAACCATGACATTCAATAGCAGCAAACTTGCAAGATGGGCGCTGATCCTGCAAGACTTTGACTTTGAGATCCGTAGCGTAAAAGGGAATCAGAATGTGGTTCCTGACCCCTTGTCTCGGAGCCGAAATGAATAAAGAGTTTGTAATATGCATAGTATTAAACATTTTGTTTGTGTAATGGTTATGGAATATGATTAAAGTGCAGTGTTTGCTTGGATGTTGATGAACTGAGAGGAGTATAGTGATGGTAAAAATAATGGTGAGTATCCTTATTAATGTAAAGGAAATATAATTTGTATTGATGTAAGTAATGCAAAGGGTTAATATGTCTGCTGATGTAAGAGTAATGATATATCCTTAGTGATGTAAATAATGTAAGAGATTGATATTTGTATCTTTCATAAACCTTCATTTGTTTATGAGGGCAAACCATTAGGTTTCCACTCTTAAAACAAACATATTAAGGGGGGAGGAATGTGGTGTTTGCCCAGGTCATGATTATTCATATGTTATTAGCATAGACCAATGGAGGTGCTGGAGGGATGGAGTCACAAAGCATAAGAGACTCAGCAGCAGGAGGAGGTTTAGATAGAGTTTTGAGATGGAGAATTAGAGAGTTGAAAGAGTTTTGGAGTTTGGGCAGGAGAATGGTGGTTGAGGGTGGATAAAGAAGAATGTTTGTTTAAGAGTTGACAACATTGCTTGTTCTGTCAACACATGTAGCAATAAACAATTTCTATTTGGTTCTCTTAAAATGACACATGGTCTGGACATCTATCATTCATAATGGGTATTGTTGATGAAATCAACTGGTGGCAGCTGAGGGGTACATAGCATTAGCGCCTAGTTTGGTGAAACAGGGGCTACGTGGAATCGTGACAAATTGGTGGCAGAGTGCTGGGATACGAAACAATCCAGTGAAAAGATAAGAACCCATGGCCTTCTTGATGCTGGTGGGCTCTAACTACCATTATATCTGACCACTGGTTATCCTAGCTGATGCTGGCATGAAGTGAGTCCAAATTATGATAACGTCTGGAAGGGCACAGGTTTTCCACCCCCTTTTAAAAGGCATATAAGCAGTGTTACCATGTAGCCAGGGTTGGCAGGATCAAAGCCCTGAAATGTCCTGAGTAGCAGGGATTATGACTTCATCTATACTCACCTGAGGCTTCCCTTTTCCTCTTAAATTCAGCTGTAATCCTCACAGTAGCTGAAAGACAAATGGTGTTTTGCAGAAAGAGTAGATTCCTGTAAGATATCATTGTAATGCAAGGTATTTGAAAGTGGTTTAGTGTTGAATGGGCCATTTAAAGCCACTGACATTACAAATGACCTGGTCCTCAGTTGTTGATATGCATCCATCCAATGGTCTATGTGTCTGGACTTTCATCATGGAGTACAGTGACTGCCACAACGATCACCTTCACTTCCAAATTTACCACTGCACTTGTACTGCCTGTTAAGTCATCTCTTACATGGTAAAATAATCCACCCTCAAAGGTGGGTTCACACCTATGTTTCTCTATGTGTCAGCTCTTCTACACAGAGACGGCACTTCCCTAAGGGGCCTTCTCTAAGGGGCAGATCACCCTTTTTATCACTATCAGATGTGCACCCTTTCCACCATTTGATCATACCCTGAGTCACATCCCTCCTATTAAGCACCACAATTGGAGATCCTGTGGTAAATTGTGCCCAGTGGTTGGAAGATGGACCTGTCAGTCCCTCAACTCCACTCCTGTTTCTTTCCACCTCCAGTGTTTTCATAAAAACAAAATCTAGAAAGACACTATTTCTGGACACTGGAAGTATTTGTGTTTTTGAAACATGAAACATTAATAAGGATTCATGTCGGCCCACCATGAATTCTAGTTACTTGGGTGGGAAGCCTGTTTTTCTCCTGGCAGGCACAAGAACCAGTCACAAGAAGCCCAGTTTCACTTGGCCGTTGAACTTCATTTAAATCTGAAATGTGCGCCTGGGATCCATTAATCTATTATATAATATTTATGGTCAGATGTCAGTTATGTAACTTGGGTTGGCCCAGATCTCTCGTAACATGCAGCTCAGCAATGGAATCAGCTGTGGAAGCAAACTGAAGTAAATTTAGAATTGTGCAAGCGAACTATTTGGACACAGTATATATGCGTTCCCATATGAGCAATCATCAAAGCATTCCTTATGACTTCAGTGTATTAAAAGGAAATACTTTCAAATGTTATTTTTCTTGTAATATCTATGACTCCAAGTGTTTTCCAGACAAAAATCTTAAAAGACAACATTGACAAAATAATAGCACTTGAATTTCTATGACATAGATAAGCCTAAGATGAGGAGCATAGTTTATCTATTTCTAATCACACTTCAGTTCACTGTTAGCAGATCCCTTTTTACTGGTCACCTTTTATTATATTCCCTTACCTCTCTAATGTGCCTCTGAGAGCTTTTAATAAGATTTAAGGGCCATTTTTATAATACAGAAAAGGACAGAAGTAAGAACAGAAGTAAAAAGAGAAAGAGAGCTGCTGCCTACTGTCCACAATCTGGTGGTATTTGATTTCATATCAAGAATCCTGGCTCTGTTTGAAATAGTTGAGATGGCAATTACCCAAAACAGATGGATCCCATCTGCTCAGCACTGGCGATAATAACCATTTCAAACTTTTTTAAAAGTTCAGATTTGCAGACAGATGGAAGTTGCAACATCTATGCCTCAGTTTCAAGGTCTAGATTGACTATTGCATTAACTTGAAGCTGAGGCTCCAATACTTTGGCCATCTCATGAGAAGAGAAGACTCCGTGGAAAAGACCTTGATGTTAGAAAAGTGTGAAGGCAAGAGGAGAAGGGGACGACAGAGGATGAGATGGTTGGACAATGTCATTGAAGCTACCAGAATGAATTTGACACAACTCTGGGAGGCAGTGGAAGATAGGAGGGCCCGGCGTGCTCTGGTCCATGGGGTCACGAAGAGTTGGACACGACTAAACGACTACGATGGCGTAGAGCAGGGGTGGGCAATTAATCTCTATAGGAGGGCCACATGAAAAATCTGAATTGTGTTCGGGGGCCGAACCAACTTTAGTTTAAAATAAAATGAAACAGTGATGTTATGATTATTTTTATTTTAAACTTGTTAATCTTCATAAATACTAAAGAGGTTTTTTGTGGTATGTTAAAGCAACTGATCAAATTTAGACAAAAAGCTATAAATGGTTTTGATGTTCAAAACTGTCCGCGGGCCGGACAGGAGTGGCTCATGGGCCATATGTGGCCCTCAGGCTGCACTTTGCCCAGGTATGCCGTAGAGTGACATCAGTGCTGTTGCCCTATCTATGTTAGTCTATCCTAGGTTGCCAGGGCTTAGCCTGCTCTGAGGTAGGTGTTATGTGAAGGAATTCCATGTGCTCTTACAGTACAGAAGCTGACTGGAATGTCAGATGATGGAACAGCATCCTCTACCACACCTAAGCTTATGAGACTAACAACAGGCTCGAACTGCTCCACCCTTCAATAGAAGGGAATACCTGAACAGCTTCAGAGGAACAGTCCAAGGGTGGGCTCTGATTGTTCCCAGCACCTGCGATTTGGTGTGCATGCCTCCACTCCAGGTAGAGCTAGCCTTATTTATATCAGAAGGGCCTTTGAAGATAGATGACACCCAGCAACAATGAGGAACTAAATGATTGCTGCTACCAGTAGGATCATATGAGTAGGCAGCAGGTAAATGTAGGATTGCTGCTTTAGAAAGGCCTCTCTTCCCCCACCACAAGTTTACACTTTATACTCTGAAATTATTTCTCATCAAAGAATAAAAGGAAGTTTTAAGGAAAAAATGTGTGCCTCAATGAAAAAAATCAATATTAACGTTTTGGACATTTTCACATTAAAAATTACACGTGAGCCTCCTTTTGGAAATTTCACCCGATAGTGAAGATGGACTGTTTCCCAGAGTAGATTTCTTTGATACTTTTAGCAATTCATTGGCTCCCAGTTAGCTCCTCTTTCCTGTTCTTTTCAGATTTCTAGTTTATCCCTTTAAACCCCTGAAAGTTCAGGGTGTGTATATTTCAGGGTCCTTCTTCTTCCACAAACCAGTTTTTCCTGAGATATCATTTGAGGAGGCCCTATTCCATGCTTTGCATCCATCAGAAGTGCAGCTGGTAGCAAAGCTCAGGAAATTTGGGGTTGGGTAGGGATTCCTTTCCCAGGATCTTCCAGCTAGCATGACCAATGAGTAGACAGGCTGGGGAGTTCTGGCATCATAATCTTTAAAAGATATTTTCCCAAGCTCTGTTGGTTAGACACACAGGACAAGAGGTCTTCTTGGCTTCAGTACTTGCCTTAGCTTGGGAAAGTCAAATCATTTTGGACCACAGTTCTGGCAGCCAGCAAGGCTAGTACTTTGGTAATTGTGGTAAAAACAACAACAATTTTTCTGAGTCTTGGCATTTTTCACTACTGTAGGATGCTCTCCTGTGTTAGGTTTATTGGGTGGAATCCTGTTGCTTAGCACTTTAAATTGCACTAGATCTGTGGAGATTTGGTGAATCAAATACTCTGAAATCTTTGATTGAAATGGGCCTACTCTCATGGCTTACTTTAGCATAATAAGCCACAGATAGAGTAGGCCCACTGATTCAATGGAATTTACAAAGGAGCTGACTCACCAAATCCCCACTGATTCAATAGGCCTGTACTAGGATAATTTATTTTGCTGAGCAGTAGGATTTCAGCCAATGTTCTGCATTCTAATCTGTTTTTCCTTAAATGGCATGCTTGTGTGAATAGGGAATGTAGAATAGGGAATAGATTTCTCACTGTGTGGCTCAGTTTAGGGCCAGCCAGATAAGATTGGCTAAAACCAATCTTAAATCAAAACCATATGCATTCTTCCTGGAAGTGCATTTAACAATATTACAACAAGATTGTTTTCAATTAGATCTGATGGTGTCAGAAGAAAATGTACCATCCATTCTTTAAAAATGATGTGATGGGATTATTAGGTGGTTAATATTCTTCTGACCAGCTAACAACCCTGGCCTTATTAAATTCTGTTAAAATTAATGTCTTACTTTGGGTGGCACTTTACATTTCCTAAACTAAGATAACACTATTGTGTCTCTAAATATAGTTATATGAGTTCTGGATGAGACTATAAGATTTCATCCAGAAACAGGAAACCTGTAACCTCCAGAATTTTTGGAATGCAACTGCCATCATGGGTCCTATGGGTCATCAAGTCCAACCTCTGTAAAGGAGGCACAGTGTTGGTAAATGTATTTAGTCAGCCTTCTGGTTGTTTTAAAAAGAAATGGTTATGTGAGAGGTCATTTTGTAAGAAAAAGAAACAAGCTTCATACACTGATGTAACTAATGATGCATGACGGGAATATGGCATGGTGTGGCATGTCAATACTATATGAACTTCGGATGGAAACCTCAGATGGGAGGTCAGTGCCCAGAAATGGACATTCTAAAAGCACTGTTCAGACCATTCCTCTAAAATAACTGATTGTTGCCTAGCTAGATATTTCAACAAAACTACAGTGACCTCTGTTTATTTTTTTTATATATATATTTATTTTCAGTCAGCTGGAAAAATAGAAGACAGAGGGCATTTGAGAGAGTTATTGAATACTATGCCTTATCTAGTTCATTTATATCTCATCTTTCTCTCAATATTGTGTCCCAGGATAGTTACTTGGTCACAGTCTTGTGCAACATGGTGAGAAGTAATGTATTTCCATTTAAATTATAGTAATAATGTCTAATGGTGATTATATTTGCATACATTCATTTAAATTAGCATATGCAGATTTAATGAAAAATGCTCTTCTTTCTTTATGAAGAATATCCTCCTTTTCAATACTCTTTGTCTTCTGTGTCACCTTTTTGGTGACATCTGTCCAACATTTTGGCAATGGAGCAGTAGCCACCCAAACTAGATCCCTTGTGTTAACAAAATCTTGTAAGGAGAGCTGAAAAGGGGAAACTAAGAACTGATTTTCTTTGAGGGGGGGATAAGCTATATTCTATCTGTACAGAATGCTCTCCTGCAGTTTTAGGTTATTAGATTATATAACAAATGTGTTTTACATTTCCACTGATGGTTACCTAGTAGCAGGGGTTTATTGGTCACTTGTGTTGGCATGACAATGTATGATGTCACATTGGGATCAATTCTCAATTCCAAGTCTTGGTAAAAGGAGAGATAATTAACAGTTAGCCTGGGGCTTTTACACTGTCAAGATGGTTCTACAGATGATGAAATATCCCCCCCAGACTGTCTTAACTATTTCCTTGGGCCAATGGGAGCCAGGCTGTGGCCCGAGAGCCACAGATGTCCCTCAGTTAATTTTTGTGCAAGTAAAGAAAGATTAGAAGAAGAAAAGAACAAAAAAAATTGAAGGAAAAGGTAGGGAGAGGGAAATAAAGGGGTGGGATAGCACAAAAAAGAGGTGTAAATGGGATAGCCAATGGAGAGGAAAGGAGGTAGCAGAGAGAAAGAGGAAGAAAAGTATGTGCAGAGAGAAAGGAGTAGTAAAGAGAAGGGCATGAACACGTTAGGGTTAGAGAGAAAGAAATACACTCATGAAAGGAGGTGGCAAAGGAGGAGAGAAATGAGGGATGGTGGAGAAAAAAAGCTGAGAGTCAGAGAAAGATGCTGGGAGATAGAAAAAGAAGGATGGCTGTGGGAAAAAGAGAGAGAAGGGTAGTATTTATAGTTTAAAATATTTTAATCCACCTTTCACCTTAAAAAGGACATAAAATAACAATTAAAAGAATATTTAAGTTAGTAACAACACTAAAAGGATAAATGAACACAACACCAAAGAGCATAAGCAGCAGCAAAACACCTTCAGTGCAGAAAGGTAGAGCAAAAAGGTACACAGCAACCATTCACTCAGGGAAAGCTTCCCTGAAAAGAAAAGTCTTTGCCTGCTTGTGGAAGAACAGTAAAGATGGGGCTCACCTGGCCTTCTGTGGGAGAGGGAGTTCCAGAGGTGGGATTCAGCCGGTTCACACTTGTTCTATAGAACTGGTTCCTAAATGTACTATTGGCTCATAGAACTGGTTGCTGGCCTGAGATGAATGAAGGAGGAGGGGCCACGTGACCAGTGATGAGCGGGGGGGGGAGGGGGGACTATGATTTTTTTTCAAGTTTAAGTTACCATATAAGACTGTTCCTCTGCCTAGAAACAGTTTTTTTAATCTCAGAGAATATCCAATGCATGAACCATTGACTGTCTTACTGATCCCGGCAAGCAAGGTATGCAATAGAAAAGTCATTCACACCACAAAGAGATCACACCTAAACCTCTTTGTTATTCTAAATAAGGCTTGGAGGCTCCAACCCTCATTTAGAATAACAAAAAACTCTTCCTCCCGCCCCAAAACTGCAGTTTCAGGAGACAAATGGCACACAGATGGCCTCTGTTAGAAGTTATCCAGGGCCAAGAAAGGAAAACACATCATAAACATATCCATAAAAGGGGAATCGAAACTCTTCTCTCAGGTGCATCTTGATGACAGCCAGTCTCTGTGGTCGGCATCTGGAGTGTTGAGACTGACTTTCAAGCTTTCATTTTTGAGATTACTTTCAAGTAAGTATGCTTCTTTGTGTTCATAGGATTTTTTAAAAATATAAGAGACATGTAAATTTGCATATGATGAAATACAGATATGTGAGTGCAGTGGATTTTCATTGAAGACAGTCCTTAAGGTAGAAAATAAAGCCTCCATCAAGAGAGGCAGTATATCTGCCTACCAGGTGTTGGAAAGCATTGATTTCATTTGATTTCTCACTCTCAATTGGTTTGATTTTATCTTTAACTCTAATCTAAACCTTTACATCATCTTTTAAGCTCAACCCCTATTTGGGGGATATAATACATAAAAGGCAAACTATGTCTGAGCATAAAGCCGGCTTTTTATTAAATATTTCCCTGCCTTAGCTGTTTGCCATGCAGTCTTGACTCTGGCAGGCAAAGACTTTCCAGGTAGGCTTTTAACATGTAAACTGCCCTGGAGAAATGACTTGCCCTTTTATCTTGTAAAATATATTTTCAGAATTATTTTAACAGGGTTCCCTTTAGGACCCTTTAGCATTTATTTATTTGTTATTGCGTTTTTATGCTGCCTTATAGTGGGATGTAAACATATATATATTTATAATTGTGTCACTGTTTGTGATATTAAATCGTTTGTGAGCCCACTGGAGTTCCTCTGCAGGGAGAAAGATGGGCTAAAAACTAAAAAAACAAACCCAGGAATTCTGGGAGTTGTAGTCCCCCCCAATTAAGGGCTTTTTTTTTTTTTGCAAAGACTTTCACGGCTGGGATCTGATGGTTGTTGTGGGTTTTTTGGGCTCTTTGGCCATGTTCTGAAAGTTGTTCTTCCTAACATTTTGCCACAGAGACTGGGGAAATGTTAGGAAGAACAACCTTCAGAACACAACCAAAGAGCCCGAAAAACCCACAACCACCAATTAAGGGAATAACCTTTCAACTTTTTGGAATTGGCAGGTAGATGCGGGGAATCCATACAAAACCTGTGGTTGCTGTTATTGTTATGTGTTGTCAAGTTCCCCCCTACTTAGGACGACCCTAGGAATGAGCAATCTCCAACATGGGCTGGCCTCAACAGCCCTGCCCATCTATTGCAAACTCAAGCTTGTGGTTTCCTTAGGGCATGGGTGGGCCAGAGAACTTTTATACCTTTCACCCTCCCAAATTTATTTACATTGACATAACCCCCCCCCCGTCTTGGCTCTTGCCATCTGCGGCTGACCCCCACCCCTCCTGCGCTCGCCCGGGACCTGTGGCCACCACCCGGGCAGCCAGTCTGGAACTGCCACACTGCTGGAAAAGCACATCCTTGCAGAGGGGAGGCGGGCGCCATAGGGCCGGCAGGTCCACTGGCCATGAGCTCAGGGGAGGCAGGGTGGGAAGGAGGCTTCCTTGCCAGCGCACCGGGCAGGTGGGCACAGGCAGGAAGGAGAGCCCCAGCCAAGGCTCCACCAGGCAAAGAATCCAGCTGGCCTGGTACGCCACCCTCTCCCCCCCACTTTGGAGGTGAGGAGGACAGGCGAGTGCCCTGTGCAGTTCCTCACCAGGGCTCGCTCTCCCCGCGATGGAATGCCCGCCTACACACAGCATAGTTGGAAATAAAATGCCTGGGGATAAAATGCCTGCCGTGACCATCCTCATTACCCCCAGGATTTTCATTTTTACCCCATTTGGGGTAATTTAGCCTTCCTCTTTCCCTGCTACCTTCCACCTTTCTCAGTACTATGGTCTTTTTCCATAGATTCCTGCCATCTCATGATGTGCCAGAAGTAGGACAGCCTCAGGTTTGTTTGTTTTTTTGCCTCCGGAGATAATTTAGGCTTAACTTACTCATCTTTTTTGGCAGTCCAGGGTATCTGCCATACGATCCAATCAGGCCGAGGGTGTCTGAAAAAGATGATCAGAATTTTGTTAATCGGGACAATCCTCTTTGAAGAGCCACGTGTCAGCAAGCTGTTTTAAGTTTCTGTTGTTGTTACATGCTATCAGCATCGCCCCTGGTTTAGGGTGACCCTATGAATGAACGACCTCTGAAATGCACTGTCCTCAACAGCCCTGCACAGCTGCTGCAAACTCAACCTTGTGGGTTCTCTGATGGTGTCAATCCATCTCACATTTGGTTTTCCTCTTCTCCTGTTGCCTCCAACTTTTCTACAGAACCTGGAATGGGGAGGGATTAAATGACTGTGGCGTTGTTCAGAGACCAGTTCACATCCCAGGGTGGCAGCCCTCTCTTGCTTGTGCTACAGAAAAAGCTTCATTATTACTATTACTGTTGCTTTGTGGTAAGACCTCTTTTTTTGGAAGGGGTCAGAGAATTTGAGAGTTATTCTCAAGTTCATCTTCGCTTTACATGTGTGTTACATGCCATTCAAGATGACCCCAATGGGCCTTTCAAGGCAAGTGAGATATTTGAGATATCTAAGGAGTGGTTTTACCGGTTCCACACTCTCAGTGAGTTTCCACGCCTGAATGGGAATTCGAATGGAGGACTCTGGAGTCCCAGTCTGTCCCTCTCTTAATCACACTACACTGGGTATCACTGAATATCTCTAAAACCTATAGGCTTTAGAGAAAGGTGCAAAAGCCTATAGGTGGAAAAGGTGCAGCAGAGAGCGACTCAAATGATGACTGAGCTGGGGCACCTCCCTGAGGAGGAAAGGCTACAGTGTGGGGGGCTCTTGAGTCTAGAGGAAAGGCGCCTGATGGGGTGACGTGATGGAGAGGTATCAAATTCTGCAGGGGATGGATATAGTGGATAGAGGGAAGCTCTTTTCCCTCTCAGGCAATACCAAAACCAGGGGGCCTCCACTCCAATGGAGTGTTGGGAGAGTGAGGATAGACAAAAGAAAATGTTTATTGACTTAGTGTGTGGTTAGTCTGTGGAACTCCTTGCCACCAGATGGGGTGATGGCATCTGGCCTAGATGCCTTGAAAAGGGGGTGTGACAGGTTCCTGGAGGAAAAGTCCATCGCAGGTGACAAGCCATGATGATGAGGATGTACAATCTCCAGGAAGGAAGTGTGACAAACCCAGACCTACTGGGATATGCCACACGTTAACTATGCTGCCACCAACCATTCCCTGTAAGAAGTCACACAGACCAGGGATGGATTTTTAACAAATAAAAAAATAAGGTTTATTTAAATACAACACTCAGGGAAAATAAAATGATCAGGTGAATAAGATTTAGTAACGTGGCTTAGTTTCACTCATACATACACACAGTTTGGTTCACACAGAACCCTTAACTTGAAGCACAGACCCTGAACCTATCAGTTCTGGCTAACCAACAGACACCTGAACCTATCAGGTTGGTACTCTGACACACAGTAGTACCCTGTCTGACACACAGACTCCCACACCAGCTTCTTCTTCCCAGCTGCTGCTTCGTCACATCCCGGCGTCTGCTAAACTTCACCACACAGGCTTCACATATATATATAGTACAGCCCCTCCTCCTGATGTCCCGCCTTCCACTCCCCATAGGATGGAACTTTCCCTCCAAACCCATGACAGACAGGTAACATCAGTGCTGTATGTAACACCTCCCCTCTTTATAAGTTGTTTTGTAGGGTGAAAGCTAAGGTGCTTTTTCCCAAAAAACAACCTGGATAAAACACACAACAACAGTTATACATACCATATCATACTTACTTATACTTACATTCTAAGTTAACCATAGCAATTAGGCATTTAAACATTTACCATATACATTACATCAATTTACCTTTATTCATACAAACCAAGTTCAAAAAACAGGTACATTTAACTTTTTGTCATCAATATATATACATAGTCCATGTTTCTTTCGCCGTCTTCATTCTTCAGGTCTTCTTGACAAGGCGTCAGCAACACAGTTCACTGACCCTCTGACCACCTTCACTTCAAAGTCATAGTCCTGCAGATTTAAAGCCCACCTCATAAGTTTGCTATTGTGGGTTTTCATTGTCTTTAACCATTGCAGTGGTGAATGGTCAGTGCACAGAACAAAATGTCTTCCCCAGATGTAAGGCTTGGCCTTCTGGATCGCGTAGACTATGGCCAAACACTCCTTCTCCACGGTTGCCAAATGTCTCTCACCTTTTTGGAGTTTCCTACTCAGGTAGGACACTGGATGCTGGTCACCATTCTCATCCTCCTGGCACAGAACTGCTCCTACCCCGCTGTTAGACGCATCGGTGTAGATGATGAACTCCCGGTCGAAGTCTGGAGCACGCAGCACTGGATAGTTGATTAACGCCTCCTTCAACCTCTGGAACGCCTCCTCACAGTCGCTGGTCCACGGGATGCGGTCATCAGCCTTCTTCCTCGTCAGATCGGTCAGCGGAGCCGCAATCTCGCTAAACCTCGGGATGAACTTTCTGTAGTAGCCCACCAACCCAAGAAATGATTTGACTTTTTTCTTGGTGTTGGGTCTGGGCCAATCACGAACAGCTTCTATTTTGGCCTCCAGGGGTTTTATCATTCCTCCCCCTACCATGTGACCCAAGTATTTTATTTCTGGGCTACCCAGCTGACACTTGCTGGCCTTTACTGTTAGCCCTGCTGCACTTAACCTCTGCAGCACTAACTCCAGGTGTATCAGGTGATCTTCCCAGGTATTACTGAAGATCCCTATGTCGTCAATGTAGGCCACTGTAAAGTCACTGAGCCCTGCCAAGGTCTGGTCCATCAGCCTTTGGAATGTGGCTGGTGCATTTCTGAGACCAAAGCTCAGGACTCGAAACTCATAGAGACCAAAAGGGCTGCAAAAGGCAGTTTTTTCTTGATCCCTGGGATCAATTCTTAATTGCCAATATCCCTTTACCAGGTCCAATGATGAGATGAACCGACAACCCCCTATGGTTTCAATCAGGTTGTCTAGCCTGGGCATTGGGTAGGCATCAGGAGTGGTTACACGGTTTAATTTCCTGTAATCGACACAAAACCTAATGCTCCCATCAGGCTTGTCCACAAGGACTATCGGAGAGGACCAAGGACTAGAAGAGGGGACGATTATGTTCTCCCTAAGCATCTCGTCCAGCTCCTTCCGCACCTTGTCCCTATAGGGTCCCGTTACTCGGTATGGGGATACTGCCTGCGGGGGTGCATCCCCTGTGTGGATCCGATGCATCACTCCCTTCACTATCCCCGGCTTGTTGGAAAACACCTGTTGATATTTACTAAGCAGCATTTTTAGTTCTTGCTGCTGGTCTTGGGTGAGTGCAGGACTGATCTTTACCTCCTCTGGGTTGTATTTTACTTCCCCTCTACCCTCCCAGAAAGGTAGTTCAGCTTCCTCACTCTCAGCTGCTTTTATCGCAAATAAAACCCTCTGTTCCCCTCTGTAGTAGGGTTTTAGGGCATTGACATGAACCACCCTCCTTGCTTGGTTCTCCTCCTGCTCTATAAGGTAGTTCAGGTCTGACATCTTGGAAATGACCCTATATGGTCCTGCCCATTTGAGCTGCAGTTTGTTCTCCCTGCAGGGCCTAAGCCAAAGCACTTCCTCCCCTGGGTCAAAGTGCCTCTCTCTAGCTTTGTGGTCATACCATGTTTTCTGTCTGACCTTCTGAGCTTGCAGGTTTTCTGCTGCCAGTTCTAGATTTCTCTTTAGGTCATTCATCAAGGTGTCTATGTATGTCACAACGTCTTGTGGGTCATCCTGGGTGATCTGCTCCCAATTTTGTTTGATCAAATCAAGGGGCCCTTTCACCCTTCTCCCAAATAAAAGTTCAAATGGACTGAACCCGGTGCTGGCTTGTGGCACTGATCGATAAGCAAACAAAAGGGATTGCAGCTTCTGGTCCCAATTGTTTGGATTCTCTGCCAAGTAAGCCCTAATCATGCGCATTAGAGTCCCATTGAACTTCTCAGTTAACCCATTACTTTCAGGATGATAGGCAGTGGTTTCCTTGTGCTTAATTCCACAGATTTGCCATAAGCGTTTCATGAGCTTTGATGTGAACGATGCGCCCAAATCTGTGATTATTTCTGAGGCAAATCCCATCCTGGACATATACCCCACCAAGGCATCTGCCACTGTGTTAGTTTCAATATTAGTCAAGGGTATGGCTTCAGGGTACCTCGTGGCATGGTCCACAATGGTGAGAATGAACCTGTTCCCCCTCTTTGTGGCCTTGGGCAAAGGTCCCACAATATCCACCCCTATGCATTTGAACGGAGTGTCAATCACAGGCAAAGGGCACAACTTTGCTTTGGTCCTGTCGCGGCTATTCCCCTGCCTTTGACACACATCACATTGTTTACAGAACTCCCTGATCTGCTTCCCTATGTCAGGCCAGTAGAAATTCTGTGTGATTCTCTGCTGTGTTTTGTTCACCCCTAAGTGTGCAGCAAACATGTCAGAGTGCCCCCTTTGTAAGATCATGGGGCGATACTTTTCAGGTACCACCAGCTGACTTCTGATCCCATCTCCCCCTTTTGAGATATTCCTCAGGGTCTCTCTATATAAAATCCCCTTTTTCTCCAGAAATCTCACTGGGGTTTCAGGTGTTAGCTGGGCGTCAGTCACCTGTTCAAAACACTTTTGGAGAGTGGCGTCTGCCTTTTGCTCTTATCCAAATCTGCTGTCTGTGGTTAAGGTTTCCACCACAGCTTCTGAACTCCCCTCTGCTTCCGTCTCGGGCTCATCATTACCCCCCTGAACTGTCCCCGTGGTGGCTTGTGAGCGTGTAATCACTAGCACCCGTTTCACATGTTCAGCCAGGTCATTTCCCACGAGCACGGCTGCTGGCAGAGTCGATGAAATCGCTAGCCGCCAAACTCCCCTCCAGCCTTGAAAGTTGACAGGTACCTCCGTGACTGGTAGTGAGATAACCTGCCCCTCAATCCCTGCCACCTTCATGCTCTCATTTGGGATTACATACTCCCTAGGAATAATATCTGGATGGCACAGGGTCACCTGGGAACAAGTGTCCCGCAGCCCCCGATACTGATGGCCAAGTATTCCTACGTCCACCCCTGCTGTCTCAAACAACTGGGAATCTGTTCTCACCAACAGGCAGCGCCTGACCTCTACAAGAGGACCATTTTCCTCAGCCTGATCAGCAGATGTAGCTGTTTCAGATTGAGTAGCCATGGCAACAGGCTCCCTCAGTGACAATGAGCCTTGCTCTTTCTGGACACAGAACACAGCTTTTGGCTTGGTTCCACTCGAATCCTGAGGCACCATTCCTTTTAGCTGCCTTAATTTCTCACACTCTGAGATTAGATGGCCCTTTCCCTGACAGAAATAACATTTTCTGGTGTATTTTGATTCTCTCTCATCTTGTTTTGGTTTTCCCTCCAAAATCTGAGGTCTTGGTTTCATGTCTGAGGGCTTCCCTTCACCATGGGCCCCTCCCCCTTGCTGGCTTTTCCCTGGTCCCTGAGAGTACTTGCTGTAGGTTTCTTTGGGTTTACCTACAGATTTCCCCTCACCCAAGGGCTTTCTTATTTGGGAAATAAAATCTGCAATCTCGGCGGCTTCTGCCACAGATTTCGGTTTCCTTTCCCTCACCTGGAATTTCAGTTCCCCATGCAGGACTGAATAGAATTGTTCCAGCGCTATCAAGTCTTTAAGCTGCTGGTAGGTCTCTGTCCCCTCCTGAGATAGCCATTTCTCAAGCAGCCTCACCAATTGGGCCCCCACTTGGGTAAAAGTCTGCTCTGGTTTCTTTGTGAGGGACCTGAATCTTTGCCTCAGCTGTTCCGCATTTATCCCATGTCTTGCAAACACCAGTTTTTTAAACTCTGCAAAATCTTTCATCAGTTCCTCAGGCATCTCGGCATAGACCTCAGCCAGGCTACCACTGATTAAAGATCGCATGATGGTCATCTTCTCAGTTTCCCTCACTGAGAAGTCCACAAACGCTCTTTCCACTAGGGAAAAGAACACCTCAGGACAATCTCCCTTGTGGTACACAGGGAATTTCTTCAGGTCAGCTTTAGACAGTTGGCCTCCCTCAGAATCCCTATTGTTATTATTGTTCTGTTTCATCAGTTCCAATTTTTTAATTCAAACGCCATTTTCTCTCTCTGCAATTCCAATTCAAATTGCCTTCTTTCTCTCTCTAATCTTTCCTCCATTTCCCTCACCCTCAGTTCATGCTGTTGGGCTAGGAGCAATTTTCTGAGTTCTGGGTTCTGCTCTCCTGTGCTGTCGCCCTGCACTGAGCCAAATTCATCCTCAGAACCTTGGTCAACCTGGGGGTCTTTCACTTCACCCATTTCTGCCATCTGGCTTCGAGTCAAGGGCATAATCCCCCCTCAGAACAGGCTGCTCTAAAAAGTCAAGCCTCAAAATAAAACAACCACTTTTTTTTTCTTTCTTTTGCCTCAGAACCAGCTTTCCCTCTAGATTGCTGCTGTCCTTCAGCACTACTTGCAACTGTAGCGAGTTAAAGTCTACCCCCCTCTGCTGGGCCTCTCAGCAGGCAGGCTAGATCACTGCTATTTCACAGTTTTGCCTCAGCTTTTTTTCCCGCCAAAACCAGGCTGCCTCAGAGCACCCTAATCTAGTCTCCCCAGTTGGCACGTTCTTCCACTAGCGCACCTCCCCCTGAGGTACACCTAGAAGATTACCTACGCGCCTCAGATTGTCCCTGACTAGACCCCCCTTGCTCTGGGCACACTTGCCAAGGCTTTGCTGGACCGCTGGACAACTGGACCAGTCGTATCCCACACGCTGGACACCAATCAATGTGACAAACCCAGACCTACTGGGATATGCCACACGTTAACTATGCTGCCACCAACCATTCCCTGTAAGAAGTCACACAGACCAGGGATGGATTTTTAACAAATAAAAGAATAAGGTTTATTTAAATACAACACTCAGGGAAAATAAAATGATCAGGTGAATAACATTTAGTAACGTGGCTTAGTTTCACTCATACATACACACAGTTTGGTTCACACAGAACCCTTAACTTGAAGCACAGACCCTGAACCTATCAGTTCTGGCTAACCAACAGACACCTGAACCTATCAGGTTGGTACTCTGACACACAGTAGTACCCTGTCTGACACACAGACTCCCACACCAGCTTCTTCTTCCCAGCTGCTGCTTCGTCACATCCCGGCGTCTGCTAAACTTCACCACACAGGCTTCACATATATATATAGTACAGCCCCTCCTCCTGATGTCCCGCCTTCCACTCCCCATAGGATGGAACTTTCCCTCCAAACCCATGACAGACAGGTAACATCAGTGCTGTATGTAACAGGAAGGTCCCTCCAAATTGCAGATGCAGGGGAGGGGGATCAGGAGACAGGTGTCTAGTTGTCTCTTTGCTCCCAGAGGCATCTGGTGGGGCCACTGAGAGATCCAGGACGCTGGACTGAGATGGGCTCTTGGCCTAATCCAGCAGGGCTCCTCTTGGGTTATTATGCAGTTTTACTATTTCCCCATGTTTGCAGAGATGGGAAGAAAAATGTGTCTAATTTTCTATATTTCAGACACAGACTGGGTTTTAGCAAATTAAAGTTTTGTGTAGCACAACAGCAGTTTAAGGAAACTCTTATCAGGAGCATAATTCTCTTGAATAATTGAAATATAACATCTATGTACAGCAGAGGTGAGCAACGTCTGTTGCCCCTGGGCTCAATTTTTGCTGCACAGGGCTAGTTGGAAAGTCCACCTCCTCCTTCCCAAAGTGGCTAGAATTCTTGTTCTGGTTTTCAAAAAGAGTTATTTTGCGTGTGTGCGTGTGCATGATTGCATGTGTTTTTGCCCATGTATATGCTCAGTAATGCCAAAGGACCCTGTAGATATTTTGTAAGGTAAATGCCTACACCTGGAAGAGCAGTTGTTCACATTCTTTTCATCAGGAACCTTGTAAAGTTTTAAATTTCTGATCAAATACCTTTGTGTGATGCAGTAGAAGTACAGAGATCCACAGAGCAGATGTGACAGGGTTCGTCACTAGGGTATGACAGTTCCTTGATTTTTGACAGGGGGTGGAAATGGAGGGGTCGAGTTCTTTGGAATAGAAATTTGATTAACAGCATTAACGGATTTGTCAACAACTTCTGCAGGGCCAACATGGCCAACGTCTGTTGGTAACTCTGTCCATATAAGGGACAAACTGTCACGGGAATCTTCCTTGCTCAGCAGGGAGATGGTCCAAACCTCTCTTGATCGGGCGAGTATTTTAAAGATTCGAGGTTCTCCTTCCTCTTCCTTCTCTTCTTCCCACACAACTACCTTCCTTGTTTCCCCAGACCAGGGAATAGAGATTAAACCTGCACTGCATGGGGTTACACTCTCCCTTAAAACTAAGGCTTGTATTTTAGGACTCTTCCCTGAGGATTTGTGTGGGGCTGAAGGAGAAAAAGGGCAGAGGAGGACAGAGGAGATGAAAATGGAAGGTGGAAATTTGGGGAAGACAGTGGAGGGGGGGAGAGTCTTATGTTTTCGGTGAAACTGTGGCATGAAGGGAAAGCGGGAACTGAGAAAAGGAAGCAGCCGCCAGGGCTCTGAGGGAAGCCGTCATCACCACCAGCGCCGCCACCAACACCAACATCCCTCAAAGTGACTGGCGAGGAGAAGCAGTGGGCGCCGGGTGGAGGGGAAAGATGGAGGAGGAGGAGACCTCAGAGGAGTCAGTAACTGAAGGACCGATTGAGGTGGTGGGGTTGAGGTGGAGTGGCGACAGACTGAAAAGAGACCATACCTTCCAAGCCAGAAGGAACCGGGGGGGGGGAGAATAACTCCACAACAGGTGCACAAAGGTGGCCTCCAGGTAACAACAAATAGGGCCATCTGTCATTTCAGGAGCAGGAAAGGGGAGGGAAGCAATTTTTACTGGTGAGCTCTAGGGCGAAATAGGAGGTAAAGGGAAGGAGAGATTGTCAGTTCTCTGTCAAACTTGGTCATAAGCACCCACTGTGAGGTGTGTGTTTGCTTGTGTGTATGTTTTTGGCACATGCCCACTGTGGCGATCCCCCTTGTGGTCCCTTATTTCCCTAGGCTCCACAAAGGTAAACTCGCCCTTTTTTGCTGCCACCAGGTACAGTGGGGTCTCTACTTAAGAACATCCCTACTTAAGAACAATCCAACTTAAGAACAGCTCCATTTGCTAAATTTTGCTTCTACTTGAGAACAGAAATCCAAGATAAGAACAGGAAAAAAAAACTTTCCTGCTCTTTTTTTTAACCTTAGGTCATCTTAGGTTAAAAAAAAATTCTCCCCCTAGTGGTAGAGTACGTATTAACCAGCTTTGCATTAGTTCCTATGGGAACTAATGCTTCAATGTACGATCGCACCTCTACATAACAAAAAAACAGCCAGAACGGATTAATTGGTTTTCAGTCCATTCCTATGGGAAATTTTGCTTCAACTTAAGAATGTTTCAACTTAAGAACACCATTCCAAAACGGATTAAGTTCTTAAGTAGAGGTTCCACTGTAGTTTCTATGGACGGAAAAGAGCAGATACGGATTAAATGGTTTTCAATGCATTCCTATGGGAAATGCAGATTCAACATAAGAACTTTTCAACTTGAGAACCACCTTCCAATACGGATTAAGTTCTTAAGTAGAGACCCCACTGTATTATCTTAATACCACTACAATTCCCCCCCCACACACACACACAGGAGCTGCTCATAGAACTTAGGAATCAGGGGTTTTCAATTAAATATTCTTTTATTATTGAACAAAGTATAAGAAGAATCAAATATAACTGTTTCATGTGTTCATGTATAATAAATCAGGTGTTCAATCACTTGTATTCAATACTATTGTAGGTTTTCAACCAATATTCTTCGTGTTATGCTTATGGGTTCATTTCTGCTTGTTCAATATGTTTTTCTTTCAATTTCCTTTCTTAACCCCTTTTTTTCTACTCCTAAACCCTAGCACTCTCTCCACATCTTCTTGTCCCTACTTCTCTCTATCCCTATCTCATTCCAACTGTCCTTAACTGTCTCTTCTAACTCTCTGTCATTCTGACTCCGCCCCTCCTGCTCTGTCCTCTGATTGACATGCAGGAATGACGTCATCTTTTGGGTTCCGCTACATACCTCCCCCCTTAGCAAGTTTCTTCCATGGAGTAAACCTATAGTGGTTTTCTCCATGAACAACAAAGAAGCAGTTTAATATTTCCTCCAATTTATAACAATAACATTACACATTTTTACTTTACATTAATACTTACTCTATATATTTAACTTCACTCAATTAACCTGTGCAATCAACACTTTCAATTCCTTTGTTATTACACTTTCCCATTGCTTACCAATTTTTTTCATTTACAGTACTTCTATCAATTAACATTTTCAATCAACACTTTCAATTTCTTTGTCAATACGCTTTTCCATTGCTTACTATTCTTTCATTTTCAAAAAAACAATTACTTTTGCAATTACTTATTTTTATTTATACATAACTGGAAGTTTATCACATTCTACTTTTATTTTCATTAGTCTATTTGTTCTTCATTAGGTCTTCGTGCCCAACCTTCAGCAGCTATCTTTTGAGTCTTTCTTTTCTTGCAGAATTTAAAGTCCAAACCTTGCAAGTTTCTCTTCCAGTTTGCAAGCTTGTCCTTGTAGGCTTTCCCAGTTCATAATTCAGTTAAAGGTAAAGAGTCTGTGCATAGTCCAAATTGTCCTTTTCCCTTGCACGGCTTAATCTCCTGTAATAACCACCCCCTTTTGTTACACTTACGTACCATCGATGTACAGTGTCTCTCACCTGTCTGCAGCTTTCCACTCCGGAACGCAGCTGGCTGATGATCTTCCTTGTCGTCCGTCTGGCTCAGCACGGCTCTGGGTTCGAATCTGGACACCTCAGCATGGAACTCCTTCTGGTACTCTAAGTCTCTCGCGATCAGACCTTTCTTGTCATCTGCTCGGCTCTGCTCGGCTCTGGGTTTGAATCTGGACACCTCAGCATGGAACTCCTTCTGGGACTCTACGCCTCTCACGATCCGATCGGCCATCACCGCCTTCCCAACGACATCCTCGCAGTTGCTCATCTCCTGGATATTTTCAGCTTTCTTTTTGTATACAGTATTAGGTTAGCTGTAGGGCTAGCTATTTCTCTAATCTCTGGTGAACACTTTGGAGTTGCACCTGTAGTATCAATTAGGTGCACTGTTCCCTGTGCTACCCCTGGTTGGTTTGAGACGACTTGCTTCTGTCTTATCAGCAAGGCTCTTGCTTCTTTTTGTTTCTCTAGGGAAAGTAAGGGACTGATTTGGGCCTCTTCCTTCCTATCACCTAGGACCATTTCCCTTCTATAATCTGTTTCTATCATGTTTGTTTGAACCACTTCCTGCCCTGGTTCTCCCTTCTCTTGGATTATGTAGTTTCTTTGTTTCATTTTGGGGTTTATTTTGTGTGGATCTGCCTCATCTAATTGTAACTTGCTCTCTTTGGAGGTTTCTAGCTCCAGATCCTCATCTTCAGGGTTAAATGTTACCCCTTTGGCTTTTCTGTCAGCCTCTAGCTCTTGTTTCTGTTGCTGGCCCTGCAAACTTTCTGCTGCACTTTATAGGGGTCTCTGCAAAGTGTTCCCTAGGTTATCTATACTTTGACTTGCTGTTGTAGGACCTTGCGTCTCCTCTATTTTTGAATTTGGTGTTTCCTGTCTTCCTTTTGATCTTGTATACACTAAATTAACTTGTTTCAATTCATCCTCACTTTTTCCAAGTCCTGACACCTCTGTGTTCCTGTTTCAATTGATTAAAAATATTATTAATGTCTTCCATGTAATTATTATAATCATCCCTACTCTTGTCCTCTCTATTGGCTTTATCTTCCCTATTTCTCTTCCTTTGACATATATCACAACTCTGACAAAATTCTTTTATCTCTTTCTCCATTTTTGGCCAGTAATACTTCTGAGATATCCTCTGCTTAGTCTCTGTAATACCTAAATGTCCAGATAAGGTGTCTGTGTGTCCTTTTTCTATTATATTCTTTCTGTATTTGGAAGGAACCACTAGTAATTTATGAAGGCTCTCTCCTCTTTTCCTTGGATTTATTAAGATCTTTCTATATATAAGGCCTTTTTCCTCAAAATACCTCTCAGGGTTCTCAGGTGATACTGGCTCTTTACTAACCATTTTAACGCACTGTTCTAACATTGGATCTTCTTCTTGGTACTTTTTAAATGTACCTTCATTTGGATTTGTCATTGTTACCAAATCAGCTATTTCATCATTCTCTCCTATTATTTAATTAGGGCACTCAAATTTTTCCTCAGATATTTCCTTGTTTTCTTTCTGGGTGTGAGAATTCACTAAAGCACTCTTGACATGCTCAGAGAGGTCTATACCTATCAGGCATGACGTTGGCAGTTCACTAGCAATTCCTATCCTCCACCAACCAGTCCACCTTTGATATTTTATTGGTATTTTTGCCACTGGTAGTTTATCTCTGTCCCTATTCCTTTGACTTTTATGCTTTCTCCTTTCACTATAAACTTTGAAGGGATTATTTCTGGATGGCATAATGTCACTTGAGAGCATGAGCCTTTTAGAGCTTCATATTTAGTTTCATTTATATAAATAGTATCCCCAGAATATTTCATAAGTTCCTGATTATTTCCAACCAAGTAACAGTGGAGAATTTGAGCTACTGGGAGTTGTTCTTGTTGCTCTGGGTTTTCTGCTCTGCCACTAACTGTGGTTGCCATGGCACCTGCTTCAACTGCCCCTGTAGGCGCCTCTTTCTGCTGTAGACAATATACTTTCTTTGGCACATTTACATTCCCTTTTTGTTGGCCAAAATCTCTGTTTTTAACACATTGTGTTTTAAAGTGGCCTTGTTCTCCACAAGCAAAACATCTAACAGCTTTATGTTCAAATATCTCAATTCCCCAGGTAACACTGAGAAGAATTGTTCAAGACCCAGGACATTTTTCATATCCTCTAGGGTCTCAACCCCTGCTTATTCAAGCCATTTTTCTAAATACCTCTGCATATTGGCCCCTAATTGAGAATAGGTTTCATCAGGCTTTTTGGTCAATGCCCTAAATTTCCACCTCAAATGTTCTGCATTGATCCCAAACCTAGCAAAAACCAGCTTTTCAAAAGCTTCGTATTCTCTCACTTTTTCCTGAGGCATACTGGCATATATTTTGGCGAGTTTGCCACTAATTTGGGTCCTTAAAAGGATCATTTTATCAGATTCTGGGATTTTATAGTCCCAGCAGGCTCTCTCAAATAGAATCAGAAATGCCTCTGGATTATCCCCCTTTCTGAATTGTGGGAATTTCATGAGGTCTACTTTTAAAATCTCTTCACTGGCTGAATTGTTATTATTCTGATTTAGGGCTGTTATTTCTAGTTGTTTCATTCGTAATTCATGTTCCATCTCCTTTTCCTTCATGGCCATTTGTCTGGCTTCTGCCTCTGCCCTCATCTTTTCTTGCTCCATGGCTAATTGTTTGGCTTCAGCCCTTTCTCTGGTCTCTGCCTCTGCCCTCATCTTTTCTTGCTCCATGGCTAATTGTCTTAATTGAAATTCTCTTTCCCATTTCCACCTTTGAAACTCTTGGGAGGTTAGAGTAGCTTCTCCTTCTCCTCCTCCCTTTGAGGCATCCTCCTCCTCCTGAGTAGCATCCTCCTGCTCAGCTACCTCAAGAGTACTTTCCTCTTCGTGAGGTAACCCTTGTCCTTCAGGTACCTCCATTGTTAACTTTTTTCCTCTCTTAGGAGGCATGGCTTATCTGTGTTCTCAGTTTCAAAACACAAGCCTTGTTTTAAAAGGGACCTATTTTTTTCTTTTTGTTAGAGAGAGATCCACTTAGTAGCTTTGACAGCCTAGTCTGGGCTTGCTTTGCTACTTTGTTATTCCAGGCACCCTGCCTGAGCTCCTTGTGGGATACACTGTTTCTTTTTGCTTCCAGCCACACACTTATTACTGTTTATTTTTTTTCAAGCTCCTCTGCTTGTTTCTGTTTCCCTCAGATTTGTGTTTTGACCCTGGCTTCCGCTTCTTGTCCTCTCAGCACTCTCCTCTCAGAGCCCAGGACCCCAAAGCTAGCCCCCCTGGTCTTTCACAATCTTGAGGTAAACCTTAAACTGTTGAATTTTCCTCAGAGCTTCCCGTTTCTGTAGTCTTTCTCTGGTCTGCACTCAGGAGTCCCTTTTAAGCTTTTCACCAAGCTACTTCCAAGGTCCCACTCCTGCCCTGACAGCACCAGACTACTAGGTTCCCTAAGCTCAGAAAATTCAAGTTTTTCTTTGGTTTACTGAAATCTTTTGGCTCACTGGATTATCTTTCGAATCCCACTTTCGCTGCCACCACTTGTGGCGATCCCCCTTGTGGTCCCTTATTTCCCTAGGCTCCACAAAGGTAAACTCACCCTTTTCTGCTGCCACCAGGTATTATCTTAATACCACTACAATTCCCAGATACGCACAGGAGCTGCTCATAGAACTTAGGAATCAGGGGTTTTCAATTAAATATTCTTTTATTATTGAACAAAATATAAGAAGAATCAAATATAACTGTTTCATGTGTTCATGTATAATAAATCAGGTGTTCAATCACTTGTATTCAATACTATTGTAGGTTTTTAACCAATATTCTTCATGTTATGCTTATGGGTTCATTCTTGCTTGTTCAATATGCTTTTCTTTCAATTTCCTTTCTTAACCCCTTTTTATCTACTCCTAAACCCTAGCACTCTCTCCACATCTTCTTGTCCCTACTTCTCTCTATCCCTATCTCATTCCAACTGTCCTTAACTGTCTCTTCCAACTCTGTCATTCTGACTCCGCCCCTCCTGCTCTGTCCTCTGATTGACATGCAGGAATGACGTCATCTTTTGGGTTCCGCTACACCCACGGTGAGGGTAACAGCAGTGGTATGCCCAAACAGATACACTTATCCAGATGTCTTAATCATGTGAGCAGTAGTTGTGATAATAGGCAGTAGGGAGACCACTGTGGAAGAAACCTTCATCAGATCCCACTGTCCTGGGCAATTCTCTATCTATCTATCTATCTATCTATCTATCTATCTATCTATCTATCTATCTATCTATCTATCTATCTATCTATCTATCTATCTATCTATCTATCTATCTATCTATCTATCTATCTATCTATCTATCTATCTATCTATCTATCTATCTATCTATCTATCTATCTGTCTGTCTGTCTGTCTGTCTGTCTGTCTGTCTGTCTGTCTGTCTGTCTGTCTGTCTGTCTGTCTGTCTGTCTGTCTGTCTGTCTGTCTGTCTGTCTGTCTGTCTGTCTGTCTGTCTGTCTGTCTGTCATTAGGACATAGAACCTGTTGTTAATTTATTTGAATCCCACCACTGGGGAGCTCCAGAGTCTAGGAGAAGCAACACAGAGGAGCCCCTGTCCCCACCAAACACATGTGTAGGTAGTGTGACCGAGAGGAAGGCTTCTCCTGATGAGCAGCAGAGAGAGAAGATAGGGAGACAGTATCGGCAGAAGGAAAGCGGCAAAGAGGAAGAGTAGGAAGAGGGTTGGGCAAAAAGTGAGAAGAAAGCAGAGATTGTGAGGAAAGGGGGGTAGTGAGAAGTAGAGAAGAAATTCATATAGAGAGAGGGAAAAAAGGGATCAGAGAGAGAGCGAGAGAGAAAGGGGATGGCAATGAGGAAGGGTTGAACAGCCCTCAATAGAATAATTCAGTGGCAGGAAGGAAAATATGCAACATGTTGAAGACTATGACAAAACAAGAGGAAGCAGTGCTAAAGGCTAAAGCTTTAGGCAAACAAAAAGTAAAGCAGGATATGTTGTAAAAAAGTGACAACCCAAATTAAATTGTTCTGCACAGAAAGATGGATAGAGACAAGCTACCTCTCAAATGTTAAAGTGTTAAGCCAAACCTACAAGTGAATTGGAAGAAAACTTTAAGATATTCAAGACAATATGTTTCCAGATTGATTTAGGAGTCATAATTCACATGACCAGTGACATTTCATTTTTTTTAGAGAGTTACATTTATACGCAAAAATATTGTTTGCTGCTCTCGGAGTAGGTCTTTGAGAGCCTGCAACTTGCGTATGTGAGCATCAGCAGCAGGAACTATGGTTGACGGCAGGACAGCCAGGGAAAAACGAGGGTGGTATCCATAATTGGCTGCAAATGGGGTCTGTTTTGTGGATGAGTGTATGGCATTATTGTAAGCAAATTCAGCCAGGGGTAGCAGGGTAGCCCAGTCATCTTGCTGATAGCAGGTATAGCAACAGAGATATTGCTCAAGAGTGGTCTTAGTATGCTCAGTCTGTCCATCTGTTTGGGGATGATACGCCATCGACAAGTGCACTTGGGTGCCCAAACTGGTGTGTAAGGCTTGCCAGAAGTGGGAGGTGAATTGGGAACCACGATATGAAATTAAGTGTGTCGGGAGCACATGCAGACGGAAAACATGGCGAAGGTAGAGCTGGACTGTTTCAGGAGCTGTGGGAGGTTTAGAACACAGGACAAAATGAGCCATCTTGGTGAACAGGTCCACTATTACCGGAACACAGGTATACCCTTGTGATCATGGGGGATCCGTGATGAAGTCTAGTGATGCTGTGTCCCAAAGACCGGCTGGTACGGGTAATGGTTGTAGCAACCCTGGAGGTTTGGCTGGTATATCCTTGGCTCGACGACAAATCTCCCAGGAATTGACATAACGGGCGATGTCAGTTCGAACCCAGGGCCACAAAAATTCCCGTGTAAGTGCAGAGTTTTGTCCTGACCAAAGTGTCCTGCAGGAGGGGAATCATGGGTCAGATAGAGCACGTTGGTTCGGAGCGGCCCTGGAGGAACATACAGACATCCACGGTGTAATAGGAGACCCTGGTGGTCAGTAAAGTCTCCAGCAGGGCCCTTTTGGAGCTCCTGCAAGTGTTGCTTGGCTCAGGGATCTTGAGCTTGGCTGGCTCGAATTTCTTCAGCCAGGGACGAGCAAGTTGTAGTGGCTGCAAAAACTGAAGGGGATAGGATAGGTGTAGTCAGAGACTCTTCAGAGGTTGGAACAGCGTATTCCAGTTTGCAGGACAAGGCATTGGCTTTCTGATTCTGAGTATGCAGGATGTAGGTAATGCGAAAGTCAAACCAGGAGAAGAAGAGACTCCACTGGCTCTGGCATTGGTTAAGGTGTCGGGCTGTCTGCAAGTGTTCCAGATTCCAGTGGTCCGTCAAAACTTGGACAGGGTGATGGGCCCCTTCAAGGTAATGCCTCCAGACCTCGAAAGTGGTTTTGATGGCCAAGAGTTCCCACTCCCAGATGGTGTAGTTCCATTCTGGGGGTGTGAACTACCGAGAGTAGAAAGCGCAGGGCTGCAGTGGCTGTGAGGGGTCCTCCTGCTGGGACAGTACTGCACCCAGAGCGACACTGGAGGCATCCATCTGCACAGGAAATGGTGGTCGGGGGTCTGGATAGCGCAGAGTAGGCTTGGTGGTAAAGCGGGTTTTTATTGTGGTGAAAGCATGGTCTGCCTCTGGAATCCAAAGAAATGGCTTTTTGGGTTGGAGGAGGTGGGTCAGCGGCATGGTTATGTCCACGTAGGCTGGTATGAACTGGCGGTAATAGTTCGCAAGGCCGAGAAACCGCTGCACATCCTTACGGTTCCAGGGCTGCTGCCAGATCAGAACCAACTCTATTTTCTTTGGATCCATCAGGATCCCTTGGAGAGATACAATGTGACCTAGCAACTTGACTTCCTGCAAGTTGAATTTGCACTTCTCCAGCTTGGCGTAGAGTCGGTGGTCTCATAATTGTTGTAAGACCTGACAAACGTGTTCTGTGTGCCAAGCGGGTCTGTAGGTCCCGAAAGATAACATTCATAATATTAAGTACTTTTTAAACAAAGTAATTCCCTCAATATACAGTGGTGCCTCATTTGCACTTACAGGATGACATCAAAACAACATGACAACCTGATCTTCGTTCACCAAGTCTGTCTGTGTAGGTGTGTTGTTGTTGACAGGTGCCTTAAGGTCAGAACCGACTTAGAGCAATTCAAAGTGGGTTTTGAAGATGAATATTTAAGAAGTGCTTTTACCAGTACCTTCTCCCACCCACCTATGAGTTTCTGTGGCTGGTCAATGACTGGACCCCAGGTTTCCTGAGCCTTGGTCTGCCACGCTGTCTACTGCACCACACAGGGGATCTCTTGTGCAGGCTTAGGCATAAAGAAGTTAAATGAAACAACAAAGATTTTATTTCTGAAGGAAAAAAAGATCAAGGACTCTGAAATAGGCTAATAGCTCCTTGTGGCCATGGGGCACAGTTATCTGTAGTGAGGAAAAGAGTGATAGAGCACAGAACTAGGAATTTGGAATTTTTTTATACAGGCAGAAATACTAACTGCACTTGGTTCAGAAGCCCCATTGCCACCTTGTTTCTCTCATTCCAAAAAGTTCTGGGGCCTGCAGAGAACAGCAGTTCATGCAGTCTGTGAGTCAAAGCAGACATAATAGAAAACCCATTAGTAGAATGGAGCTTCCTTAAGAGGTTACATTCATATTTTTATCCTTCTTTGTTTTGCTCTGCGAAGTACAAATTAGCTTGCTTTTGTTTGACAATTAGTTGGGGTGGGAAAAAGCACAGGCTTTATTTGCAAGTTGACGGTGAAGACACTGCAGTTTTGAGTTATTGCCTTTGCAGACAATCATCTTTTATATCATTTTCCAACTGTGAAACTAGCTACCAGAATCTTCATCTTAGGTTTGGTTACTAACTTCCATGGTCATGGACCTATGTTAAAGAGAGTACTTCATAAGCATTGACTGATTTATTCAGACCTGCAGGACAGATTGCAAAGACAGCTGCAACTTATGAACATTTTGCAGAAAATCTGCAGTGGTTCTAACAGTTTTGAGGGAAAGATAGAAACAAAACAAAACCCTCATTGTCCCTATAATGATTTTAGTATATGCATGCATCCTGCTTTTAGCATAAAAAGCAGACAACATAACCTATATATAACAAGTGTGATGGAACTGGGGCTCACATAAATCCTTGGTTGCTGTTTCTTTAGCAAAGCTCAGTATCAAAGCACTACCAGTAAAGAATCTAAAATATAACAATGCAAACTCATTTCCAATGAGCCTGAAACAATACCATTTAATTAAAACCTTATTATCACATACTACCATTTCAGTCAAAGCAGGCTTCCCAGGAGAGAAAGCTCTCACTCCTGATCAACTCACATCCACCTTCAAAGAAGAAGCAATATCCAAAGATCTCCTGCAACAGGAAATGGCATGGATACCAATATTGATAACACATTTTAATGAGTTTTAGTGTGTGAAGTGATGAGTCGTGTCTTTATTTCTTTATATCATGTATGTACGACCACTTTAAATTCCTGTGTCAAAGTAGTTCAACAGCTCCTATCAGTTGTCTTGTGTGTATCTGAAGGTGGGCATGAACTGATTTTTTAAAAAATACATTTTCAGTGTTTTATTATTCTTATGTTTCTGGTATGTGTTTTAGAAATAAATTTGGAGCTCCTGCTTACAAGAAAATGTTTTCATCTCTGTCTTCCCCAAACACTTGGTTTCCCTTTGTGGGGAGGAGCATGTGCTGAATTTGGTGGGATGTCCCTTACCTGCTATAACAGATGACTGTGGGGCACTTCACCAGCACAACTATTCCCTTAGGCAAAGTCAAGGAGGCTTCTATCAAGTGTACATTACAGTTATAAAAGCAGGAGGAAAATCGCCTTCTGCTGCACTGTTTACTGAAGTATATAGCTTCTTCTCCACGAAGGAACAAAAATGTAGTACATTTAATTAATACATAGGACAGATCTCACTCTGCATCCATCCATCTCATATGCAGAAAAGTGTTGTTTAGTTGTTAAGTCGTGTCCAACTCTTCGTGACCCCATGGACCAGAGCACTCCAGGCCCTCCTGTCCTCCACTGCCTCCCGGAGTTGTGTCAAATTCATGTTGGTAGTTTCAATGACACTGTCCAACCATCTCATCCTCTGTCGTCCCCTTCTCCTCTTGCCTTCACACTTTCCCAACATCAGGGTCTTTTCCAGGGAGTCTTCTCTTCTCATAAGATGGCCAAAGTACTGGAGCCTCAGCTTCACAATCTGTCCTTCCAGTGAGCACTCAGGGTTGATTTCCTTCAAAGTGGATAGGTTTGTTCTCCTTGCAGTCCAGGGAACTCTCAAGATCCTCCTTCAGCGCCACAATTCAGAAGCATCAATTCTTCGGTGCCAGCTTTCTTTATGGTCCAGCTCTCACTTTCATACATCACTACAGGAAAAACCATAGCTTTGACTATTCGGACTTTTGTTCGCAAAGTGATGTCTCTGCTTTTAAAGATGCTGTTGAGGTATGTCATTGCCTTCCTTCCCAGAAGCAGGCATCTTTTAATTTTGTGGCTGCTGTCACCATCTGCAGTGATCATGGAGCCCAAGAAAGTAAAATCTGTCACTGCTTCTATATGTTCCCCTTCTATTTCCCAGGAGGTGATGGGACCAGTGGCCATGATCTTAGCAGAAAAGTACTTACTTTTCAATTTTGATTCCTAATGTACAGTATTGCCCATGAAAGCCAACAGCCCACTTTACATAGAAATGGGAAGAGGCAATTAACCACTATGCCTGCTTGGCCACAGGGAGTCACTGTTGTATAGCTGAAATAAAATTATGCTTTAGTTTAATTTTTAAATTTCATATAAACTTCCAGTTTATATTAAGCAACAACATCATTTATAGCATCTCAAGCTTTAAGATATTAATATAGTTCTAGACAAATGAATGTACCAAAACCCTTATGAACATATACAATATATGCACCTATGTCTTTATGTGTTAATGGAATGATGTTGCAGGATTCTGTTTCACACACATAGACAACTGCATGTGAGAGCAGAAAGGTGAGGGCGATGGGAGGGAGAGAGCCTGAGCAGTGAAAAGGCTTTCAGCAAACCTACCAAGGTCAGCACTTTCCTAATCCCAATCACAGCTTCCTGAGTGGGGTTCATAGAGGTGGGGGAGCTGAAACTAAATACCAGACACTTTCATATAAAAAGGTTCAGCACAGCAGCTGAACTGAAGCACTGATTTAAACCAATCTAGTCATTCAGTCTGACTAAATCTTAGGTTCATATTTATATTGAATGCGAAAGAGAAATGTCAAACCTGCAACCTTCCAGCATTTCAAAAATGAAAACAGGACAAACCTTTTTAATTGCATTGCATCTTTATTTTTACACAAGGACTTTTGATTGTCAATTCCCTTTCCTACTACCTGTTGCTAGTCTTCTCTGCCTGCTGCACACAGTATTCATTTATAGTGCTATGCCATGTTCTTGCAATTGCCTCAGATGCAGAGAGCACATTTGGTAGGGACACGGGAGAGAGCTTTTGTTGTTGTTGCTCCCAGACTCTGGAACTCCCTCCCACAGAAGGCTAGACGGGGCCCCATCTTTATTGTCCTTCCACAAGCAGACAAAGACCTTGCTCTTCAGGCGGGCTTCCCCTGAGTAAATGGGTGCCGAGTGGGTTTTTAAAAAAATGGATTGTCGTACCTTACTGCACTGAATACATTTTGGTGTTGCCTAGGTTTTTTGGTATTGTATTCATTGATCTTTTTAGTATTATATACTCATTGTTACTAACTTAAATACAGTCTTTTAATTGTTGCAAGCTATCTTGGGTCCTTTTAAAGGAAAAAATGGGTTAATATATTACAAATATAAATGAATAAATAAATAAATACTCTCACGGTCAGCAGTGTAGCAGTACATTTTGAACTGTATGTACTCATTTTATTCACAAACGCACCCAAGAAAAGTCCAAAAATGCAAGCAGCTGCCTGTACGAAATGTGTGTACACACAAGTGCATGATCTTCCCTGGATTCTCTGTTCCCAGCATTAGGGGGAAACCCTTGATCTCAAAGTAAACAAATGAGTTCTAACAGTCTCAAACACAAATCTCCAGCTGGGGTAGAGGAGGAGATAATAGATGACATAACCGAGAGGCCCCGGTGTTTCAAGGCTGTGGACTCTGGATGCATTACACCGCTGTCCACAACAGGCCTTGCTATATTTCAATGCAGAGTTTAGAGAAATGAATATTCAGGAATGATGCTGGCCGAGGGATTGTGTGAGTTTTAATCCACAAAAAAACTTGTCCCATCCCCATTTCAGTTCAAACACAATCAATGACTTTTAGGACAAAATCCTATTGTGAAATGGCACCCACTAGTGGGCAATTTTCATAATCTGTGCATCTTCTTTTTGTAAGAGAAATATAAGCCTGGTTCCTTCATGTACTTGAATGGCAACATTGTAATGGAGAAGCAAATACACATGCTTCCTTATCATATACCTATAGTGTAGTGCAGTGGTTCTTAACCTTGGGTTACTCAGGTGTTTATAAACTGCAACTCTCAGAAACCCCAGCCAGCACAGCTGATGGTGAAGGCTTTTGGGAATTGCAGTCCAAAAACACTTGAGTAACCCAAGGTTAAGAACCAGTGGTGTAGTGGAGACAACCCCTGCAAACACCCACATGCAGAAGCCTGATTCACGCACAGACACTTTTAAAAGGGAGGAACTACTATTTCTATGGCTACTTGTAGCAGTCTTAATGAGGACACCTTTATATTAGTTAACATGTATTAGAGTTTGAAAAAGTAGCTTTTCCAACCTCTGATATCATGACGTAGAGCAGAATGAACACCTGTTTCTCTACCATGTGAAAACTAAATGGCTAAAATCCTGCCATGCAGTTATGCAAAAAGTGTAACTTTTAGAGGCAAAGTGCCATAGGTTAAGAAATCTCTGCAGGCAGTATCTATTGCAATATATCCCCTAATTTTAAACCCGACTCAGCAGGGCTCAGCCTCTCTCATGTGCAGCTTCTCCCCTGCATGCACATGCGATTCCGCCCCCCGCCCCGTGCTGGGTTTCATTGTGACTGGATAGCTGCATGGAGAAGGAAAAGAACTGCATGGAGGGAAGCAGAGTCATGTGTGCGTGCACATGCACGCCCAATTTAGCTGGAACCTTGATCTATTGTATACTGAACTGTGCATTTTGCATAAGTGTGCAACAGGTTTTCAACCATTATAATCCAAGCAGGAACACTGGTGCATGTTACACTTGTTTTATGACAAGATGCCAGGCTCTGTCCAGGACAGAAATGGACAAGTAGCCCTTAGGACAATGTTGGACCACAATTTCCACCAGACCTAGACATCATAGCCAAGGGTGACAGATCATTGGCGTTCCAGTCCAGCAACATCTAGAGAGTCAGTCACAAGTTAACCATCGATTATCTACTTTTCTGGGGGCTGCCTTCCAACAGCAGAACAAAGCTAAAAGGTTTGTGCCAGTTTCTAGGGAGAAGGCAGGATGATGTCAGTAGCTGACAATGTTTTCCTTTCTGTCATCTTTAATTACATTGCACCACCTGTGTAATGTTTCTTCCCTTCCTGATTCCTGGGCAGATTAGTAGAGCATAATGACAAATGAACAGAAGAGTAAACCACCATTCTACTCAATGCGACTTTGGAGTTAATATTTTCCAATTTCCTTGACTCTTGGTAGGAAGTCTTCAGCCTTTTGAATATTCTGAGTCTGGGTGAGTGCAGTGTACATAATAAAACTGTAAAGACCTCAAACTGTACATCATAAAATTGTGGGAAGTTTTGGCTAGAGCTCCCAGAAAGCACGATACTGGCTATAAAAGTTTACAGAGTTGTAGTCTGAAAATACAGCCTTTCTAAATTCTGTGTAAGATACATTATCGGATTTGGGTAAAGGTAAAGGTTCTCATTGACAATTTTTGTCCAGTCGTGTTCAACTCTAGGGGGCGGTGCTCATTCTCGTTTCCAAGCCATAGAGCCAGTGTTTGTCCGAAGAGAATCTTTCATGGTCACATGGCCAGTGCGACTTAGACACGGAACGCTGTTACCTTCCCACCGAGGTGTTCCCTATTTATCTACTCACATTTGCATGCTTTCGAACCGCTAGGTTGGTGGGAGCTGGGACAAGCGACGGGCGCTCACTCCGTCACGTGGATTCAACCTTACAGCTGAAGATCTACAGACCTTATAGCACAAAGGCTTCTGCAGTTTAACCCGCAGTGCCAGCACATCCCTTCTTCAGATTTAAGGCATCCTTAAAATAGAAATAAAGTAATGGCAAATACATGATTATACAAATTCCAATTAGGAATGAGACCATATTAGCTGGTGAGAAGAGAGGTGCCTAATTCTACCTCCATATCATGATCCTTTTTTAAAAAATAGTAGTTGTTACTAAAGGGTAACTGCTCAATAGCAGCTTTCTTCCTGTAGCAAAATGGCAGTTTTTGAGATATGACTTTGGCTGATTTTTGTTTTGCATTTCCTTGCACTTTAAAGATTTTAGGCCTTTTAATTCAATATAAAATACAATTGCTGGCCTGATCTGCTCACTCTTCCTGTAGCTCCAATTTAGAAATGGGAAAAAAGGGAAACTTAAAGCCAGACATGTTAGCAGTTGCATAGTTAGCATTATCTTATAGTTTAGGCTTCATTGCCTTAATTAGGCTATGTCTACAAATATGCTGATCTGAATATTATTAATTTATGCAATGGCTCTCAATGAATTTCAAGTGTGACTGTGCATATATATGATTATTGAGAGAGAAAGATAGATCTTTCTATAGGTGTAGAATGATTATGATTAATGCTATGATTCATAACATCCATAGAGAGAACAAGTTACTCTAAATAACTGTGACTAGTTTCTCTTGGGCATTAATCATTTCACTGTTAGAACCAAGAGTAAGTAACCAGAAAATAACACGTAAGCCAGAAAATAGGGCTGGTATCTTTTGAACAAATAATCATCTTTTTAAAAGAATCAGGCTTCACTTATTATTCTTGTTAGAGTTGTCACTACAAGCAGCACAGCTTGCCACAACAGGCATGCACCTAATACCTGGCAGTCAAGGTAATTCTCCTCCTCCTTTAAATAATCTCTGGTGTCAGATGGAGTCTGATTCAGCCGGGCTGATTTAATCACAAGCAAGCCACCAGGTGTAGCCAGAGTGGTATGAGGAAGAATGTGTCACTGCCAGCAATTATAAAGAAATACTCTTAAATTTTAAACTGAAAAAACAAACATACCAAACCTTTTAAAATTACTGAATTTCAACAGTACAAAGGAGCATTCAAATAAATACAGCAATATCCAGCCATTTAAGAATAATATTCTGACTGACTCTTGAAGGAGTCATCCAACCAGGTCAGAGCCAAGATGGTTTGGGGGCCTCCATCAAGAGACACAGAGAAGCCATATATATTCTTTGGCAAGCTTCTTCTCTCATAGTCTAGGCAAGAGATTACCTTTGTTGCTGGCTGTCGATCCATATGATCATGCCCTACGTTACACAAGAAACTAATGAAATGGTAATTCAGATATGATAGGCAGAAACGGTGATGATTTCCCACATCTATCCTCCCAGTCCCCAGTAATACACCGACGCTGCAGATCTGAATTAAGATGGTCATCTGGGAGCAGCAGTTCCCAAGAGTTGTCCTGAGAGAGGGAAAAGAAGGGTTGAAGCCATTGTACCCTAGATTACATTCCCCAGACTTTAAAATTGGTTCAGATAGGTGGGGTATAAATCAAATAAATAAATCAAATCAATCAATCAATCAATCAATCAATCAATCAATCAATCAATCAATCAATCAATCAATCAATCAATCAATCAATCAATCAATCAATCAAAAGAGCTGGAAACTTTCCTGGGGCTGGACTGAGGGGATAATGGTGAACTGTGCCCCAAGATGGTCATACTTCTTTGCCAGTGAAAAATCACCATAGTTAGTTTTTTATGCCCCCCACATAATCACAGTGAGGGCGGGAAACATGAAGTGCAAGAAATACACCTTTCCCCTCATCAGGAACATACTCTTGCCAGCTTTCTTGGAACACAAATCATCAGAATTGAGACAAAAGCTCTCCAAGGGTCGTGTCTGGCTAGAATGGCATGTGGCTCCACCCTTTCAAACGGGGGGGGGGGGCTGAATATGAAGCTATACACTTTAAAAAGGAAGAGGGGAAATGTAAGTACTAGCTATGTCTTCAAAGCAACATGACCAAAATCCTATTGCCTAGCACAGTAAATCTGACTCGAATAGGCTCACTAAATCAGTAGGGATTTGATGAGTCAACTCCTCTATAAGTTCAATTGATTCAAATGGGCCTACTCTAATCATGACAAACTACCATAGTAAAAGTCAGAGTTACAATAGGTCCATTTAAATCAATAGAACTAATGGAGGAGTTGACTCACCAAATCCCCATTGATTCAATGAGTCTACTCTAAGCAACAGATTTTTGGCCATTGTTAGGCTATAATGTAACTGTGCGTCAAGAGTTAATCCCTCAACATGTTGGTCATTTTCCCCTTTCCATTTCTCCTGTGTTATGTTTCTTACACTAGAAGTCTTTGGATTGTGGTTCTATTGTTTTTGTTTTTTTACAGTGTCCAGAAAACTTTAGGGACCTAAATAGTTTATATAAAAGCAATTTATTTGTTGGCTCTAGCTCACATACTAACTCACATACTTTCATAACGAAAGAGTTAACATTTTTCGCTTGTCGATGCTATGTGCTATTGAGCTGAAACTAACTTATAGTGACCCTAACAGGGCTTTCATGGTAAGTGAAATATTTAAGAAACAGTTTTACCAACTCCATTCCCCAGTGAGTTTCTGTGGCTAAGCAGAGATTAGAACTCAGATCTCCCGAGTCTTCGTCCATCATCCTATCCACTATACCACAATGGGTATCATTTTAGCTTGTATTTTCTTAATGTTTGATGGATCTACAATACTAATAGCCAGTAATACTGAAGAAATGTTGACTTTTAAAAAAATGTTTTAATTCTAATTCAGTGTTTTATAGACAAAAAATAGCTCTCATGAGCTTAGGAATACAGAGAAAATAAAGTATATCCCATCCTATACACTATAACTATCCAATATCTATTTCATTCCATTAAAATGACATTAAATTTCCTTTCTTAATTTACTTCAAAAGACAAATTGTTTAAGCATTCTTAGGTTTTGTAAAAATCCTAATTAGGTGCATTTTAATGCAGACACCAATTATATTAATTTGTCATCTTTAAATAGCTTACATGCTTTTTTTCTGAGATAAAGGCATCTGTTTCTAAAGCTAAATAATGTACTTGAGGCAACATTGTTTGTAGAGTGAATAATAATTTATAATAAAGACAGAAAGCTAAACTGTTTGTGAGCAAAGCTAAATCTGGTTTTTTTAACAAATTAGAAAATAATTGTGAGGCAACAGTAAATTAAGTAAAATGTATGGACCTTTAAAGTTTTTTTGTGACTGGACTTTTTAAAGTTAGTCTCTTATCTTGTTATGAAAAGTGCGTGTAGCAATGAACAATTAAGGTTAACATTAGAAGCGAGAAATTTAAGTCTAAAATTTGTCTAATAGCATGTACTATAATAGTAGTATAGTATCAACACTGTACATCACCTGGTATTCCCAGGTGGTCTCCAGTACTAACCAAGCCCAATCCTGTTTAACTTCCAAAATTATCAGACAAAATTTGGCATGTTCAGAGCGATATGGCCATAGACTATGTCCAATCCATTCAAAAAATAGGTCATATGAAAAGCTGGACTAGATTCAGATAAAGGAGAGAAAATTGGTCTAGAAAAAAAATCAATAATTTAATATATGCAGATGACACCATCTTAGTGGCAGAAAGCAATTACTTGAAATGGCTTCTGATGAAAGTGGAAGAAGAAAGTGCCAAAGCAGCACTGCAGTTGAACAATAAGAAAAATAATTACAAAAGAACTAAGCAAGTTTTATGTGGACAATGATGAAACTGAAATAGTGAAACATTTTGTATACAGTGGTTCAATCATGAGTCCAAACAGAGACTGCAGGCAAGAAATTAGAAGACATATAGTCAGAAAGGCAGCAATGAAGGAATTCAAAAAAAAATCAAGTGCTAGGATGTGTCACTAGAGACCAAGATGAAGATCATCCACACTCTTTTATTGCTAATCACCATGTATGGGCATGAAAGCTGGATAGTAAAGAAAACTGACGGGAAAGATAGCTTATTCATAGGATTTCCATAAGTCAGAGGTGACTTAACGGCACGTAACAAGTTGTATAATACCAGAACTTGGGCTTCTGCATTGGGTAAGGCCTGAACAGACAACTAATTTCAAACAAAAAAAACTTGAAATGTTGTTAAGACTAAGATTTATTTTCATGTGAGCTTTCAGATTAGAGTACACTTCTTTGGATAAAAGAAAATTTGGAGGAAGTAACTTGAAATATTCAAAAGCTCCCACTAATATAAATCTATTACCGTTTCCCCAAAAATAAGACCTAACCTGAAAATAAGCCCTAGTATGATTTTTCAGGATGCTCATAATATAAGCCCTACCCTGAAAATAAACCCCACTTAAGTGAAAACTCTCCCTCCACTATTGTGCAGCAACCAATCAATCCCATCATCCCTGAACATTGGAACATGGGAAGATGGAGGAGGGGAGAAAAAAGAGTGGAAGGCTGGCTGGAGCCCTGATGTGGAGCACTCTTGTTAGGAGGGAAAATACAATAAAATGTTTTAATTTTGTTTATCTTCCATGTCTAACTATTAATTCATCATAATCAATTACAATAAAAGCAAATATTACATCAGCAGCATAATACTGTTATAAATACAAGTACTGACCATTTTTGAACTAATCAGTTTTTAAAAAAGGATTTCAAAAGGAGACCCCTGCAATGAAGCATAAGTCACATAAAATCCATGTTTAAGTAGCTACAATTGTAAACATTGTTTTACCTTTATTTTGAACAACATATATACATAACTGGTGCTGGCACACCTAGAAAAATGCAAGCTACGTAAAACACTTGTGTCAGGCAAAATTTAGAAACTTACAATGTAACAAGACTACCCATTGGCAATTTCAATCATAGACTAAAGTTCTTCCAATATGTACAAAGACCATGGCCACATTAAAACAATACATTGAACCCACCTTAAAAAGACAGACAGAGAGGGGAAGTGAGTAATTTGTGATTGAATGAACATATCTAGAAAGTGTGACAGAAAAGGAATAGTCCAGGAAAGGGGAAATAATTGCCCAGCACCAACAGGATCCAGCACTCCTTTTGAAGATTCTATTACATGTTGTTCTGCAAACATAAAAACTATGGGAGTTTCCCTATTACACATTCAAAATGCAGCATTGCCAAACTGCTGAGAAATCAGATTCATTTGGAAAAGTGATCCTGCCTAGAAATGTTGTCCCTTGCATCTTTAGAAAGACCAGTGGTCCCATGCCCTTTCATATAATTTTTTAAAAATAGCCCAAGCACCTCCAATACATATATACAAGTATGTCTGTATCATAAAACCTATTACATATACATTCAGGTTAGGTGGGACCAAACACTTGCCTGTTTTTGCTTTCAAGAAGCAAAATGCCATTCATCTCACAATCACATAGTGATCCGTTGCTGTTTCCTACAAGAAATGTGAACTCCAAGAAATGGTAGCTTTTGCAATAGAAGTACAACCATCATCACAACTACTTAAGGGGGCTAGGAGAACAAGACCAAAATAATCAAAACTCTTGTATTTCTAATAATCATGTACAAGTCTGAGAGCTGGACGGTAAAGAAAGCTGACAGTAAAAAAAATTGATTTGTTTGAAATGTGGTGCTGGAGGAGAGCTTTGTGAGTATACTGGACTGCCAGACAGATGAACAAGTGGGTCCTAAACAAATCAAGCCTGAATCATCTCTGCAGACAAAAGTTATGAAGTTGAGGCTGTCACTACTTCGGACACATCATGAGAAGGCAGGATTCTCTAAAAAAGACAATAATTCTGGGAAAGATTGAAGGCAGCAGAAAAAGTTGAAGACCAAAAACAAGATACATTGACTCTTGTCAAGCCACAGGTTTGAATTTGCAAGAGCAGGATATTTTGGAAATCGCTCATTCATAGGGTTGCTATAAGTCAGAGGCAACTTGATGGCAACAAGGGTGCACGAAGTGTCTCTAATTCATGTTTACATGAAGACAGATTAATGCAGAGGATAGATGATAGAGTATCACAGATGATACTCCACGGATTGCTGCGTTGTCATGGCGAAGGGGCTCGAGTAATTCAGAGAAGCTATCGGCTATGCCTTGCAAAGACACCCGAGATGAACAGATGATAGTGGAGAGTTCTGACTAAACATGATCCACCTGGAGCAGTAACTGACAAGCCACTCCAGTATCTTTGCCAAGAAAACTCCATGGACAGAAACAAAAAGCTAAAAGATATGACGCTGGAAGACGAGCCCCTCAGGTCAGAAGGCGTTCAACATGCTACTGAGGAAGAGCGGAGGACAAGGACAAGTAGCTCCAGAGCTAATGAAGTGGGTGGGCCAAAGCCGAAAGGACGCTCAGCTGTGGACATGCCTGGAAGTGAAAGGAAAGTCTGACGCTGCAAAGAAAGATACTGCATAGGAACCTGGAATGTAAGATCTATGAACCTTGGTAAGCTGGATGTGTTCAAACAGGAGATGGCAAGAATAAACATTGACAACCTGGGCATCAGTGAACTAAAATGGATGGGAATGGGCGATGATTACCAGATGATTACCATATCTACTATTGTGGGCAAGAATCCTGTAGAAGGAATGGAGTAACCCTCATAGTCAACAAAAGAGTAGGAAAAGCTGTCCTGGGATACAATCTCAAAAATGATAGAATGATTTCAATACGAATCCAAGGCAGACCTTTCAACATCACAGTAATTCAAGTTTATGCACCAACCACCGATGCTGAAGAGGCTGAAATTGACCAATTTTATGAAGACCTACAACACCTTCTAGAACTGACACCAAAGAAAGATGTTGTTCTCATTATAGGGGACTTTAATGCTAAAGTAGAGTGTCAAGAGATAAAAGGAACAACAGGTAAGTTTGGCTAATAGAGTTTTGTCAAGAGAACAAGCTGGTCATCACAAACACTTTTTTCCAACAACATAAGAGGCAACTCTACACGTGGACATCAATCAGATTGATTATATTCCTTGCAGACAAAGATGGAGAAGCTCTATACAGTCAGCAAAAACAAGACCTGGAGCTGATTGTGGCTCTTTTCATCAGCTTCTTATAGCAAAATACAAGCTTAAACTGAAGAAACAAGGAAAACCACTAGGCTAGTCAGGTATAATTAAACCAAATCCCTTATGAATACACAGTGGAAGTGAAGAACAGATATAAGGAGCTCGATTTGGTGGACAGAGTGCCTGAAGAACTATGGATGGAGGCTGTAACATTGTAGAGGAGACAACAACAAAAACATCTTAAAGAAAAGGAAAGGCAAGAAAGCTAAGTGGCTGTCCAATGAGGCCTTACAAATAGCAGGGAAGAGAAGGGAAACAAAATGCAAGGGAGACAGAGAAAGTTACAGAAAATTGAATGTGGACGTCCAAAGAACAGGAAGGAGAGACAAGAGGGCCTTCTTAAATGAACAGTGCAAAGATATAGAGGAAAATAATAGAAAGGGGAAAATCAGATCTGTTCAAGAAAATTGGAGATACCAAAGGAACATTTTGTGCAAAGATGGACATGATAAATAGCAGAGAGCTTACAGAAGCAGAAGACATCAAGAAGAGGTGTCAAGAATATACAGAGGAATTATACCAGAAAGATCTGGATGTCCCGGACAGCCCAAATTGTGTGGTTGCTGACCTTGAGCCAGACATCCTGGAGAGTGAAGTCAAGTGGGCCTTAGAAAGCTTGGCTAACAACAAGGCCAGTGGAGGTGATGGCATTCCAGCTGAACTATTTAAAATCTTAAAAGATGACACTGTTAAGGTGCTACCATCAATATACCAGGAAGTTTGGAAAACTCAGCAGTGGCCAAAGGATTGGAACAGATCAGTCTACATCCCAATCGCAAAGAAGGGCAGTGCCAAAGAGTGCTCCAACTACTGTACAATTGCAATCATTTCACATGCTAGCAAGGTTATGCTCAAAATCCTCCTAGGTAGGCTTCAGCAGTATGTGGACCAAAAACTCCCAGAAGTACAAGCTGGATTTGGAAGGGGCAGAGGAACTAGAGACCAAATTGCCAACATTCGCTGGCTTATGGAGAAAGCCAGAGTTCCAGAAAAACATCTACTTCTGCTTCATTGACTACGCAAAAGCCTTTGACTGTGTGGACCACAGCAAACTATGGCAAGTTCTTAAAGAAATGGGAATGCCTGACCATCTTATCCATCTCCTGAGAAATCTATATGTGGGAGAGGAAGCAACAGTTAGAACTGGATATTGAACATCCGATTGCTTCACAATTGGGAAAGGAGTTCGACAAGGCTATATATTGTCTCCCTGCTTATTTATCTTATATGCAGAATGCATCATGTGAAAGGCTGGACTGGAGGAATCCCAAGACGGAATTAAGATTGCCAAAAGAAATATCGACAACCTCTTATATGCAGATGATACCTCTGATTGCAGAAAGTGAGGAGGATTTAAATAACCTCTTAAGGAGGGTGAAAGAGGAAAGTGCAAAAATATGGCCTGAATCTCAACATCAAAAAAACTAAGATAATGGCCACTGGCCCCATCACCTCCTGCCAAATAGAAGGGGAAGATATGGAGGCAGTGACAGAGTTTCTCTTCTTGGGCTCCATGATCACTGCAGATGGTGACAGCAGCCACGAAATTAAAAGACACCTGCTTCCTGGGAGGCAAGCATTGATAAACCCAGACAGTATCTTAAAAAGCAGAGACAACACCTTGCCAACAAAGGTCCGCATAGTCAAAGCTAAGGTTTTTCTAGTAGTGATGTATGGAAGTGAGAGCTGGACCATAAAGAAGGCTGACCACTGAAGAATTGATGCTTTTGAATTGTGGTGATGGAGGAGACTCTTGAGAGTCCCCTGGACTGCAAGGAAAACAAACCTATCCACTTTGAAGGAAATCAACCCTGAGTGCTCACTGGAAGGACAGATGCTGAAGTGAGGCTCCAATACTTTGGCCATCTCATGAGAAGGAAATCTCTCTGGAATAGACCCTGATGTTAGAAAAGCGTGAAGGCAAGAGGAGAAGGGGATGACAGAGTACAAGATGGCTGGAGTGTGTCACAGAAGGTACCAACAGGAGTTTGACCCAACTCCAGGAGGCAGTGGAAGACAGGAGGGCCTGGTGTGCTCTGGTCCATCAGGTCATGAAGAGTCGGACATCACTAAACAACTAAACAACAACAACAATGTAAATTACATCAATGGCTTCAACAAAATACACATCCAAAAGTTTAATAAGAAATACAAAATGAATCCTGTAAATTAATACAGACGTGTCAGCACGTCCATAGATGCTTAAGCATTGCCCTGCCTTTGTTTTGTCAGCTCACTGCAGTGCGGAAGAAGGCCTCTCCTGTGGTTTTGCCTGAGTCTGTGGACCAAACATTTGTGCAAGGTGGAGGGGGGCAGCTTTGAAAGGGTGGAGAGACTGAAAGTCCAACCACATTTACTAAGCATTATCACAGTTGTTAACCCTGGATTTCCATGACCAGTTAAAACTCTTTTTATAAAAGCCACACAAGACATCACTCTTGCCCAAGAGCAAGCGAAGGAAATGCAAATTGTGCAAAATGGCCTTGGGCAATTGTGAGATGCTTCTGTGCTATGAGGAAATGGTAATTTCAGTGAGCATTCGCAAAGCCCCAACACAGATGTTCTCTCACATATTAGTTGCAGACTACTTAGCTAAGAACTCTGTATTGGAAGTATGTTTGAAAGGTAATCAAACACACCATTCTTACCTTCTTTGGTGAAGTTACACTCAGTCATATCATGATCATGCTGTTCACAATAAAGTAGTAAGTGTTTGTGTGGTGGTCATGGTAGGCTAAATTGAGTATGTTCTGTGAAGTGGTTTCTATGCCCCCAAATGAAGCTTCTCAATAAAATGTCTGACTTCTAGCAATTTGGGCTGTGATACTGTAAGAACTGTACGAAGTGCTGATGATTGAAATATTCGCATTTCATTTGCAAATGGAACTTTCTTTACTGTTGTGCTTCTGTATTTGAAGCTAAGTATTTATTCATTTCTACACAGACACAGGATAGTCTTCTGTTTTTATAGTACACTCTTGGGAAGCCTCATATTTACAGAGGTGATAGAGAAGGACTAGGAAGCCACTACCCCCATCCCCTTCTAGCCATGCTCGGAGAGGCTGCAGTGTCCTGGACGTCAACTACATCTGCAGGGCACAAATCTGTCTGATAACCAGTGGCATCCAAACACTGACAGTTTTAGTTCCCATTAGTATGTTTTGATACTTTTTTCCTTTACATTTACATCTGTTATTTCTGTACTATACATTAATAAACCTTATGTCAACATATTGCTTACATAACATTTAATGCTGGAGCAACACATTTCTTTCCCTTAGATCCTTGGCATCACCTCAACGATTTAAAAGCACCACTGAGGATAATTAATTAAAATGTACAACAATCTTTCAATGTACAAATGTAGAAAAGAAATAAAATTGAAGTATCCTCAGTCATTCATATATCACACAACAGACTGAAAAGAGGAGTAGGTGGAAATTCTTCTCTATAAATGGCACAATTATTTTTGTTGCTTAGCTGGGCATGTATCTAACCCAGTAACTGGTATCATCCTTATACACATAGTATGAAATAAAACTATGTGAATAATCAAAGTCCTGCCCTTTTTACAAGCCTCCATTTAGGAAAACCATCTTCATGCTCTGCCATTTCCCCCACAACTATTCTGTAGTATGACTAAAACCTTTAAATCCACGTGGCCCATATATCTGTCTCATCAAGCAGAAGAATCAACAGGCAATGTCACTGTCTTCTTTTCTGTTTTACCATCTCATCTCTTGATTTTTAAAATAATCCCAGCTCTGTTCATAATCAAATACTAAAAATGCAGCTTTCCTGCCCTTTTCCATCTTCATAGTTACGCATGTCCCAGCAATTCATGGTCTGAAGGTTCATTGTAAAATCTGAACAGAAGCGCATCCCAAGTTTTAAAAAGACCACAGAAAAAGTATTCTTCGGAATACAGAGAGTCAAGGGTTAAGACTTGGGTTCTGAACCTGAGAAATCATGGATTTGGTAGCAAGGTCATTCCACTGAATTTTCCCGTTCCCTGTTTTCAAGCGAAGGTTTGCTGTTCACTTTTTCTTGATGGCTCCCATTCACATCCCCATTGCTCTGGAGCTCCCTTGGTGGATGGTGTCCAATGGTGTAGTTATCAGGGTCAGTCACCAGCGTGAAAGATGATTCCTCTGTGTCAGGCACTTTGGATGCTTTCCTGAATGGTGGAGGGGAAGGTGGTGTAGTACTCATGGGCCCAGAAAAAGGCCGGTACACACCCGTCTCAGCAGTTTCTGGTATTGTAGAGCTGTTCAACAGGTGTCCATAAACCGTGTCTTCATCAATGACTGCATAAATATGAGACTCGTTGGCCTTCCTATTTTTTTGGAATAAACCCTGTCGTCCGGGTAACTGGGTGTTGACATTGGTATTATATACTCCCACCATTGGAGTTGGTGTTTCCTTTTTCCTGCTGGCAAAATATTGAAATAAAAGAACAAAAAAACATTTAAAATGTGCTGTTTCTGCATTTAAACACTCACTCACTTTCCCATTCAGGAATTGTTATTCCCATTGTTATCCTTCAAAGCCTGAAATGCAGATGCTTGCAATGTAGATGAACTGAATCAGGAAAGGATATCATTCAGTTTTATACCTTGATTTCTCCGCAAAGCTAGGGCCAACATAGAGACATTTTCTGAGTTGGCAGCTGTTGCCTCAGATGACGTCTAAAAGCTCTAATCCCCAATGCTCTGCTTCCATTTTTGTAGGCATCTAGACCTATTCATTATCTGGCACAGACCTATCCTGGGCACTGACTGACTGGTGATCTCTTCTCAGTAGAACTGCTGGATAGCTCAGTAGCTTAAGTCCCCTGGCAGCAGAGCCAGAGGTTGGGAGTTCGATTCCCCACTGTGCCTCCTTGACAGGGGGTGGATTCAATAATCCATTGGGTCCCTTCCAGCTCTGTAGTTCAAAGATTATTATCATCACTGCAATCTACCAGAGTTGTTTTAGCAAAGACATTTTCTCTTTGTATAAAATAGGTGCGTGATAAAAGTATCGCTTTTCAAATTTACTTGAACTCACATATGACTATGTTTAGCTATTTGCCAGAGGCAGAATAACCTCTCTGGTTTTGCAGTCCCAGAGAGACAAGCCTCAAAAACCTATGGGTAAAATTCAGCCTAATGCACCACCATACACTAACAGGTTAAGCCCTCCCTATCATGACTGGCTTGGTGGGACATAAGTTGAACAGCATTATTAATAAGACAGCAGCAGACATGAAATACAGTACTCAGTTCAGGCAGAAGAGCAAACTGGGTAGAATAAACACCTACTACCTGCCTAAACTGCAACAGACTGAATTCTGCCAGTCCCCATCTGGAAAAGAATTCCATAACTCTTGAGAGCAACATGGAAAAGCTCTTATCCTGTGTGGCCATCAGTCTAGCATCCCTCAACTAATGCAACAAATTTCCCAACTTATCCGTGTGAAAAACAGCCACTTCTTGAGAAAAGTCAGTATGTCAGACAGTACACCAATTTAAGCATTTCCTCCAGATCACATAAATATGAAAAGGTCAAGATGTACAAATCTCAAAAGCCAGTGTGATTCAGACATCTAAATTTAAGTCCATCTCTTTCTGAAGTAGGGCTGGCTATAGTCACAAACCGCAGAGTCACCAATGCTTCATCACAACGTGACTTTTGTAAGCTGGAGAGAATTGAGAAACTTGGGCTTGCCCACTAACGTTCACAACATGCTATCTGAGGAAGGGAGACATCAAGCCAACTCTGTTGCTTTAGGGGGACATCTGGATAGCAATAAAGGGGAAGAGAAACCTGCACGAACAGAGGTCAGCAAGTCCGTGGTGGGACACTGGGGGAAAACCACCTAGTTCAGATGGGAACCTTTACTAAATTGTAAGTGTACCAATTTATTCTTCTGTAATGAGAAATCCAAACTTTTTTTAAAAGAAGAAAATACATAATTAAAACAGGGAAGTCATAACACTTTAGACAATGTATCCATACTCCTGAGTACAAATAAGTAAAATCTGAGAAAGAACCTGGCCTCAGAGAGTATCAGTCACACAGAGAAAAATGAAATAAAAGGAAATTCTATCAGGGTGTCTTCCTTCTCTAAAACCTGGTGCCAGCCTCCCATATCTATCCCACATGCAAGCACCCAATGAATGATATGCTTACAACGTCATCAACTCAGATATGGTGGTGAAGGGCAGAGGGCCTTACAAGTATGCCAAGAGTGCTCCTGCAGTACGAGATACATCTAAACATACAGCCAATGAGTAATATGAGCACTGGAACAATGGTCAGGATCAACAGGGTACTTGTAACAATGGAAGAAGCCTCAATAGCCAATCTTGGAACAGATTATTTCATTTCCCAGAGTCCACAACAAGACATTCTCCTTTTCTCTCCTGCATGCAGTTCCTCTGTACCTTCAATATCTGCTTGTAATACCTGCTCTGCTCACAACCCAAAACCCGGTTCTGGAGGGTTTATGAAACCAGCACGTATATATTGAGGGTATGCAAATATTATAAGCAAACACTGACGGTACAGAGATACTGCATGCAAGAAAAGAAAACATTTCTTCCTTGATTTGTGGTCTGTCATCCCACTGGATCCATGGCTTCTGAGTTCAGTTCTGTTTATTGTTGAGTTCCCTCCCTAGTATGATAAGCACTGGGTGCTGTCTCAGCATTGGCCACATATTAGGCAGGAGAAGGAAATGCGCTCCAGAAAGCTAGCTTACTAGCAGCTCACCTGCCTGGGCCAGCCAGTGAATTCAGAGAAAGCACAGATCTGCCTCTAGCAAAAACGGCATTATCTCACTATGTCTGGAAAAGCCTCCAGAATAAAGTCAACTTACTTCTTTCTCTTTGTGCAGAAAATGACAAGCACAATAGCCATTAACACTGCAATCCCACCAACCACTGCACCAATTATGATTGCCAGATCTGTGGAAAAAAGGCAGAGAGACATTCAATGAGATGCAATCAAAGAAGAGTCTAGTCTTGTGCTGAATCACAGTTGCTCTGATCTGCCTCCCTTCGATGCTTCCAAATATATATTGGGGAAAGGGGGCATCCTGTGTGTGTGCCTGCAGAGGTACTCCTATTCATCCACACAATCCAGTGCCTGGCAAACATGTTTCTTTTTAAAGACAGATAATGAGAATTACTCAGGTGAGAGTCTTTCATGCCATGTACTGAACATTTGAAATAGATGGAATTTTGAAATTTTAAATTTTGCAAAATTGTTAGAAATACATTCCATTCATGTGCACACACACACACAAATGGGGAAGGATAGAATGCAGACTATAACTCACAAGGATTTTAGGAAATAGTACTGATTTTATTGATCATTTTAAATACAATACCTGTTTAATTTTTTTAAGTATGTGTATACTCACTGTTTTAGCTTTTAAATATTGTCTTTTAAATGTTGTAAGCTGCCTTGGGTCCTTTTGGGGAGAAAGGGCGGGGTAAAATATTTTAAATTAAATTAAATTAAATTAAACAAACAAACAAATGCCTATCCTCTCAGTTCTTAATAGCTGGATGGTGGCATGAAAGGAGGAGAGTGCAAGAGAGAGACACAAAATTTTAAAAAACTATCACAGATTCTACAGCTGAAACATGCCTTCTAAAAGATATTGTCTCTTTTTTCAAAGATGGTTAGACAGTCAGAGTAGATCCTCTGAAATCAGTATGGCTTAAGTCAGTCATAACTAACAAGCTTTATTAATTCAATACTTTAAGTATGATTATTTCTGGATCCAGTCTCATGTTGGAATAACTCAACCAACAAGAATAACTCAACCTCAGTGAGAATCTATATGAGTCCACTTCAGAAGAAAGTCCAGCTGAGTTCGTGGGACTTACTCTTAGTTATGTGTGACTGGGATTGCAGTTTTATGGCACAGTCCTATGCATGTTTACTTAGAAAGAAGTCCCATTAATCTGTCTGTTTTTATTTCTGAGTGTACATGTGGACAAGAGCCTTGTGGCGCAGTGGTTAAACTGCTGTACTGCAGTCAAAATTGTGCTCACCACCTGGGGTTCAATCCCAGGTAGTGGCTCAAGGTTCACTCAGCCTTCTATCCTTCCGAGGTCGGTAAAATGAGTACCCAGCTCACCGGGGGGGGGGGGCAATGTGTAGCCTGCATCATTCACTTGTAAACTGCCCAGAGAGTGCTTGAAGCACTATGGAGCAGTATATAAGCAGCATGCTTTGCTTTGCTTTGTATAGACATACAGTAGAGGAAGTAAAAATAATATGATGGTTTCTGCCTTGCACACACAAACATACAGAAATTACTGAAAGTATGCTTAGTTTTCACAGAAAAATACTAAGCATTGTGAAAATACACAAGACAGGAGAGCCTATGTTAAATTTATCATCACGTGCCACATCAATAGCTATCCCAAGCTCCTGCCTGTACCTCAATACAGTATATTAAATCCTCTTTGATATAAAGCAGATAGAGGGAAGCAGATTCCTTTCAGATTAGTAAGATGGAAGAGAAAAAAGATACAATAATATGGAAAGAAAGCTTTCCTTATAGGGACTTTGTTGGGTATAACAAGAAAAATGGGATAGCTCACCTGTTTTTTTCTGAATAAAAGTCACCATGAGTTGCATACTCAGTAACTGCTTGGCAGAGGGCTTACAGTTAGTGATGTTTATCCAGAAATGGTGTCGCATATCCAGAGTCTTTGGCAGGATCTGATCATCCCGACACACCGTCTCCTCTGCATTTGGATTCTGTTCTTTAATATTGATATAAGCCCGGCCTCTCTCACAGGTCACACCCATCCGGTCACTTAAGAAGGCTAACTGTGCGACTTGTTTTGCTGGGACGCTGATGTTCCAATACACAGACATGAAGGGAGGCATGCCTTCCAGCCAGTTAGGTGTCTGCAAGTAAACTTTGGTTTTGGAGTCCGGAGTAAGACTGAAAATACATTCTTCTGCAAAGACAGAAAAAAAGCCACATGCATGAAATGGCACTTCTGTTCTTTATGTCAACACTAGAAGACAGAATAATTACAGTAACCAGCAATGTACACAGACCTTCGAATTAGTAGTGCATGAAAATTACTATATTAATATTAGGGATGTGAGGAGCACTCCATAAATTCTTTGTTCTTGTCAATTTAGCTGCTTCAGACTGATTGAACCCAAAGGAGGAATTTCCAAATTCCATGAGATCCCTGATCCCCCATTAAGGGATCAAGAATGCTTTTTACCCTGTAGAGGTTGCTGCAATCTGTGCAAAATGTCTCTGTGACAGTCTGCAAAACTAGATTCCTTTCTTTTCCTTTGCTTTCCTAAAGCACACATCCACACAAAAAAGCTAGCAGAGAAGGACTGGCTAATTGTTTAAGAAGCCATATACAAGCCACCCAATGCTTCCAAGTAGAGATGGCGGTACTTGTATACAAATATCTCCATGCAGCTGGAATTAACAAGGGTCTACTCGCACGTCTGCCACCACTGCCAGCCCCGCTCATCCTTCCAATTGCTCCCAGAGCTCTGGAGCGCCATTCTCTTCCCAGTCAGCCAGTCACTCCTGGCAGAGGGAGGGAGGATGAGTCTCCCTGCAAGGCTGCCAAATGGCTAGCTGAGTGGCGCTCCAGAGGAATTGGAAGGAAGAGAGGGGCCGCCAACACCACTGGACACATGAGTGGACAGTCTGGCCCAGGGGCCGGACCCTCGTTAACTCCAGCTGTGCGGGATACGAATATCCCCATCTCTACTTCTGGCTTTTAAAAGTGCATGTGATATGACAGCACCAAC